>NW_016107524.1:1512244-1694289 GCF_001604975.1 Cebus imitator
TAATTCAAAGAATGGAATAAGTAGCAATGGAGCACGAACTGAGCTTAAAGAATTAAAGTAAGGGGAAAGTAGGAAGACAGGTTTTAGTTTATTTTTGTTTTAAGTCGGGTGACAGCTTTAACAAAGATCTGAATGAGGAAATGTCTACGAATAGCTGTCAGGACGTTCTGGCAGCTTTCAGATTCTGAGAAACCTGATCCTTAGATCCATCTTCCCACCTTTTGATGGATGACAAGGCCTCAACCTACACCCCTGGAAAAATTTGTCACTTAACTCTTGCCGGTAGGTGGAGTCTGCAATCCCTCAGTTTTTGAATGTTAGTTAAAATGACCACACTCCTTCTCCACCAGTGCTACCTAGGATGCTCAATTCTGTCTCCTATCTCTATACATACACATTATTGGAGGGAATAAAACTGCTTTGCGTATAATGCAATGGCCTACTACTTTGCCAGAGAAGATAAATGTGAATCTTAAGTAAAAGCTTTGTAAGGCATGCCCTATTACATAAAAATTCCAGGTACCCTCATACTATAGTAGATTTATCATGTTTGTCTTTTTTTTTTCTTTTTCTGAACACATGAGATTATTATTCATTGTCTTTTCCTTGAAAATGGACAGGGTCATTCTGGCCAATGTGCTATAGGTAGAATTGACATGAGTGACATTTGTCACTTTCAGATGAGCATTTATTAATAATTACTCCCACAAGACCCTCAGATATTCTTCTTCACTATGACCCAGTACTGGCAGAATTCAGCCTGATTCCTGACATGAGATGATAGGAAGTTGAGCATTCTACCTACATGTGATTGGCAGTTTGAATGAGAAATTAACTTTGCATAAGCCAGGAAAATGTTGCAGTTGGCTTATTTTGCAGCATAACCTAGCCAATTCTGAATGATACCCCAGTTACACATTTCTTTGAACAAATAGTGGAATAGATTCAGTTTACTTCAGTCCAATGCATGATTCTCACCAGCCCCTCCTATTTTCCTTAAGGTTCTCAACTTGCATGTTCATTCCAGTCATGGTGAGGATGCATTGTTTCCAGGCCCCTCTGCAACTTGGCAGCTGTTTTGCTAAATAATTCTTGTGGAGAAGAGAATTACGTTATCAAGGAAATCAGGAAGCTGGAAAACGGGGCCTTGAACCAGAGAGTCAAGACACACATACGTCTGTGGATCTCCTAAATACTGCACATTGTCCCATATGTTTAGATCAAAGGAAGTGATCTCTCCTTCCATTTAGGAATGACTGGGTAATTCCTACCACTGCCTCCAACAACCTCCCATTTTCCCCAATTAAGTTTTAAACCTTGTCTTGTTAGAATATCCCTTAGAGGAAGTTAGTTAAGATACAAATCTAACTTTTCCAAATAGGCCAATATATGTAGGCTGGAGAATGGAAAACTTTAAACTTTTTACGTTTGTTCTTCCTGCTTCTTCAAGGTGCACTTCCTTTCTCTTTCCCTTAAAGTTCTAGCTGCTTCTGCTTGTTAGATACCATTTTCATTATTAGAGCACACTTTGTTGCCATAGCAATTCTTTCCCACTCTCCCATTTTACTGCACTTATAGTTGCCACAGGCAAAAGAGAAGGGATGGGGGGCGGGAGGAAGAATGATTTTATTTTCTTTCAAGTAGCCAGGTTTTCTTCTAATCTGAGAACATTTTAACTCCACCTAAAAGGGAGCAGTCTTACAACCAGAAATAGCATCAGAGGTGTATTGCATGGAAAGACAGATTGCTGCTGTCTGGGCTGTGACTAGCACAGTGCAAGGTGCTTTCCTGGATCCAGGTGGAATGACATCATTCCTGTATTAATTTTTCTGTAATGTCATATTCTGTGTTAACTTGTAGGCTTCCACATTTACATTAACAGAAAAAAATGCTACATAGGACTTCTATCATTGATAAGGGTCAAAGACGAAGCAGAAATTGAAAGATTCTACTGAAGTCCTTTCCAAGGGTCATCAAGGACAGAGCCTCATGATGACCATGAACCCCAAGGCTGTAATAATAATAATAATACTTTAAATGGGCATAGTACCTTTGTGCTTTTAATGTATTTTTACATGTGTTGCCTAATTTTTCATTTGTAGTTGTTAAATGGTACTCCCTCTTTGAAGGATTCTCTATTAACTACATTTCATTTTGTCTTCATCTATTTTGTCAGTTTCTAGACGAATACTTTCTTGTCTCCCACTGACTTAGTATTGAACAGACAGCATCTTAAACTATCTGATTCTGTACTATTTCACATGTATCAGTCTTATCCTACCGGACAGAATTTGCTATTTGAGAATCCTTTTCTTTTCTTTTCTTGTGATGGAGTCGTGCTCTGTTGCCCAGGCTGGAGTGCAGTGGCATGATCTTGGCTCACCACAACCTCCTGGGTTCAAGCAATTCTCCTGCCTCAGCCTCCTGGGTACCTAGGACTACAGATGCATGCTACCGTGCCTGGCTAATTTTTCTATTTTTAGGAGAGACGAGGTTTACTGTGTTGGCCAGGATGGTCTCAAACTCCTGACCTCATGAACTGCCCATCTTGTCTTCCCAAAGTGCTGCGATTATAGATGTGAGCTTCTGAGCCCGGCCAGGGATCCATTTCTTAGATAACTGTTGTGACTCATGTGGGAATCACCTTAGTGAGAAGCATTCTGTAAACTTTGCAGATTGATTGAAATTCATATTTTCATCCATTATTGTGGCTATATATTATATACTTAGAAATTTAAAATTACCTATTATAAGCCAAATGACTTTAGTTACATGTAGATTAAAAAGTACAATTAAGTTTTCTCTCTCGGCATATTAAACATAATCAAATTTTATAAATGCTTCTTAAATATTTTTGCAGGAGGAAAAATCTGCTACTTTCAACTGTAATTTTGAAATGTTCAAATATGTATAGACAAGCTGCTATATTTTATATAAATGAATGTATTCATAGAACAAACTTTAAATTTCAGAAAACAACACAGATTGCAGGAGTTTAAATTTCAGTTCATATTCCAATAGAAATGAGTAATGTGACCATTTTGGGAATAGTGGCAAATTATTGAGGAGGAGTGCATTTCTACACTTGCCTAAGATTGCTATTTTGTGGAGAAGCATTTGTGGTCTGGTGACTCAAGACTGAGAGAAGTAGGTAGCTACCAGTTCTCCATTCTAAATTCAGCTTTCTTTGCTCCATCTGTCCTGGACTCATGTTCAGATCTTGTCTAGGTAACACTACCCTCTACTGGTGGAAGTAGAATTCCTCCTCAGTTCTTTAATCCAACAGCAACGTGTTGTAAAATTTAGACTATCAGAGACTTTGGGGGTTATTTTACAGGTGAGGAAACTGAGACTCAGAAAGCACAACAGTCAGGGGTATGATTTGATAATTTATGTCAGAAATCAGTAAAAGAACTCTGCTTTTCTTACTCTTGGTTGGCTATTTATTTTCCCCCAAATTACAGAGTAGAACTGAGGTTCTGAAAACAACATAAACTCTAAATGTAATACTTGAAGCTATGGGAACATTTGTTAAGTACTAAATGTTTATTTCTGCATGAATTATTTGTGCTATTTAAATCTAGGTCAGGTGAATTATTCAAGATTTATCACAGACCTTTGCATTATTTTTAAAACAACTCAAATACACTGCTTTTTCTTCTTTTTAAAATGTTTCATCATTTGTTGCTTTAACAAGAACATGCCTTCAAATCGAATTTTGTCGTAAGTGTCTTTGGGAATTTAGCAGATGAGCACCTTTGAAGGACAGGGTTTTTCCAGAGGACCTTAGTTGGTATCCTTTCTTCTTGCACATTTTCATGATGCCATCGTGTGTTTAGCTCTACCACCCTAGAGTTGGCCATATGAATAGATAGAGAAGGCAGCCATTCACATGAGAAAAGGGAAATTTGAGGAAGAAAAATGCCACATGACCTAAATGACAGTAACTTTGCACATCTTCATAATTCAACGTCTATCAATCTCACCTCTCTAGCACACAGTTAAAAAATCTAGAAGTAGGGAATAAAGACAACAAAAGCCTGTAGCCCTCGTGCCCTCACTTAATGTCTACATTCTCTTCTTTTACATTAATCCTCTAAAATTGGTTCAAAATACCTGAAAACAGCAAATTATGGAGCAGGAATAGACGGTGGTGGTGGAATGATCTGCTTCAGGAATGTGCGCACGTAACAGTACAATGTAATAGTTCATCACCTGACAGAAAAGATAAGACAAAGGAATAGGTGCAACTAAAAGTATTGTAGTCCATGTTTTCTTGCAAGGGACAAAAATTCATACATATTTCAGGAAAGTCTAATAGTTTGTTTTATAATAATGACCTAAAATAGTCAAAAAATGGTGTCCCATTTAACTCAACTTAGAGTAAGGGACTGCTCTATATTTTCCTATTTGTATTTCTATTCAAAAATAATTAAAATTAATAAGAACTTTGTTAATTTATCCTCAGCTTTTCAGAAAATTCAACTAAGCAGAAGAAGCTATAGACTTAAGATAATGTATTAGTTCTTTGGGATTAACATAGCCAAATGGACAATTGTTTTATTTAAGCCGTTCAATAAAAATATATTGAGTGCCTAGTCTACTACATGCCAGGCAATGTTCTAGTCACTAAAGGAGCTGTAGATATCAAAACAGATCCAAATCCTTGTTCTTCTTGATTTTTAATTTCAGTACAGGAAGGCACACAATAAACAAAACAAATATGTAAATATATGCAGAATATGAGATGGTAAAAATTATTTGAGAGAATATAAAACAGGAAATAGGGATATCAAGTGCCAGTGAGGGTAAAAAGAAGTCAAAATTGTAAATAGGCTAATGAGAAGAGGTTTCCCCAAGAAGTGATGTGAGGGGCAAAGCCCTAATGGAAGTGAGGAAGCAAGCCATGCATGTGTGTAAAGAAAGACTCTATGGTCATACCTTGTACCCTCACATCACCATTAAATGCAATCTTTCAGTAATCTCAATTTTAGTCACTCTATATTTGACCACTATTGCTTTTATTTGCAGTTCCCTCTTTGTGCTTCTTGACTCCTATAATTCTTGGACCTGATGTTGATTTTACATTGATTCCACTTTCTTTTCACTGACTTCCAAGCCTAATTACGTCCTCGCTTCTCTTTAAATTCCATGGTCAACCATCATCACCACCACTTCCTAACACAACACTCCATTGTCTCTTCTTGGTTTTTATTTTATTTTTTATTTTTTGTTGGTGTTGGTCAGGCTGGTCTCGAACTCCCAACCTCAGGTGATCTGCCTCCCTCAGCCTCCCAAAGTGTTAAGATTACAGACGTGAGCCACCACGCCCAGCCCAAGATGTTTTCAGATGTACTTTAAGGTTTCAGGAGCACTGATGGACTCTGAAGGGCACACTGCTAAGCATTTTAAAGTCTTTCCTTTATAAACAATTTATTAAGCTCCCACACTGTGCTGGGCACTGTGCAAGGCTTAAAGTTATCACTACCCAGCAAAGCAATATTTCAGCATTATTTTAGTGGTCAATTAAAGCTCGCACAGATTAAATAGCTAAAAATAGGCTCAGCCACGATTTGAACCATGGTCTCTGGTACTCTAAAACACAGCCTTTCCCCATAGGACCACGCTGCTTTTAAGTATAGATTTTTGATATTTATTTTTTCATCATTTTTTCTTTTTTTGCTATTATACTTTAAGTTCTGCAGCACATGTGCAGAATGTGCAGGTTTGTTACATAGGTATACACGTGCCATGGTGGTTTGCTGCATCCATCATTCCGTCATCTACATTAGGTATTTCTCCTAATAAATCCAAATCATCTTGTACTTTGTGCCTATAGTCTATCTCTTTAAATTAAGAACTACTAACCTCTACTGGGCTCTTGATGGTGCCCAGAGGTCATACTTTTATGTTCTAGTCCATTTCCTCTTCCACGGACCCAGATAAATATTCCATTCTCTTTCCCATCTCATTTTAACTCCAATTCACTCTCATTTTTATGCCATTCTTCCAGCTTCACCAAGAAAATAGAATCAATTAGAAAAAATGTTTGACAAGCCCCACCATCACACTCAACAGCTACTAGCATCAGGGCTGCCTTCTATTCTTATTACGATGAATGGCATGCTTGTGCTGCCATCTAACACAAATCCCTTTTTTGCCCACCATCTCATCAGCTTTTGCCAATCCAGAATCTGCGCTGAAGCAACCCTCTCCAGCAATCTTTCTCCTGTATTATCGGTTTTCTTTTTCTCTCTCTCTACTGAATCCTCCTTATCAGCCTGCAAACAAACCTGCTCTTAAGCCTAGGTCTCTACCAACTCATTTGCTCTGTAGCAGAATTCCCCGAAAGGGTTGCTATGCTTATTGCGTCTGATTCCTCTTCTTCCCATTCTTCTTTAAAAAAATTTTTAATTAGCCTTATACTCTGACTAGTTTCCTAAAACTGCTTTCTCAAGGTCACCAACAACCTTTATTTTGGTAAATCCAATGATTAGCTGCCAGTTTTCATCTAGATGGACTTCTCTATACCACCGGACTCAGTTTGCATTGTCTGTTAATTCTTCCTTTTATTGCCTGTCATCTATTAGGTCCTAAAGGGATGTTAGCAGAAATTCACTGAGGTTTAGAACCCTGAATCTGTGGAGTACTACAGTAAAAATTACATTAATATAGTACTTTAACATTGAAAATAATGTATATATTATATACTTTACAACAATCACAGGTGAAAAGTATGTTTCGATGAACTATTTTAAGGAAAAAAAGGAGACAAAGATAGAATAGATACATGTATGTGGCTTATCAGCAGCAGAAGCATGTCTATGCTGGACAGGGCATACTGGATAATGGGGGTTGAGCAGAGGTGTGCAGTGCAGGGTGCTAGAGAGGGAATCTTGCCTAAGAGAGGAGAGGACATGAAAAAAAAAAGGCTAATTTTGCCCTATTTGTCATTTTACTCCCAAACTATTTTAAAGTATAGGACATGCTAATATGAAAAGTTTAAAGTAATAGGGCAGAATCTTTGAGGTTGATTATAGGAATGAAAATAAAAAGCTTTTGAACTCTGCCCTTACTCCTAATGAAAAATCACAAAATATGCTCTAAAGTCCAATTATTGCTCCCTCTTTGCAAATACCCATTGATTAAAAAAAAAAAAGTGTGAGGACATTACAGTTTAGTGCCCAACATTTTTTGTCTTGAAACTCTAATATTGTAAAAGGACCTGGAACTCACTAGAGTTCTCTGCAGAGACTGACTTAAGAAGGTTGCCTTTATCAGTATTTCTAGAGTTAGTCTTTGGGCACAAGGAAGTCAGGGCAATAATTATGGGAATAAAAATAATTGCCTGGTAACTACCCCCAGTCCCTGTAGCACACACACTTACCCCAGCCCTGCCAAATCAAATTCATAAACAGATAATCTATAGCTCTTACATGGCAACAGTTGCCATTTGTTGGAGCTAGTAAAACATTCCACAGAGCATCTTTCCATGAAGTTTTAACTTTTGTCTTTCTTTAATCTGAAGCTGATAGAGGATAACGCCTAGACAAATTAATAATAAAGAGATCCGATTACTGTCATTTACTTCCACACATATAAGGATAAAAAGACCATCTTCACATGAAATTGTAATGCTGATTACTTTTATCTGCTCACTTTAAATCCAATCACTTAACACAATTCATCAACATTCAAATACATGGATGATTGCAATTTCACAAATTAAGACAACACAATTCAGTGCCTTGACACTGCATTTGCTGTCAGTTATTGTAGTCATAATCTCAAGTATTAGAGGAGAAAAGGTATATCTAACAAAATACTGCTCAAGGAACTGTGCTGCTTTTACGTAGTGTTTCATTTTAATGTTATCAATTTATTTTATGCTATACACCTAGACAAATTCTAAAAGAATCAATGATGTCAGTAGGTGCTGTGCACACTCTGGCCTCTGACTCTTGATCACTATTTTGTTTTATTTTATTTTATTTCTTTTTTTCAGACAGAGTCTTACTCTGTCACCCAGGCTGGAGTGCAGTGGCACAATCTCGGCTCACTGCAGCTTCCACCTCCTGGGTTCAAGCAATTCTCCTCCCTTAGCCTCATGAGTAGCAGGGATTATACGTGCCTGGCACCATGCCCAACTAATTTTTGTATTTTTAGTAGATATAGGATTTCACCATTTTGATGAGGCTGGTCTCAAACTCCTGACCTCAAGTGATCCGCCTACCTTGGCTTCCCAAAGTGCTGGGATTACAGGTGTGAGCCACCACTCCTGTCTAATAGGTCACTATTTTAAATATTACTTTATCAAACTTTATATGATCTGCAATTCTGATAAGTCCTCAGTCTATTTTTGTTTTGTGTTTACAGACTTGTTTAAATAGAGACACACAACCTATCAGAGGTATTGGTGTCTAAACCAGAAGTGCCTTTACACTTGCTTCTTCTCTGAGCCTGTGTTTCCTCATATATAAGCTACCTCCATGAGATTATTGTGGGAACTAAATAATATAATGTGAGCCAGAGCCAATGGACCTTGTGCTCTCTTTCCCTTGCCTGGGGATACCCCAGAAGTGTCCATGCAAGAATCAAGAATGTGTTTTACTCACAAAATAATCTTCCCTTATGTTTTCCTTTTTAACCTCTCTTTTTCCACAGAAATCATCATAATAGAAATGGAAACCATAATACAAGACAAATAACCTACAATCTCTTTATTCATAAGATATACTTATTCATTCAGTATATATTGATTAAGCATCTATTATGTGCCAGGCATTGTTCTAGGTTTTAGGACTATAGCAGTAAGTGAAACAGACAAGAATTCTTACCCTCAAAGAGCTTAAATATGGACGGCTTTTATATTTGTTTGTTTCTTTCAGTTCTCCTTTATGTACAGAAAATAATGTATAGTTGCAATAACAGTATCCATGCTTTCTATTTTGCTTCTTTCATGAAATATTGGATTTTACAGTGTTCACATTGCCAAACTTTATAATTATAAACTTATATGTCATATAATATGTTATATTATAAATAGGTTATAATTATAAATTTTATGTCAAGATCATATTTCATATACAGCAATGTAATTATTCAGTTCTCTAATATTGGAAATTTAGCCCAAGCCCCAATCCTGCTGTGATAAAAATCCCTGTGTGTTTACATTTTTTCCTGCTGATTTCCTTTGTATAATTACATCAAAGTGGGATAATTTGTTCAAATTATAACAATGTGATATTGGTTCTATCATTTAAGTACAAGCTAAGAAAAAAGTCCAACTCATCATTCACTTAGCAAGTTTTCTCTGCATATTTTGAATGGTGGCTTCTGCCAGCTCTAACGTTACTAGATCCTTATAACAATTTCAGGAAAAGAGACAGAAGAGAGTGAGGAGAGGGAGAGAGGGAAAACACACCCTTGAACCAATCAATGTGGATCACGCGCACATACAGGGAACAGGGGAGAGTCAACCCTATCCAAGTAACATGGACTGAACAAAATTTTTCTGGGTTAATTCTCCAAAGAGATGATGGACACACCAACATGTATACAGTTCCGTTACAAATAGTTACATAAATATTTAGGCAAGTTGATACTTATTTATTTTTATTTAGAGACAGAGTCTCACTTTATCACCCAGGCTGGAGTGCAGTGGTGCTATCTCAGCTCACCACAACCTCTGCTCCCCAGGTTTAAGTGATTCTCCTGCCTCAGCCTCCCAAGTAGCTGGGACTACAAGCACCCGCCATCACGCTTGGCTAATTTTTGTATTTTTAGTAGAAATAGGGTTTCACTATGTTGGCCAGGCTGGTCTTGAACTCCTGACCTCATGATCCACCCGCCTCGGCCTACCAAAGTCCTGGGATTACTGGTGTGAGCCACCATGCCCAGCAGATAATTATTTATTAAACATATATCGTTTGCTCTGAAAAATATAAAGCAAAGGGAAACTTGCCCTGAATCTTCAGTGGTCCATAATGCAGTATGAAAGTTGTACACATACACTCGTCCTAGAAGGGGCACCTCTCAATTCTACTGATGAAGAATCTGAAGTTTAAAATTACAAAGTAACGTGACTAGCCCACATAGGTAGGATACAGTGGAGCTTGTTCTAGTACTGAGTGTTTTGGCATTTTATATTAGATCTCATTCTGGACCTGAAGTCTTCTTCACATACAAAGCAATGAGGGAGGATAGGAGATGAGAAGTAATTTAGTACTCAAATTTGTGAATCATACATAGACTGCTATAGGAAGTCAAACTATATTCAGTTACAAAAGGAAGAAACACAAATTTTTGCCACATGTCTCTTGAAAACAATGACGGGATTTCTGAAGTAGAGGGTGTGTGGCAAAAGATAACGAGCATTGGCAGAGTGGGTCCAGGTTGTGCGAAGGCCACAAATATGGAGTGCATGAATTTGAATGTGATGTAGTAGATGGTGGCAGGTCATTGTCATTTCTTCAACAGGAGAATAGCACAAAGAAAATAGTGTTATATAATCAGGAAAAAGCAATATTGTCTTGCTCTAGGGAAGCTGAAGGACCTGGAAACAGATATTCATTTTACTGAACTTTCACAATTGTTATTAAATCCCAAAACTTCCTTTTTCTCAGAGCATGAAGAATCTAAAAAAAAAAAAAAAAAAAAAAAAAAAAAAAAAAAAAAAAAAAAAAAAAAAAAAAAAAAAAAACTAAAGCAGGATCAAGCCCAATGCACTGATGAAGAATATCTGAAATGGAACATGCTCAGTCGCCTCAACAGTTTTGACCCTCACATGACAAAAATTCAGCCTCAATGATCCCCAGGAAGAGGAGGTGGCAGTCCTTAGTGATAGGAAAAGTTCTTTCTGTGCCCAGACTTTCCTAATGCAGTCCTCTATTCCAGGTAATTAGGCTTCTAATTATTAAATGAGACAGCATTAACAATCCCCTGACATTTCAGCCCAAAGGCCAGAGTACCGATGAGAAGATTTTGCTTTTTTGCATATCTTTTCCTTTTCTTTAAATTGAAGGTTATTAAAGCTGACCCACTGCACAGGCCTAAGAATACACCCAGTTCTTTTTGGAGGACTTGGGTGTGGTAGTAATTAGACACGGACTGTTGGACTCCAATTGGTAGACCGAAAAAATAAACTCAAATAAGCTCTTCACTTTATATTTTTTTGCCTCCGACCTAACTACAGGATACTGCCTGGACTGGTGTATGTACTCAATAAGCATTTGAATAGTATGTGAATGAACCGCATATAACAGTTGCTTATTTAAAAACTGATAATTGCCTTTTTACTGGTTTACAATTTTTCTGTCTCTGAATGTTTGCGACTAGAAGTCAGTAAGGCAGAACAGTGACTTTTCTATCCACCGCAGTAGGAAGAGCTGTGGAAAAGAAGAGAAAGAGAAAGAAGAAAGAAGTGTTAACCTCACTGTAGAGAAATATGCCAGATGGGACTTTGTTATCCTTAGTTATTGAAAAACCTCCTGTCAGTTGTAATAATGGTTTTCAAAGCTATAAACAGACTAAAGAGATAAGTGAAGATGTCATTGTTTAAATGTCCCGTTTTTAAAGCTTAGCATAGTAGCTAGCACATAGGAGACATTCATGCATGTTTGTAAAATGAATGGAACATGGTCCCTTTCTTCAGGAATTTTCCAGCAAGGGAGACGAAACGCCAGGGAATTGTTAAAACTTAGAAATCTTATATAGCTTACCACTCAATTAATGGTCAATTCATGCATATTTAATCAGCGATGAATTCATCTACTGAGCCATTTCCCAGAATAGATGCTTCTGTGTCCAAAGGAAATCCTGAGAAACTCTGGGGAATTTCTTCCTGTGTCTACATCCATGCAGATGTTTGCACAGTAGGAGAGATTTGGGGTGGGAGGGGGAAATCAGAAGATCACATATTGCAGTTTAGTTGGATAAATAATACATATTCTTGTGAAATAATGAGAGAATAAAAACATAAATGCAAAAATTCCCCAATTGAAGACTTTCTTAGATAATTGCCCTGAAATGCATGGCAAAAGCTTGGGAAAAGGCATCAAATTTGTGAGATATACATAGCTAGTTATAGCCTTAGTGGCTTTCATTTTGAAAAAATTATTTTGCAAATATAGCTCACTACTAAGATATCCTGAGTATCCAAACCAGATGGCCTAAGATTTACTACCTCAAATATGCAGCCCACATGTCCACTGAATTGTGTAAGGGGCTGAGGATGTTAGATAACAACCCAAAAAAAAAAAAAACGCCCTTGAAGTCAGAGAAAATCATATGAAAATATGTAGCCTTCTACAGATTTAAAATGCTTAAAACACCTTAAAAATGTAGCACATGTAAATTTATAAGAAATGTTAAAGCGGTTTTAGATTAACATGTTATAATGCAGAATTAGTAGATGGATCCCTTGATATCTGAATAATCAAGAGTGCAGGCAGGACTTAGAATTTAGCAGAGTTAATACACAGAGCTATAAATGCTGGTCTAACACTAAGAATTCAGCACAGCTGTATCGATGTCTTCCTGTGGAGGCTCGTAAGTTTTTTCTGTCTTATTTTTGGACAGAAGAGTACATAGACAGGTGAATCAGAGATTTATATTTATAGTTCTATTTCTATTCGATACCAAAGCTTGCATCAGAACAAAATCAAACATTTAAAAAGATAATTTGCATTTTACATTCTTAGTGCTCAACACTGAAAGGTCTTCTGTATAATATTGTTCCATATTCTTTGTATCTTGCCTCACCAATTAATACCAGTTTAATTGGTATTCATTGAATAATACTGCATTCATTCAACAGACATTTATTGAGTTCCTACTGTGTGCCAGATGATGTGCTAGACTCTGAACATGTATGAAAATGACTAAGATAGAACCCATGCCCTGTTGGAGTTCACAGCTTTCAAAGATTCGTTTAGTTTAATTTCATTTTAAGTACTCATCAGGAAAATGGCTAGTATGTTTAAGCAAGAGCAAATTCCTTTGAAAGGTTGATGTGGACACAAAATATGAAGAAAAATGCAGAAAATTAAACTAGAAAAAGTATTAGACATGTTCTTGTTAATGGAAGGTCAATAGAGAGATAAATTTGAGTTTTAAATTGTGGTATGCAAAATGAGAAATGATTGTTATATTTTAAAATGAGACCTTGACAGGCATAGAGGGGATGGATTGGAAGACAGACTGAAGACAGATTATCAGGGAAAGTTTTGACATCTTTAAGGGATATTGAAACTTTGGGACTAAGGCTGCATAAATACGAGAATAGAAAAGAAGAATATTCTCGAGCATTTTTAAGGCAGATTTGACAAAAATCTTACTAATCAGTATGGAATTAGGAAATCAGATGTGTATGGATTCTGATTAAAGCAAGAGGAGTTGCTGACATAGTTTAAATAGAAACATAAAATAAGAAAATAAAAGGCCAATGGCTGACTTTAGGGAAAGCTCAGCATTTAAGAGACCAAGAAGAGCACAAGGAACAACTGAAGAATCTGGAAGACAACTATACTTTATTATAGGTGAACACAGTGAAAGCAAGTACAAGAAATTAAGCTCAAGAATTACTTATTATATAAAACTGGAACTCCAAACAGTCCACTCTAACCTTGTAGTTTTCAAGATGAGAAAAAGGACTTGCCCGGTGAATTTGCTTATGTAGTGGCAGAGCTCCAGCCCAGTGTTTTGATTTCACAGTCAATGTTTTTACTTGTATTATACATTTTTCTTAATATTTAAACATTAAAGTTGACTTGCCAATATATCTTCCCCTTTCTCTTCTGCCTTATTTGTGTCTTCTGGAAATAAAATTTTAATTTAATAATATATTTTCTTTCTTGATATACTCAGATTCAGCCTTGATCTGAGATTTTAAAGCTTGAGTTCAAAATATGTCCCTGGGCATGTTCCTAAATAGCTCTGTAGCTTAATTCCCCAGTTGCAAAATTAAAGGTTGATCTAAATGATCTTTAGCATTCACTTTTACCTCTGGTATCTTAGCTACCTAGTCAGATATCTGATGAGCAACAATCACTAGGAGTGTTCCAGTCTGTGTGGGGACAGATTAAGGAACAATAGTCCACAGGCAAATTAGGAGCGTCTCCAAGACTTTTCCAACTCTGGAAGGTCATGGTGTATGTTTTAGAAATATTGATCTTTAGACTACAGCTGGGCAATAGTCTGGGGCTTTTGCTGGCGATAGCAATGTCTTATCATATGATTCCGACAGCATATAATATAGCTTATTTTACCATGTCTGCTATTTTCCTATTTTTGTGTCTTTGGGAAAGTAACTGACCAAATGAGCCTTCCTGCATATTCTTAAAAATTCATGATAAAGCTCAGAGCTGCAACACTGCCCCAATTTCTTATTCATAGCTTGTTATTTTAAAAGATCTTGCATTTTGCAGAGACATTATACAGTGCATATCTTTCTTGAAAGGGAAAAAATTTAGCCCACCTATGTATAACAGATAGAGCTGTCAAAAAGCACAGCAAATTCCCTTTTCCCACTTTCTTGATCTACCTCGGCCATCTCCAGATGTACACTCTGTTTCATGACAATCGAGGGAAAAAAAGCAAGTTTAAAAAAAAAATCCCTGGAAGGGCTGTCGTGGTAAAGAGGGATTTTAATGATGTTTTGACATTTTTTGGATGAATGCTTTGATAGAACACAGTGAGAAAACAGGAAAGGATACGGGGAAGCTTTCGCTATTCGTATATGAACTGCCCTGTAACTATATTCTCCGTTAATAAAATTGCATGAAATATAGAGAAAATAATACATTTAATAAATTTTAATATGTAACACATTTTTGAGTGTCATACCCCCCAATTTGGGGAGTCCTAAATTAAATATATATATCTGAACATAGTATCCGTTTCATTACAAATGATTGAAATAGATTAAATAAATGAAAAACTGACATTAAAAAATACATTAGAATAATATTACCAAGTTGAAAAGGCAGAGTTTCTTTCCCTGGAGTTGTTAAAGATTGGAATGAGTACCCATCTGCACAGAATTATTTAGCTACTCTCTTTCCTGAAGGCTAGCAGAACATTTGACCTCCAGCAGTTCGTTTCAACATTCAGAGTTTATGATTGCCTATTACTCTATTGTTTTCTCATTTAAAAGCTGGCTTAATATTCCCTTAAAAACACAGGCATTATATGTAAAAGTTTTTGTTTGGACTTGGAGTAGAGATTGAAATAGAATCTTTTGCAATATGGGAGTCACGGTGGTGTTTCTGAAGTGCGAGGGCACAGTGGTATCATTAGGAAGAGCTAATGTCCTAGCAGTTTGCATTTCTCATGCCTAATTTGATAAATGCTAATGAGCATCTGCTAATCTCCAGTGTAATGAGAACCTATTTGTAGTGCTTACAGCCTGAAAAAACTGTGTGTGTATGTGGGCGTTAGGATAGAGGAGAAATTTTCACTCTTGCATCATGAGTGCTCACCCATGTGCATGCACAAACACAGGCACCTTAAACCCTAGAACATAACTACTTAATTGCAGGGTCAAACTGATTATATCTAAATTTAGTAGAGAATCCTAATGATGCTAATGACTGTCAATATGATAATGCCTTATTAGCTCTCCTTCCCACATAGCACTTCTCCTCTAGCCAAGTCTAGATGTAGCCATTGGCAGGTGGTGCCCTTTGTTGGCTGATGTTGTCTGGCTCAAGACTCTGCTGTCCAGGTGCTGTGTTCTAGGCTCGATTGCCAAAATACTAGGAGTGTGGCTTAAACCACATGCACTGTTGACCAAAGTGGCTGCCTAGCAGCCAAATATCCTCTCTCTTGCTGCATTACCTGAGGGAAAGCCATGACTTAACATCTCCAAATTGTTTCAGTAATGGGAAGGAGGGTGGGGGGGAGACAATGGTTGATTTGAGCCAACTGCCTTGAGAGACAGGCGATTATCTTGACTGGAATTAAGTAGCTACAAGTGTCAACACCTGCTGCATAGTTAAAGGCTGTCTGCATGACCACTGTTTACTCTCTTCTTGAAACAGGTCATTTGGTGCTTGAGTCAATGGAAACAAAGTCTCTGGCCTTAATTTGCCTCTCCTAACAGGCAAGCAAAATAAAAGCAGAATGAAAACACAATCCCCTTGGCTTACCCACTCAGAGAAGAGACAAACATGAAAATTCTGAGTTCACATTACAATAACTCTTATTTTCAAAAACAAAAATTGCAGCTTACATTTCCAAGAGTGTAACATTACAAACATTTTACAATTTAGTATTCTGAAAGAGATGTACCCATGGCCTTTCCTTTTTCACTGTGGCTACTGTTGTATTATTTATACCTGTGAACAAATTGATGTGAAAGCTTCTAATAACAAGTATTTGGTGTGTCTCAGTGTATACCTAGTTTTGCTCACCAACATGTTGGAGCTTATTACAAAACCCAAATCTTCTTGGTTCGTATTTTCCAGCGCTTGGTTCAGGGTTCTTATCTTCTGAGAATTCTCTTCCATGAACATTTCTTGCCATCCATTCCCATAGTACTCTCCTATGTCTACAATTTCTTCTATTGCCACTGAACCTGATCCACAGACCAGCAGTGTCAACATCAGCTGGGATGATTAGACATGCAGCCTCTTGTAACCATTCCTGACCTGTTGGATCAGAATCTACCTTAAAAAACTTCCCAACATTTTTATGTGCATTAAATTTTGAGAAGTACTGATACAATGCATTTCAATTACACAATGCAGTTAATTATGCACATGTCTGCCTTCCCTAGGGAATGAACATTCCTTGAGGTCAGGTCTTTGTTCAGTTAGGGCTCCCAGCCTAGTAGCCTGCTCCTCACATCAATGTTCTTAAGACATCTTTCCTGTAAACTTAATTCTGCCCTGGGCTGTGGACCAGATCTTTCACATATATATCAAATTTCCCTGCTCTGCCTTTATTTATTCCACCAGTTTAAAAGTTCAAAGTTGTTTTTTTTTTTTTCTTATTTCTGAAGTCTCCACATCCTTTCTCAGTTACTGGATACCTACATTTTACCACTGGGCATAATTCTTTCCTGAACATGGGCCTAGTGCTCCAGTCCTTCTGAAAAGTAGGTACTGCTTTATGCTTTGATTACAAACTGCTGGAGGATAAAATCTGGTCTCATTCCATCTCTTTTCACAATGTGAGCATAGGCATAATGGTGTACCAAAAGGCCCTTGATCAAAGATTTTTTTTTTTTTTTTTTGCAAGCTATACTGTCAATTAGATGCAGCTGCTTTAGAAACGATGTTATCTCTTTTAGGCCTATAGCATTTGGTAAGTAATTGTCCCAATGCATGAAATTTGTCCTACCAACTTGAAAGATTGAATAGTTCCCCCAAGCACATCTAATCTATCCAGGTAATATGTAACTCACCCAACAGATTTAGGTCCTTATGTTGCCACTGAATTTAGACTCATCTGGCAGAACTGAAAATCTCCAACTCTGTGCACACTGATACTTGAAGCTTTTTGCTGGTATGCTTTCTCATAATTTTGGAAGGGGCTTGGGTGTATGTGCACGCGCTATCCTTCCTGGCTCTATCTCTGCCGTGTTTACAAGCGGAGATTGTAAGAAGACTGTGGATAGAATAAGCGACCTCAATTTATGCTGGTTAGCAGTAACATATTATACTCTTATTGAATTGTATCTGCATATTTCAAAACACCTGATGGCATTTTCCATTGGATTGAGTAGTCCCATGCAAATAGAGAGACTAGAGTCTTTTCAGACTGTGCCTTTACCATGGACCATTGGAGGAATGAGAGCAGAGGTGAGAGTCGATGTATACATACACCTGCAAAGGGAGAGAGACCAAGAGAGAGAAGGGAGGAAGAGAACAAGCATAGTAATAAGAACAGATAAGCAAACATTTAGATAAGATGAGAAGTACGCAAACCTTTGGGCCAGGTAGGGGTCTAGCTCTGTTATCTACTAAATTATGGAAATGAGCATTTTTTAAAAACTGGCTGCATTTTTAAAAAAAGCATTACCTAACATAGAAGAACCTCAATAATCTCATCCATAAAATGGAAATCATATACCTAACTTTATTCATAGCCACTATACCCTTGTGCAGGTTGTGTACTGAACAACTTACCTGCTGAAGGGTGACTGTGGACTGAAATCCAGCCTGCCTTATATTAGCAAAGACATGCATCCAGGCACAAGACTTTCTCTGCCTGGAGGAAAAACAAAAAACAAAAAAAAAAACTTCTCCAACAATTACAAAGGTACCCTATAGGCTAGCTCATAAAGCAGCCTTGCTCATATTTCTTGTGGGGATTTAAAAAGACGGTGTGTAGAACTATGGCAGACTGCTTTGCATTCACTTAATGTTTTGTCACTTCTGTGGTCCTTG
Organism: Cebus imitator; assembly: GCF_001604975.1. Taxonomy (NCBI): domain Eukaryota; kingdom Metazoa; phylum Chordata; class Mammalia; order Primates; family Cebidae; genus Cebus; species Cebus imitator. Next base: position 1,530,637 of record NW_016107524.1, read on the forward strand.
TTTTGCTTTTCTCTAAATATAGATTTTATTCTCAATATTTAACTTTCTCCCCCAGGCTACAACCAAGGCTACCTATTCTTCCTGAGTTCACATCTTCCCAACTCTGCCCTCAGGTAAATATCCTCTTATCTCAGTTTTAATTTGAAACAATATTTGGAAAAGCAAGTCCGATATTTCTGACTGGAGTCATAAGCCCAGAATAATGGAGCCACTCTCATTATCCATTCTCAGAATAATCACATGAGAAGCAGGAAGAAGTACAGAAATCAAAGAAAGGGCAATCATCTGTTTCTCCCCAGCGAATGTGTGATATATGGGAAAGATAAAAAATAATATTTCCACCACAATTCTTATAAATATTGAGCACTTGCTGTATGCTGAGACTCACAATAATTCCAAGAAAATACACAAAGGTAGAGGATTCTGTCTTTATCCTTTGTGTGTGCTTTTATTCAATTAATTCAATTAATTACACAATTAATTGAAAGGATAAAGCATACCACGATTTGAGAATCACTATATTGAGATGAATCTGCAAATTAAAAAAAATGGAATGCTAAGTAGTGTTGCCCTAATGGAGGTCATTTCTTCTTTGTGGGTCTCAGTTTTCTCATCTGAAAACTGAAACATCTTAATCAGACCGTTATTATTAGATTTCCTTTCACTCTGATGTCTATGAGTCCTCCATCCATCAATCATTCTGTTTCCATCCATCACTTCATTTCCCTATCTCTGTTAGGTGCTTGAGATACTTAAATCCTAAGTTAGCAAGTGTTTATTGAGGGCCTACGATATATAAGGCAATATGTTCAGGACAGTAATATATACAAAAAAGTAAATGATAGTCTTTCTCTTCAAGTTGTTTCCAGTCTAGTTGGAGAAGGCTAAGAATACAGTGTATGGAAAACTAGAATTACATAACAGACCACAATGCAATAGAGCCAAAAATTGATGAACACTTGTTGGTTTGGTGAAGATAATTGGGACTTCAGTGTGAGTGTGATGATATAGCCAAAGGGCACAGAGATGGTACCATGGAAGAGAAGAGGTTTTACTTCCTCCGGAGACTGAGAGAAGGCCACCATTGCCTGGGCAGCAGAGGTCAGGTCACCTTCTATGCTGGAGGAAAGGCTTGCATTTTCCAACCTTTTTATTTATTTTTATCTTTATTTTTTAACTGTACTTATGTTCTAGGGTACATGTGCAGATCATGCGGGATTGTTGCATAGGTACACACATGGCAACGTGGTTTGCTGCCTCCATCCCCCCCCACCTACATCTGGCATTTCCATCCTTTTTAATACTAACATGGAATTGTTTAGGTTTGTATTCTTTTTCTTCAGTGTTTTAATGTTTACATTGAGTATATATTGCATAAAATAAAAAACAATTCTGACATATACTGTAACTATGTATGTCAGAAAGACAAGTTACCTGAAAATATTTCAGGTAAATACTAACTACATTCATCTGCTAATTAGCACTTTCTTTGTCACTATATCACCAGATTGGATTCCCCACTGGGAAATAGAAGTAAAAAAAAAAAAATCAAGAAATTAGAATGCTAGTTGCTATGAAGATGTTAGGAACAAAAGTGTATGAGAAATGTTGCTATCATGGTAAGGTTGGAAAGTAGGTGGCCAGTAAGGAATTAAACATACATATGTCTATAATAATAGCAGTTACTGCCGTTTAGTTTAAACAATGTTAATTCTAATTGACTTCAGAGCCACATGGAACTAATAGCTCATAAGAAATCAATTGGTACCTGAATGAAGGTGCACAGTGAGTAGAGGAACAAGCTGAATGTGATTACATTCAGGCTGTAATCAGGGGGACAGAGAAAAGACAAGTTTTTAAACCAATGTTCTAAATATGGTTGTGCTAAAATTAAAAGCAGAATTTAAAAAATTATCAGACACAGAAAGGTATTGTTTGTTCAAAGCTCTATAGGATTCACCTTGGAATTTAGTGTCACAAACTGGCACAGTTCCATAAAATGCACTATAATCACACCAAGTAGAGGTTAGTAAATTTGGATGGGTCTGAATTTGCTATTTTTTGTCATGTAATCAGTAAGAAGGGATGAAACATGAAAACAATATATCTGGCTATTGGTTTTGCAAAAAGAATGGTCACCTACAATGAACGTTTAGAGATTTTGCTTCTGTTATTTATCACGATGTGTTTTTATTCCTTGTTTAATATTTCAATCACTTAATTTTTTTTCATTCTGTTTATTTTCTCAGATTATCATCACAGGACAAGGCACATGGTTGCTTTATGTATTAAGGATTGATTAATTTCTAATCATAATTGTTAGAGTAGACCATCAAATTGTGTACGCTGGTGATGCATAGATGGATAAGGTGTTTCCCAGGCCTTAATGGTCGTACATTTCAATGGGTCAGAGAATGAATGTATCACTGTAAAACTGTGCAGTATTTCTGTAAGGAAATATTACAGAGAGTGTTTGTAGGTTATTGGGAAAGGAAGAGAGAAAGGATGAAGCAGGGATAGAGGAAAGAAGAAACTTATCAACCAAACTGGGTAAATCTCAGCATCAGGATTGAAGAATAAGAACATGATAATGGGACATATAAGAATAAGAACATGATATGAGCAACATGCCTCTCCAAATTAAACATATCTGCAACAACATGGTGTTGCATACAATCTAGATACCACAGCTCTTCAGTGTCATAGGACCCAAGCTATCACTCTTAGAACCTAAACAATCTTTAGCAACAAACTCTGTTCCTTCATAACTAAAATGTCTCTGCTTCTGAGTGTAGCTGGCATGATACACCAAAGGGCATAATTTATTTCAGTAGCTTGTCAGGGAAGCTTTCTTATCAGGTGATTGCTTGATATTTCTTTTTCAGGCCCTAGAATTAGCCTGCTTTTATGCAGGAACTGGCCTACTACATGAGGCTTACTGTTGGCAAGGCTGTGCTGAAGTTGCCAAATTGACTTCCTGTTCTCTGAACTCTGTCACCAGAAACAGAAAAATGATATTGTACATTATCCCTGTGCTAAACTTGCTATTCATTACCCCTTCTCCATGTGAGTGCTCTGAACAGTGGGCCTTGCCCCACCAAAAGCAAAAACCCTGCAGTGCCAAGCAATTGAAAATATATTGCTTACATTTATTAAGCCAATTACATAATTTTTAAAATGTTTTTTATTATATTTTAAGTTCTGGGGTACATGTGCAGATCTTGCAGGATTGTTATATAGGTATACACAGGTCATGGTGGTTTGCTGCCTCCATCCCTGTCACCTACATTAGGTATTTCTCCAAATGTTATCCCTTCCCAATCTCCACTCCCCCCGTTATCCCTTCTTTAGCTCCCCCATCCCCCAACAGACCCCAGTGTGTGATGTTCCCCTTCCTGTGTCCATATCTTCTCAATGTTCAACACCCACCTATCAGTGAGAACATGTCGTGTTTGATTTTCTGTTCTTGTGTCAGTTTGCCAAGAATGATGGTTTCCAGATTCATCCATGTCCCTGCAAAGGACATGAACTCATCCTCTTTTATGGCTGCATAGTATTGCATGTTGTATATGTGCCACATTTTCTTTATCCAGTCTAACTTTGATGGGCATTTGGGTTGGTTCCAGGCCTTTGCTATTGTAAACAGTGCCATAGTGAACATAACTGTGCATGTGTCTTTATAATAGAATGATTTATAATCCTTTGGGTATATACCCAGTAATGGGATTGCTGGGTCAAATGTTATTTCTATTTCTAGATCCTTGAGGAATCACCACACTGTCTTCCACAATGGTTGAACTAATTTACACTCCTACCAACGGTGTAAAAGCATTCCTATTTCTCTGCATCCTCTCCAGCATCTGTTGTCTCCAGATTTTTTAATGATCACCATTCTAACTGGTGTGAGATAGTATCTCAACGTGGTTTTGATTTGCATTTCTCTAATGATCAGGGATGATGAGGTTTTCTTCATATGTTTGTTGGCCGCATAAATGTCTTCTTTTGAAAAGTATCTGTCACATCTTTAGCCCACTTTTTGACGGGGTTGTGTGTTTTTTTCTTGCAAATTTGTTTTAGTTCTTTGTAGATTCTGGTTATTAGCCCTTTGTCAGATCGGTAACTTGCAAAATTTTTTTCCCATTCTGTTGGTTGCCAGTTCACTCTAATGCTTCTTTTGTTACGCAGAAGCTCTTAAGTGTAATTAGGTCCCATTTGTCTATTTTGGCTTTTGTAGCCATTGCTTTTTGTGTTTTAGTCATGAAGTTCTTGCCTATGCCTATGTCCTGCATAGCATTGCCTGAGTTTTCTTCTAGGATTTTTATGGTGTTAGGTCTTATGTTTAAATCTTTAATCCATCTGGAGTTAATTTTTGTGTAAAGTGTAAGGAAGGGGTCCAGTTTCTGCTTTCTGCACATGGCTAGGCAGTTTTCCCAACAACATTTATAAAACAGGGAATCCTTTCCCCATTGCTTGTTTTTGTCAGGTTTGTCAAAGATCAGATGGTTGAAGATGTGTGGCATTACTTCAGAGGCCTCTGTTCTGTTCCATTGGTCTATATCTCTGTCTTGGTACTAGTATCATGCTGTTTTGATTACTGTAGCCTGTAGTATAGTTTGAAGTCAAGTAGCATGATGCTTCCAGATTTATTCTTTTTGGTTATAATTGTTTTGGCTATGTGGGCTCTTTTTTTTATCAAGCTATCATTGACCTTCTTCACAGAACTGGAAAAAACCACCTTAAACTTCATCTGGAATCACATAACATTTAGGTGTAAATATGCCCAAGAAAAACATAGACTCAAAATTATACTTTTGAGGTTTATCTTCATAGTTGGTTTCTTTTTTCACCAAAGTTACCTACTTTTTTGCATAAGCCATTATCTCCAGACAAATTTGCTTATCTATTTTTTGTTTGTTAGTTTTGAGACAGAGTCTCACTCTGTCACCCAGTCTGGGGTGCAGTGGTGCTTTTTGGCTCATTGCAACCTCTGCCTCCCAGGTTCAAGCAATTCTCCTACCTCAGTCTCTCAAGTAGCTGGGATTACAGATGTGAGCCACCATGCCTTGCTAATTTTTGTATTTTTAGTATCAACAGGGTCTTACCATGTTGGCCAGGCTGATCTCTAATTCCTGACCTCAAGTGATCTGCCCATCTTGGCCTCCCAAAGTCCTGGGATTACAGACATAAGCCACTGCATCTGTCCTCTAGTTTTACATTTTCTCTTTTCATACTTTGTTCATGCAGCACTATATACCTAGAATGATTTCCTATCTTCTCTACTACCAATATATGTTCTGGTTGTTCTTCTAGGCCCAGCTAAGATTTCTCTTTCCCTGCAAGAGTATATTTTACTTTTTTTGTGACTTTGAGAGTTTCTTGTCAATTTAGGCATGCATTGCCTTTCCTTTTTATTCCCATTGTTATCCTAAATTATTATGTTACTTTTTGCTGTAACATAAATTTTTACTTGTTTATATTTAGTTTTCCTGATAAGTTTAAAAAGTTTTTTGAGAGCATATATCTTATTTTAGATTTCTATGTATTTCTACATTGCCAAGTATTTTAGTCTGTTTTGTGCTGCTATAACAGAATACTGAAAACTGAGTAAATTATAACAAAAAGAAATTTATTGACTCATAGTTCTGGAAGCTGGGAAGTCCAGGATCAAGGGGCTGGCATTTGGCTAAAGCCTTCTTGCTGGATCGTTCCATGGTAGAAGGGCAAATAGAAAGTGAGAAAGAGCAAGAGATCAAACTTTCAGGTTCAAGCTCTTTAATTATCAGCATTTATCTTTTCATGAAGGCAGAGCTCTCATGACCTAAATGCTTCCCAATTAGACTTCATCTCCCTACACTGTTTCATTGGCAATTAAGTTTTTAACACTTTTTGAGGGGACACATTTAAACCATTTCATCAAGCTTAGGTCATAGGTCAAACATCAATAAATATTGTGTACAGTATTTTTATTATTTAAAATTCTATCTGATTTTCTATAATTTGATAAAGAAGTTTGATGAAGCAAAACTTGGAAACTATAAGCTGATGATCATCAATTATTGTCATAATTTTTACAGTGCTTTAATAAAATACATTATTTTGAGAATTTGAGGCAAGATAACTTTCTAAATACTGCTTATAAACTGCATGCACTATGTATTATCTAAATCATATTTGCATATTATATGCCTTACAGAGTTTCAATTCCAGCTAAGATGGAAATAACACAAGCCCCTTTTCACCAAAGTTACCTACTTTTTTGCATAAGCAAAAAAGTCTAACACAAGTAGACTTCCACTGAGTCTACTATAAAACTAGGAAATAATTCATGGCCTAGCTATTTGAGAACTTTGAAAAGTATATAGCAACAGTGGATCAGAGAAAAACACCAGAATTTGGAGCATCGTTGGACTGGTGGTGAGTTTTTTTTTTTTTTTTTTCTTCTAGATCTTCCCAAACCTAAAATTCAAAGAAGACTGAAACCTGGAAGTGAGCATTGTAGTGCAGACAGAGAGTATTGCATACATGAACATGAAAGGGACTTTCTAAAACTCAGAAAGAATGAGGGTAAATCGTTTGACTTTCTTTCTCTTCTTTTTCTATGTTTTCTCATGATTCAGTCACCAGGAAATTCCATGGTGAAGAGATCAGTGACAGTGACATCAGTCAGCAGTGGAAGCCTGTTGGAGCCAAAACTCTGAATGTGGAAAATAGTTATCTCCGTGTAGTGGATCTGCTGCATCAAGATAATGTATTCAAACTCAATTGCCTTTCTTTCTCACTTTTGATCCTCCAGCTAATTAGCCCCAGCCATGGTAGAATTATGAAAGTAGGTGGTTTCTGGCTGGACAATCAAAAAGAAGTGCTAGAAAAATTACTGGGGCTGCAATGGAGAGCGAGAGGGAAAGTGATACTGTAAAGTTGTTTATAAACCTTTGGGCTCATCTCAAAAGTGCACAGACAGAAATCTAATCCTAGTTAGCATACAAAAATGTTTAGAAATGAGAAGACAGGTCCCAGACTTAACACTAAGTAGTGCACGAATGGGACAGATCTGAGTAACAGTATAAATACATTAAAAACTAAACTTATGTTGGGACTGATGGCCATAGAATGCTAAAACTAAATACCAACTTTTTCTGTAGGATTTAAACAAGACTCAGAGTCTCTTGATATAATATTCAGAATATTCTGGCATATAAAGAAATGTGAGAATATCAACTTGCATCAGAAAAGGTAATCAACAGATACCAAAGATTAGATGATTGAGATGTTGGTATTATTTAACAAAGATTTTATATGAATTGCTATAAAAATTCTCAAGTGAACTATCATCAACAGTATTTAAACAAATATATTTAATACAACATGGCAGTAATATTAAAAACTAAGTTTATGCTGAAAATACCATATTCATAAGACTTTTTTTTTTCAAAGTAGATTCATCTTTTAAAAACTTAGATGTATTTCACAAACCATAGATGTCACCATTTTAAGGTACACAAGTCAGTAGTTTTTAATGTATTCACGAGGTTGTAAAATGACTCTCTAATTCCAAAACATTTTCATCAACATAAAACCCCATGACTGTTAACAGTCCATTTCAATTCTTGGGTTCATTTTTCTTTGCTCAAATTTGCTTTATGTTGTTTTGTTGTTGTTGTTGTTGTTGTTGTTTTTGGCCAGTTTTAAACTGTCTTTATTGGGCCATGTGAGATTAATGTGAAATAATAATCAATAGTGAAAGATTACTATATCTTTTTTTTCCCCCCGAGTTGGAGTCTCACTCTGCCACCCAGGCTGGAGTGCAATGGTGTGATCTTGGCTCACTGCAAGACCTGCCTCCTGGGTTCAAGCAAATCCCTTGTCTCATTCTCCTGAGTAGATGGGACTACAGGAATGTGACATTACAACCAGCTAATTTTTGTATTTTTGGTAGTGATGGTGTTTCACTATGTTGGCCAGGCTTATCTTGAACTCCTGACCTCATGTGATCCATCCACCTCGGCCTCCCAAAGTGCTGGGATTACAGGTGTGAGCCACCCCACCCAGCCTACTGTATCATTTTTATGACATGGATTACCTCTTCATTGTGATATGACTTAAGTTCTTCAAATATTAGATTTTTTGTTCTTAAATAATAAGGTAGGTGAATCCATAGAGAGGTTTATTTGTTTTCACACACTTTACAAAACAACCTGAGACCAGGTAATTTATGAAGAAAAAAGATTTAATTGACTCACAGTTCTGCAGGCTTAACCAGAAGCATGACTGGGAGGCCTCAGGAAAGTTACAAAATTTACATCATAGCAGAAGGCAAAGGCGAAGTAAGGCACATCTTCCCATGGTGGAGCAAGAGAGAGAGGTAACAAGGGGGGATGAGCCACATGCTTTTATAACCACCAGATCTCATGAGACCTTATTCATTATCATGAGAAGAACATGGGGGGAAATCCACCCCCATGATACAGTCACCTCCCACAGGTCTCTCCTCCAACACTGAGATGAGATGAGATTTGGATGGGGACACAGAGCCAAACAATGTCATTTGGCCCCTGTCCCCTCCCAAATCTCATGTCCTTCTCACATTTCAAAATACAATCGTGCCTTCCAAACAGTCACCCAAAGTCTTAACTAATTCCGGCATTAACCCAAAAGTCTATGTTCAAACTCTCATCTGAGACAAGACAAGTCCCTTCTGCCTATGAGCTTGTAGAATCAAAAACAACTTAATTAATTCCAAGATACAATGGAGGTACAGTCATTGTGTAAATGCTCCCATTCAAAATGGGAGAAACTGGCCAAAACAAAGGGGTTACAGGCCCTATCCAAGGCTGAAACGTAGTAGGACAGCCATTAAAACTTAAAGTTCTAAAATAATCTGCTTCAACTCCTTGTCTCACATACAGGGCATGCTGATGCAAGAGGTAGGCTCCCAAGGCGTTGGGTCCCTGTGTCTCTTCTGGGTGAAGCCCCCTTGGCTGCTTTCACAGGCTGGTGTTGAATGCCTCCAACTTTTCCATGCACATGGAGCAAGCTGTCAGTGGATCTACCATTTTGGAATCTGGAGTACAGTGGCCCTCTTCTTACAGCTCCATTAGGCAGTGCCCCAGTGGGGACTCTGTGTGGGGACTCCAAACTCAAAATTCTCCTCTGTGCTGCCCTAGTAGAGATTCTCTATGAGGGCTTTGCTCCTGCAGCAGACTTCTACCTGGACATATAGGCATTTCCACGCATCCTTTGACATTTAGGCAGAGATTCCCAAACTTCAACTCTTGCCTTCTGTGCACCTACAGGCCCAACACCAGATGGAAGTTGCCAAGGCTTGGGGGTCGCACCCTCCCTCTGAAGTCATGGCCCAAGCTATAACCTGGCCCCTTTTAGCCTTCACTGGAGTTGGAGTGACTGGGATGCTGAATACCATGTCCTGAGGCTTCACAGAGCAGTGAGGTACTGGGCCCAGGCCAGGAAACCATTTTTCCCTCCTAGGCCTCTGAGTTTTTGATAGGAGGGGCTACTGTAAAGCTCTCTGAAATGCCCTGGAGATATTTTCCCCATTGTCTTGGCTATTAGTATTTGGCTCTTCTTATGCATATTTCTGCAGCAGGCTTAAATTTTTCCCCAAAAAATGGGTTTTTCTTTTCTGCCACATAACCAGACTGCAAATTTTCCAAACTTTTATGCTCTGATTCCCTTTTAAATGTAAGTTCCAGTTTCACATAACCTTCTTATTCACACATATGTGCATACACTTTTAGATACAGCCAAGTTACTTCTTGAATGCTTTGCTGCTTAGAAATTTCTTCGGCCAGACGCTCTAAATCAACTTTCTCAAGTTCAAAGTTCCACAGATCTCAAGGGTAGGGGCAAAATACTGCCAGTCTCTTTGCTATAGCATAGCAAGAGTGACCTTTACTCCAGTTCCCAATAATTTCCTTATCTCCATCTGAGATCATCTCAACCTGGACATCACTCTTGATATCACTATCAGCATTTTGGTCAAAACCATTCAATAAGTCTCTAGGAAGTTCCAAACTTTTCCACCTCTTCCTGTGTTCTTCTGAGCCCTCTAAACTGTTCTGAGCTCTGCGCATTACCTAGTTCCAAAGTTGCTTCCACATTTTCAGGCATCTTTATAGCAGTGCTTCATTCCTCTGGTACCAATTTTTTTTGTGTTGGTTTATTTTCACACTGCTATAAAGAACTACCTGAGACTGGGTAATTTATGAAGAAAAGAGGCATTGAATATTTATAGAATATTATAAAGCTCTAATGTGTATTCAAGAATGTGTAAAATTTGTCATAGTATTCTTCATTTTTATAGTAATTTTCACTTTATAGTACTATAATGTGGATAAAATGGCTATGAAAGCTTAGGTACACTATACATACACACATATATATACATACACACGCACACATATATATACTGAACAAATACTGAAGTGCTGTATAGTTGAAAATCTAAACACACTGACATTCATAAATAATAACTATTTACTGAGTCTTAAATATCCCGTTAGAAATCATTAGTTAACTAAACACCCAGCAAATGTTCAACATGTGCAATTTCTTTTGTTTGTTTTTTGTTTTCTTTTCAATAACAAAACCAAAATTTAATCGTAGGTACTATGGAAAGTTGAAATGTACATCTGTAGGCGAGGTTTCAACCTTAAGTTGAACCAAATGAGATCTTGCAGACGTAAATAGAAGTCTCTTCTCTCTACACCCTAGAAAAACAGGTTTCTGTGGCATTCTGGAATGACTGACAATTTCAAGTAAGTGTCCTGAAATGATCCAGATGTACATCTTCTGGGGAATAGTTTGATCACGTGGCTCCATGCAAGAGACCACTTGTCAGGAATATCATCAGGTATCATCTCCCACATATGCAGTCAGGACTATTCAAATTTTTATCAGGAAGAAACAGCCAAACCTCCTGGTAGATTTGAAGGGAAAAGGGAGAATTCCCTGAAAGAAAGACATTTCCTGCTTACATATCAAAATTTCTAGAATTACACATTCAGGACCAAAATATTTGGGATACTTATTAGTCTCACAATAACATTCATTAAAGTTTCCCCAAAAATGTTAGTGCCATGAATCCACATCAGTGAAAATTTTGGAAAAAGTTCTGTGTTTTTCAATAAGTGTGCTATTGTCATTTTTTAACTTTTTAAAAAATGTTTTAAACTTAGTTTTATTGTGGTATACTTAACATACTATAAACTGCATATACTAAAATGTACAATTTGATAAGTTTTAAAAAACTGCAACTGCAAGATAGTGAGTAGATCTGTCTCTTCTTCGTAATTTCTCCATCCCATCCCTTCCTATTAGTTCTCCCAGGTAACCATCACTTTGTTTGCTGGTATGAGAGATTTGTTTGCATTTTCTAGAATTTCATATAATTGGAATTATAAACTATGCAATTTTTTGTGTCTGGCTTCTTTCACTCAATATAACTATTTTTTTTCCCTCTCTCCCTCCCTCCCTCGCTTCCTTCCTTCCTATTTGAGACAGAGTTTTGCTCTTGTTGCACAGGATGGAGTGCAATGGCACAATCTCGGCTAATCACAATCTCTACCTCCCAGGTTCAAGTGATTCCCTTGCCTCAGCCTCCTGAGTAGCTGAGATTACCAGCATGTGCCACCACGCCTAGATAATTTTGTATTTTTAGTAGAGCCAGGGTTTCTCCATGTTGGTCATGCTGGCCTCAAACTCTCAACCTCAGGTGATCCTCCTGCCTCAGCCTACCAAAGTGCTGGGATTACAGGTGTGAGCCACCACACCTGGCCTTAATATAACTATTTTGAGAGATTCATTTATCTTATTGCTGCATCAATAATTCATGCCTTTTTATCAATCAGTAGTATTTCTCTGTATAGATATACCACAGTTTGTTTAACTGTTCAAACATTGTTGGATATTGCAGTTGTTTCCAGGTTTTGGCTATTGCAAATAATTCAGATATGAATGTTTGCTTACAAATCTGTATATGAACATATGCTTTATCTTTTCCTGGATAAATGCCTAGGAGTGGAATGGCTGTTTCAGTTGGTGAGTGTACACTTAAGTTTTTAAGAAATTGCCAACCTATTTTTCAGAGTACTTGTACTATTTTACGTAAACACCAGTATTTATGAGGCTTCTAGTTCTTCCTTATGCTCACCAGCACTTAATATGATGAGTCTATTTAGTTTAAACATTCAGTCAGTGTGCGGTGTACCCTATCCCATTGTGGGTTTAATGTGCACATCTCTAATGTTGTATGACCTTGATAATTTTTGTGTCTATGTTTATTAGCCATCTATGTATCCTCTTCGGGTAACAATATGTTCAAATAGTTTATCCATTTTTAATAGGATTGTTATTCTACATTCAAATTTTTTATCACCTATATTTTTCAGATATTATTAAATCTGTGTGTGTGAAATATGGTTAACTGAGGGTACTCAATATAAACTTCAAAAGCTGAAATATCTTACTAAAAGCTGATCTCTCTTGCAAGTAACCAAGGATAACAAAAATTTAAAACTTACTAGTATTGAATGAGCCAGTCTTATTTCTGGTCTTATGGTAAAACATTTTTCTGTAGTGTAGTGGTTTAGGGCAGATTTCTAGAGCTACTCTGCCTGAACTCAAATTCACTTGGCTACTTCTTAGCTGTATAATTGTGTGTAAGTTTCTTAATATCTCTGTGCCTCTTTTGTAAATGTAATACTTGTAGCTCCCTTATAGTATTGTTGTTATGCACATATAGCACACAGTAAGGGCTCAGTAATATTTGCTATTGTTTAAAAAATTCATTATTATTTGCCCATTCTTGCTCTCTAAATTTAGCTTGGCCAGCCTCTCAGGCTAGTTTCTTTCTGTGAATGAGATGTCTTTCAAAGGCCACAGGCTGTCAGGAGGAGGAAATTATGTTCTTGAGGTTTGAGTCAAAAAAATTGTGTAAAATAAGTAGAAATATCTGGCCAGATAGTGCCAAGAGAAGCTGCTGATGAGGATCAGAGTACTGAGGCACAGAGGAAGGAATGGTAACACATTTTATGGTCTGCCTTCCATCAAGGCAATTTGTTTAAATTTGCGAATTTGCTACCATGGCTGGATTCTGATGCTAAATTTAACGTAAGAATCCGTGAAATGATAATATGTTATTCATAGTTGAGGAAAAGTACATAAATAGGAACCTTAACTGTTGTCTCACTAAGACTAAAACAGAAACTCTTCTAAAACACAGACTGAGTGATGGTTTTCTCAAGGGAAGATTTCAAGTTGGCCAAAGAATAGTTTGTGGAAACAATGCCTTCATGAATTTTACTATTAGAGCATGTGGTGATTCACCTTGTAGAAGCCCAAATGAGGAAAAAAAAAAAAGATTTTGGAGTGCTTGCCCCACCCCAAAAAAAGGTTAGTAAGAGAAGGGGATAATGAATTTGAAGTGATCTAGGCTGAGAGCCATATGGAAGGATGTAAGAAGACATGAGATTGACATCTGGAGAAACGACAGGAAACATTTTCAATAGTCAAATGTGCTCTGTATTAGCATCAGGAAACACTTAAAAATATGTCATTCCTTTAGACTGTGAGTTGTATGGGGCTGAAGACAATGCCCATTTTGTTCAGCATTTTTTCTAGTGCCCAGCACAGTGTTTATTACATAGCAGATGCTCAACAAGGATATAAAATGTGTATTTTTAAATACCCAACTTCATCCTTCTCTCTCCACAATGCAAAATTCATCTTATAAACTTTTCCTTCTCTTCCCCAAACATTGAAGGATTAGACAGTGTATGGTGTTAGGAGGGTTTCATTTGGCCTGAAACAATCACAACACCTGGCGTTTCTCCGGGACTATGCATTGTCATGGCTAAAGCTTCTAAGGACCTCACCTACTAACATATTTTATCAGTGCTGCTAGTGTCTATTTAGATTATATCTAATCAGTACATTCTAGACTAGATTGAGAGATTTAAGGTTAAGAATTTTTCTGACTTTACTTCACCCCTTTGATCTTACTCTTCTTCCTCCTTTAAGACCAATTACCTAGAGCAACAGAAGCTCATATTTAGACAGGGTAACTAGTTTGGAAGAAGATGAAGCTGATAATGAGCTGCTTCCACCCAGGCCAGAGCAACTGTCTTTGGCAGAATATAAAGGGGGCCATATCTCTTAGACAACTGCACCTGTTTCTATGGCCACAAGCTCAGGTGGTTTCAGCTAGTGTATGTAAGTACTGTTGACGATCTAAAAGCTTTTAACCATACCATAGCTTAGTATTATATGCCATTCAGTGTTATAGGAACAGGAAGGGTGATATTAGGTACTTTAAACACACTTTTTTGGGTTTGTTGTTGTTGTTTTTGGAGACAGAGTCTTGGTCTATCACCTAGGCTGAAGTGCAGTGGCATGATTCTGGTTCACTGTAGCCTCAACCTCCTGGGCTCAAGAGATCCACCCACATCAGCGTCCTGAATAGCTGAGAGCCAACAGGTGTGCACCACCATGCCCAGCTAATTTTTGTAGAGCCAAGATTTTACCATGTTGCCCAGGATGATCTAGAATTCCTGAGCTTCAGCTATCCTTCTGCCTCAACCTCCCAAAGTGGTGCTCAGATTACAAGTGTGAGTCACTTGTAAAACACACTTTTTTTTTTTTTAACATTTACCAATTTATCATAAAGGATGGTACAATGGATACAGATGGAGAGACACACAGAGCAAGGTATGGGGGAAGGCGTGCACAGCTTCCATGTTCTCGGCCTGCTGCTCTCCAGGAACTTCAGTGTATTCAGCGATCTGGAAGCTTCCTGAACCTGGCTCTTCTGGTAAGCACATTTTAAAAAAAAGCAATCCCCCAAGAAGTTCTATTATTTTTCTTAACTGCCATTCTATGTAGGAAAAAATTGAGGCTTAGAGAAGTTAAGTGATGGGCCCAGGATCTCATGGCTAATCAACTAGTAGTTCCAGTTTTCACTGTGAAATATTTGCCTGCTCCTATGTCCAGAATGGTATTGCCTAGGTTGTCTTCCAAGGAAGAAACTTGGGAATTTAAATTTAACTGTTTAATCCATCTTGAATTGGTTATTGAATATGTTGTAAAGAAGGGGTTTAGTTTCAATTTTCTGCATACAGTAAGCCTCAAATAATACTTTAAATAAAACTTACTGATAGACCAATTACACAATTGTATACAAAATAATTACATTTTAGGTGATGTAATAAACAGAAATGCGATTGTCATAAATATAAAGGTGAGCTATCCTCTGACCAGTAGATTTAACCTCCATCTCTGCTGTGAGAACAAAAGTTAATTTTCTTCAGAATGCTATTTGTGTATATTTTTTTCTCAGACTTATAAGCTAACCCTTTAAAGTTTCAGACCATTACAGAACTGTTATGGACTGAAATGTGCACCCTCAAAATTCATGTGTGGAAACTCTAATCCTCAAAGTAACTATATTTAAAGGTAGGGTCCACGTCAGTAACTAAAGATAAATGAGGTGTGTCCTGGTACACCAGACACTCTCATCTTCTCTCTCTCTCATCCCCAACCCCAAGTGAGGACACAACAGGAAGGTGGCAATCTCTAAACTAGAAGAGATTTCTCACCCAAATCCAACCATGCTGGTATTCTGATTCTTCCAGCCTCTGGGATTATGAGAAAATAAATTTCTGTTGTTTAAGCCACCCAGCTGGAGGTATTTTGTTATGACAGCTAGAGAAGACTAAGAAAAGGTGTTTAATAACGTGTGATCTATCCAAAAATTCTGTAAAACAGAAATCCAGTTTTGTTTCAGCTATGGAAGAAAATAGACAATAAACAGACAGATGAGAGATAGGTAGATAGACAGTTGATCACATATTCATTAAGAGCTCAGATGAACTTTTGTGACTTTGATATTTTCTAATGTTGTGACAAAAGATGTGAATCTATCCCAAATTATTGACCACCGTGTAGGCTTAGAATTTCAAGTGCTTCTGTTTTGATGGAGATGTACCAATAGCACACATTCTCCAGAGGAAACATAATGAACAATAGAAATGATATTTTCAGGACTTTAATGACTTGCCATATTGACTGAGGCTGAGATACAACATCAAACCTTTTAAAAGAGAATATTCGATGCTGATGGTACGTAACCCGAAAGTCATTATTATTTTTGGAATTTTTAGACATACAAAAAAAGTAAAAAATGTAATTACCTATTTTTGTGCTACAGAGTGAAAATGTAAGACACCCCATGATATACTGGAGATGGCTACGCAGGACTGATCATATTGCAGAAAGCTGATGTAAGTAAAGAGCAGACAAGATTCTTTGTAATCCATTTTCCAGCCAGCTATAAAAAAGTCAGTGCTATATCAACATAAATGCGGGGTCCTAATAATGAAGCTACCAATGTTGGTCAAAGGAATAAACAAACACTGGTCTTGGATCTCAACTTATTTACCAGCAATCTATATTAAATGATTTCTTTGGAAAGCTTCTCCAATAAAACAGGGTGCTGCATCTCCAAGGATGGGAAAAGTTCTTAAAGTGTTTAGAAATATTCATATAATTATCAAATATCGTTGACTGTGCATTTGGTGTATAGTCTGTGACAATGCCAGCGTATTCTTTTCTCATTCCTTTAGGCAGTTATGAGAACAACTCATAAACAGCTTCCCCAAGTCTCTCCTTTATTATCGTCCATCATGCTTAGCTATTTTAATTTGACACTGGCTGTGTCTTGCTGCCAAGGAGTGCATGGATAATTCTGCATTGACATTGCCAATTTCTAGAACGTAACCACAATGTTTGACATGATGCAGTCAGGCAGTAACCAAAAGCATATTTTCTGAGTTCCCTCATAAAACCTCAGTGGATATAAGGGTCTTACAAAAATAAAATTTATGCCTGGTTATTTTTAGTCCACCAAATGTGAGAAAAGATGAGTGAAATCTCAGTCATTAAAAAGAGAGATAGAGTGTCTTTTTTAAAAAAACCACTCAAATTAGAAAAATATGGCAACACTTTCATTCATCAACAAACATTTATTAAGGTCCTATATGTGCCAGCAACTGAGATTTCTGTACTTAGTTCAATTTCAGTGCACATCTGGCCCACTACAGAACACTGTTTGAAAATATCTAGCTTAAACCTGCTAAAAAATGTAACTCTCTCTCCCTCTACTTCTCTTCCTCTACTTCTGTTCTTCTTTCCCCTTTTTCCTTCTCCATTTCTCTTCTGTGTAAATAAGAAAGGAAGAATGATGAAATAATCAGAAGAAACATAGGATATTTCTGGTTTATAGTGAAAAAGCAATGGTTTAGAAATTATATGTCCTGTCACTTACTAGATTCATGATCTCTAGCAAGTCATTTAATTTATCTGATAACAAAACAACACCTTGCTTAATAATTCATAGAGTACTTTGAAACCCACATGCAATAAAGTATGTGAGTGTGCTTTGACAGCTGTCAAGTGTTAAGTAAATGTTAGATGTTATCTTTTGTGGAAAAGTATTAAAATGAATATCTAGTTTACAAAAGGTGTTTTAATCATATTTGTTATATATGATTAAAAATAAATTAAAAATAATTATATAATGTACACACACATGCACACAACCCTTGAACAAAGATTTGAACTTCAAGGATCCATTTATACGCTTACTTTCTTCCACCTCTGCCATCACTGAGACAGCAAAACCAACCCCTTCTCTTCTCCTCCTCATCCTATTAAATGTGAAAATAAGGATGAAGATCCTTAGGAAGACCCACTTCCACTTAATGAATAGCAAATATGTTTTCTCTTCATTATGCTTTTCTTCACATTTTCTTTTCTCTAGTTGACCTTATTCCAAGAAAACAGTATATAATATATATAGCATGCAAGGTATGTGTCAGTTGACTATGCTATTGGTAAGGCTTCTGTTCAAGAGTAGGCTATTAGTAGTTGTATTAGTTAGGGTTCTTTAGAGGGACCAAACTAATAGGATAGATGTATACATAAAGGGGAATTTATTAAGGAGTATTAACTCACACGATCACAAGGTAATGTCCCACAACAGACCATCTGCAAGCTGAGGAGCAAGGAAGTCTGAGTCCCAAAACTGAACAACTTGGAGTCTGATGTTTGGGGGCAGGAAGCATCCAGCATGGGAGGTAGATGTAGGCCAGAAGACTAAACCAGTCTAGTCTTGTCACGTTGTTACTGCCTGCTTTTATTCTGGTCATGCTTGCAGCTGATTAGACTGTATCCACCCAGATTGATGTTGAGTCTGCCTTTCCCAGTCCACTGACTCAAATGTTAATCTCCTTTGGCAACACCCTCACAGGCACACCCAGGAACAATACTTTGCATCCTTCAATCCAATCAAGCTGACAGTCAATATTAGTCATCACAGTAGTTAAGTTTTTGAGAAGTCAAAATTTATATATGGAGTTTCAACTGTGCGTGCGTGTGTTTGGGGAGATTAGTCCCTTAATCCCCATGTTATTCAAGGATATAATTATAATATCTTTAAAGTTATAAATATATATAATATGACTGTTTCAAAAGCTCTTTTTTTCAAAGGAATTTTAACATTCTTCAATTCCTACCAATATGAAATTTTCAGAGAAAAGAACAGGCTACTGAGAAGACAGGTAGTTGTGATGAATCATGTTTCTATTTAAGGATAAACAGGTAGGTCTTCTATATATTACGGTAATCTTATAGTACCTAGTAGTATGCTGAGTACCATAAATAATAATGATGTTACCTGAATCTGCTTTTCTTTTCTAAATGAGTAAAGTTAAACAAATGTGTCACTGCATCAAGGAAGTCACAATGTGAGAAGGGAAAATATATGCATATGAAAAATGTTCATTGTATTAAAGTGTGTGGGGTGGAACGCAATATTTCTGCAAAACTTCAGGAAAGAGATCCCTAACATGGGCTGGGTTAATGAAAAATCTTCATGAAGCCTGTGTTAGGAGTTAGCGTTAAGATGTGTAAGAAGTGTGGGAACAGAGCAGTTTAAGGAAAACGATACTTTGAAAGATTGATATAACAGTGTTTAATAGATGGTTTGGAAGCAGCTGAGCTGGAAGACTTAGCAACCTGCTAAAAAAGTTCCTATGATGGAGCCAAGGTGAAGTTCCGAGACCTTAATTAGGGTAAAAGCCTTGAAAAGGAAAAGAAAGGGCCAAACCCGGTTCCCGTCACATTTAGCAGGCGCAGGACTCACCAAATACTAGTTTTATTTCCCACTGGCCACTTTGTTGTTAGTCAAACTCACAAAGCAGATCTCATTTCAGGGTCTCATGACATATAGTTTCCTTGGACTGGAAAACATTTTGACTAGATATTCCTATGCCTTTCTCCCTTATCGTATCTTGGCACTTTATCTCAGAGGCCTTCTCTACAACCTTGTCAAAATTAGCACCACCCAAAACATTCATTGCCATATGATAATATGACATATGCCTCGTGTTAGTTCATTTGGGCTGCTATTACAAAATACCACAGACTGTGTGGCTTATAAGCAACTGAAATGTATTTTTCACAGTTCTGGAAACTGGGAAGTCCAAGATCAGAGTGCCAGCACAGTTGAGTTCTAGTGAGGGCCTTTTCTGGGTTGCAGGCTGCTGACTTCTTGCTGTGTCCTCACGTAGCAGGAGGGATGTAGGATCTCTCTGGGGTTTCTTTTACAAGGGCACAAATTCCATTCATGAGGGCTCCACCCCTATGACCAAATCCTCTTCCAGTGGTCCCACCTAATGCTGTCACGTTGGAGGTTAAGATTTCAACCTATAAATTTTGTGTGGACATAAACATTCAGTTTCTTTCATGCCTATTTGTTTACATATATGATGCCTGTTTCTCAGCCAGCTTGTGAATCCTATGAGAGCAGGTAAATTCTTATTCATTCTCTTGGTTGAAAGGGAAGCACAGAAATAGCTGCATGCAGGTGTAAATATGGAATTGGGGTTCAGGAACAAATCTAGAATGTAGCTAAAGAGATCATTTGCATAGGAAAAAGTGGTAAAATCTTGAAAAGTGAACTCTCCAAGATAATCGTTTATTGTTGAGAACCATTCCAAGTCTCTGAATCTCTAGTCATTCCATGATAAATATGAGGATTGAATAGTTCTTTGATGAAAAAGAATGGTAAACTTTCTTGGAGTGATCATTCCTAACATCAGTTCCAATCATCAGTGCTCTAGATAAGGCAGGTACAAGAGAATGAGAATGTGCTCATCTCAAGATATATTGATTGTTACAATTCAACAAATAAATAGCATATGCTCATTTTCATATGGCTTGCCTTTTTTCAAAAGTATGTAAGAAAAAGTCTAGGTATCTGAAGATTGTGGATATTGAGTTAAGGTTGTACTATAATTAAAGTAAAGAGAGAATATATTTTAGATTAAATTCTGAATAGTCCCTGGATTTTGTAGAAGCAAAACAGTCTGGACTCTTTGAGGGCCATGTGTAACAGCCTGAACTTTGGAACAACCACAGACATAGAAGTTAAAAGAGGTAAATAGTTGGTGGGCCAAAATTAATAATAATTATTAGATGCTTTAAACAGCTTTCACTGATACAGAAATGCAGGACGGGAAGAGCATGGGCCCTTTAAATGATACAGAAGATGGGGAAGGGAAGTGCTGGGTAGTGGAAGGCCTGGTCCCTGGCTAGGACTTCACCCCATGGACATAGGTGCCATAAGTGAGAACAGGCATTTCCTGCCCAAATGTTGCATTTCTCAAGACCACCCTTGCCTATCACATTCTCATCCTGTGCCTATAAAAACCTGAGACCCTAGCAAGGCAGAGAACACAGAAGCAGCTGGACTTTGAGATTAGTACATCAGCAGAGGAACACACAGGTGGCTTGACATTGAGAAGACTGCACTGACAGGCACTCACACAGCTGGCAGACCACCAACTGGCAGAATGACATGGAGTTTGCTTGGGGCAGTTGGAGGAGAGCCTGGGCCACCAAAACCGTCTCCTATCTGGCTCCCTCACCTACTGAGAGCTACTTCCACTCACTAAAACCTTGTACTCATTCTCCAAGCCCACATGTGATCTGATTCTTCTGGTATACCAAGGCAAGAATTTGGGATACAGAAAGCCCTCTGCCCTTATGACAAGGTAGAGGGTCATATCTAATTGAACTGGTTAACATAGCCACCTATAGATGGCAAAATTAAAAGGGCAAAAAAGAACATAACTAAAAGAGCACCCCATAACACATGCCCACAGGGGCCTCATGAGCTGTAAGCATTCATCCATAGACACTGCTATGGGTTGAGAGCCCCACAACCTGCCCTTCTATATGGTTCCCTAGAGGTTTGAGCAGTGGGGCACTGAAGAAGTGTGCCACTCCCCGTCACCCACCCTGCAAGGGGACAAGGGAACCTTTCCTATTTCTTCACTGTGGCCAGTATCCCCTTGCCATTCTGCTGTGAGTGTTTGCTACTTTGTCCAGATGTCATTCTTACTCAAATACATAATCCCTAAACCAAGGTACTTGAACCATATGGTTGACAGTTTATGCAGGACTACTAATTTACTGACTTTTTAAAAATATTATATTGTATATCTGACTAAAAAGGATAGACAGATGGTAAAAGCCAGGTGAAACATACAGGTTAGAATACTCATGAGCATGGTTTCTCATGTGACTGAACACAAATCTAGACAAAATCCCCTGCTAGATTGTCTAAAATTGGCGATATCATTTTCCACTACCCCTTCTAAAATTTTATTTATCAGATTGTCTTCATTTTCTTATATTAATGAGCCTTCCTTCCACTCCAATCAGATTGGCTCCCTCACTGTCTGATGCTCTATATTCCTGCCTTTAGGTTTCTGTTTATGCTGCCACCTTGGCTTCTGACGCCATCTCTCAACACCTTCATTGATCCAGATCTGACCATCTGCCAAGACCAGCTTTAGATTGTGAGTCATCTGAATTCTTCCCAGACCACTGTAGGCCATTATCAGTGTTTCCCTATTGTAGACACCATACAACTCATTGTCTATATGTCACTTAGTATTTGCATAATACGGTTAACTTTTTTTTATCCCCAGTTTTTCTCTTTACAAAGACTGTATTCTTTTCTGTACTTTCTAGAACCAACAATATGATGGGTTCTTTGTCTTGCACAGAGCTGGTATTCAGCATAAATATTTGTCGATTGACGGAAAATATAGTTAGTAGTGTTTATTTCTAATGGAAACAAACTCATATTTAAGGGATGTAATGATTGCTTCTTAAATAAAGCACCATAATGTGAATACTGTTAACAGTAGTAGCCCTAGGGACTGCAGTTTTATACTGTATTATTTTTCTGTTTAAACATTAATAATCTTGTACCACAGCAGCTGCCTTTTAAAATGTATTGCCATTGATTGGGGTCCACTCTGCGCTGTGACAGATAGCTTTTATTTGGGGCTTGGCACTACAATCACAGTTAAGGGTAGAAACAAAGTAAAGGCTTTGTCAATAGGTCCAAAGACTGAGAACATAAACAATAAATTAATATGGTAATTTTAATCTTCTGAAAAAAATGAGGACATATCAACAAAAGACAGCTCAGAAACTGATATGCCTCTGTTTAATTAAATGAGGTACTTTTTGAGACATAGACTTATACTGCATGAAATCAGAAATAGTGTTCTTAAATATACATTTCCCATTGTATTTAGTATGCTTACTAAAGTTTATTTAGCATGCTTACTAAATATGAAATGCAGAGGAATTTGTCAGATATCTGTTTACCTGCTTGGCTTTTCAATTCCTCTCTCCCTAATTTCTCTGATCTTTTACTCTTAGTACCCACAGGGGCCTGTCGCCTCCCCTTGTAGATGATGGAGTTTCCTCTTCTCTCTGTACGTAACTTCATACACAGAGTGGACACTTTTCCCTACCATTGTCAGATCAATCTTTTCCATCATGCATCTTCCTCAACCAATAGACTCTGTATTCTAAACATCCCAGGAGCATTTGTATTTATGTTCTAAATTGAGAGGCTACACAATAAGAGGCTGCTATTTTAAAATTGAGGAGTAGGAGGAGAGAATTTGTGGAGATTTCCAGATGTTTCCTGCAGACCACCAGTCATTTATTGGAAATAAAGCGACATCTACTCATACATTAAGGATAAAAGCATTTTAAACAGACTTTCACTTAACTAATAATAAACAAATACAGGATTCATCATGGCACTCATTGTTACAGTTAACATAGTCAAAGGACTCAAGCTCTAATGCTCTAATAATCAGTTTTCACCTCCACTGTTGACCCAAATAATTTTGATTCATTGTATTTATTGAAAGCTAAATGCATTAAATTCTCTCAAAATTAAAATTCTCTTTATACCAATGCCCCTTTCTACATGTTATTTTTTCCATCCCCATTGACTGGGGGGCTGTGAGAATTCCCCATATCTGGAAGCCAATATATCTTTTTACTGTATATCTAAATTTCATTGCTGCTATCATTTTTTTTGAGACAGGGTCTCACTCTGTCACCTAGTCTGGAGAGCAGTGGTGCAATCTTGGCTCCCTGCAACCTCCACTGCCTCTAGGGTTCAAGTGATTCTCCTACTTCAGTCTCCCAAGTAGTTGGGACCACAGGCACCTGTCACTGCAGCTGGCTAATTTTTGTATTTTTAGTAGAGATGGGGTTTCACCACTTTGGCCAGGCTCATCTCAAACTCCTGACCTTCAGGTGATCCACCCGCCTCAGCCTCCCAAAATACTAGGATTAAAGGTGTGAGCCACCATACCCAGCCTGTAGTGTTTTTAGTATATATATTTCTGTGATATTGAAAGTACTGGCTTTGCTCTGTGCTAAACTGCCATGAACAAATGTTAAATTGATTTTCTCTATATCCTCTTCTCTGCTCCTTTTATTTTTCTATTTATCCCACTTGTTAGGGAAGAAAAAAAAAGTGAGAAATTTGTCAGAATAAGTAATTCATGTGTCAGAAACATCAAATGAAGGGTGTGACATTAGAGGTGACTTGGTGGGATGCAAATGCTACAGAAGCTGGACCTTGGAATATTTGTTTTCATGCTTTACAATCTCTGGAGAAAGGCCATAACTTCTCAATGTGTTTGGCAGAAAATTTCCACAAAGAGATGAAATCTGTTGGAAGTATTTTATTTAAACAGAATTCTCTGGTTGCGTCTTGGCCACACCCTAGCAAAACTTGCATATACATTTTCTCTCACTCTAAGTGAATGAAATAGTCATTTTTTCAGTAAACTAAAGACCCAGAACCTATGGAATGTTTTTGGTAAGGCTGACAGTGAATAACACTGTCCATGTGCCAGCTTTCAACTCCGGATTCTGTCTTTTACTCCTATACTGAGATGTTTTCCTCTGTATCACTCTACAGCCATCATTGAAAACATGATTCTTCTGTTTTACTTACTGTAGGTAGTTTCCACAAGTAAGCATTGTAGCTATCACATTTGACCAAGAATTCATTTTATTGAAGAATAAAGAACTCCAATCCACCACTACCTAATTTTTTATGTTTGCTAGAGCAGTTAATAACATCATGATGTAAACACGGATGGAAAATAAAGTATTTAGGATGACTACAGAACCATTTCCTTTTTAAAAAATAGGAATAATCCTCCATTTAGCAAACATTCATTTATAGTTACTAATGAATATAGGGTAGCATTTATTTCATATTGTTTCTAAGACCACCACAAATTAATACTCTTACAAAGTTCTTTCAAGTATATTTAATATTTACATTCAGTGATATAGACCTGACGCCAATAGTTGGTCTTAGATACTAAAATATTTCGGAAACAAAATAGAAAGAATGCATATGCACAATAAAATCTTTGCATTACGTTTTTCAAAGTTATCTGTGGCATATGACTAAGTTCTGCATAGACTGATACAAACCTTAGTCATGATCATGAAGGAGATGAGTTAGAATCTCCTCGATTTTCCATGGTAGATTGACTAAAAAGCAGTAGAGCAAATGCAACCCCAACTGAAAAGGAAGCAGTGGAAATGGTAGAAGGAACAGTCTGGTATTGATGGCAAACCTTATCATGAATTCACAAAAGTCCAGATTATTTTTCTTTTTTAAATTTCAAATCTTCTACCTGTTAAATTACCTGGTATTAATTTTACCCACTGCATGAGTATTAAATAAAATCATTATTGAAAACATGTGAAACCCAATGGCAATAACTGTCAAGAATTGAATATCAAATAAAAGCGGTATTGTACAATATCTTAGTGTCAAGAAGAATGAGTGATGTAATCAAGCTGGCCTTTATAACATTATTGATTCTTGCACCCTGTGCTAACATGCCTATTAAGATATTTAGTCAAAAATATAATACATGCATTATCAGAAAAGGATAGCACACATATATTCATAGAAGAGGATCAAATAAGTCAAATTCTCCCTTCCTTGACCCCCCCATTCCTCCCTCTCTCTTCACTCTTAATCAGTTTTAATTCTGCTGTTATTAGTGCTTCTCAATTTTTAACCTTTATATACTATCAATTCTTATCTATAAAATGTGATAAATTGTGTATACTTATCCTACCACCCTCTCCCTTCACCCTTTTCTTTTTTCTCCAACTTCACTTACTTTTAATTTTTCTCATGTTTATAATTATAACAGTCAATACTATTCTTAGCCCTCTATTTCCGAACCCACTATCTGGATTTTGTGTCAGTTGAATTTCCACATCATAAGATGAGAAAAATCACACATACCTATACCTCTATACCTTCCTCTCCTTACCCTGTCACTGTGTTAGCTGTGTCATTATTTTATACTGCCAAGTTCGGTAACATTTATATTCTCCCTGTAAATATATTGAAGTCTTCTTTGTATCTTTAGTTTTATTCTAAACATTGAATCCCATTTATTAGGATATATAATATGACTGTGTAAAGATTATTAAGTGTAAAACCAAATAATATGATTGCATTTGTAGAAAAAGAAATGTAATTTCATATTAGCAGTTGGCACCACTTGAAGAATGTTCCATGCATCAAAAGCAAATGGATTATCTTACTCAGTGCTCCAAAAATATTGCTCAAAATAGTTGAACATTTTGGTTTGCTTTATGCAAAGACCATGATTTCACCACACTACCACTTTTTGCAACATTTTTCTTGTCATTCTTTCCTATTTTTGTTAAAGAAGACATTAAGTCTTTCTTCTTTTCCAGTAATTAGAATTTATTTCATTCTTGAAGATACTATTTATTCTAACTTAAATCAATGCTTTCTGGTTTTACTTAACAACTATAATCCTGGAGGTTTATTCAACTTCAAGATTATTTCTACTGTATATTAAATCCCATGTCTTTCTTAGATGTGTTTTTCGTTTTGCTATAGTAGTTTCTTAAGGTTTGTTTTTGTTGTTTTTAAGAAAGGGGCAGGGAATAAACTTTTTAAAACTTTAAGGTTTTGAAAATATCCTTTTGTTCAAATTTATTGATAGTTTGGTTGACCATATGATAACTTCTGGGACCAAAATTATTTTTACTCAAAAGTTCTAATCAACATGAAATATGTTTGTAAGAAAACTAATATAGTAATTTGGATTTTTAGGCTTTGTAGGCAACTGTATGCTCATTGCAAACCAGTAAGTGTCATCTCTTTATCCTTGACACTCACAATGATCTATCTAAACTTGGGTATTTTATCTCTCCTGTTAGTTTGTGACTATATTTTTAGTCTGTTTGTGACTAAAAGGATGGTTTTTCATGCAATACTCTCTGTTCTAATGCTCAGTGTGCCACTTACTAATTGTGGGACCTCGTATGAGTTAGAAAGCAAATCTCTCTTTGCTTATTTGATCATATAATAATGAGAATGTTTAGCTCTCAGGGTTGAGTAATGATTAAATAATTCAATATGTTGTGAAATTGTTATAAATATTACTATAACACATATAAAGAATGCAAAATTGTTATTTAATTTTGTTCAGCACTCAGCAGATCCTCTCAATCTGAACACTTTCTGGGCCTTTTCTTAGCTCAGAAATTTTTCATCTATTATTTCTTTGATAATGTCTTCCCATCCATTTCCACAGCTTTCCATTCCTGGGCCTTCTACTAAATAGATGTATTTTTTTTTTCAAAATTGATTTTCCATACTTTTTATTATTTTTCCAAAAATTAAAAGTTTTGGCCTTTTTTCCTGATATTTTTAGAAGTCATGATTACTAAAACATTTATTTTGTTATTTCTTCAAATTTATTTTCATTGTTAACTTTTTCTTGGGAAAAACTGGACATCCATATGCAAAAGAATGAAACTGTATATTCCTATCTCTTGCCACATGCGAAAATCAAATCAAAATGGACTAAAGACTTAAATCTAAGACCTCAAACTATGAAACTACTATAAAAAAAATTAGGTGACCTCTCCAGGACAGTGGTCTTGGCAAACATTTCTTGAGTTATACCCCAAAAGCACAGGCAACCAAAGCAAAAATGAATAAATGACATCACATCAAATTAAAACACTTCTACATAGCAAAGTAAACAATTAACAAAGTGAGACAACAGCCTGAGAGAAAATATTTTCAGAAGTATCCATCTAAAAAGGGATTAACAACCAAAAAAATATAAGGAACTCAAACAAATTTATAGGAAAAAATCTAACATCCAGTTGAAATGGGCAAAAGATCTGAATAGACATCTTTCAGAAGAAAAGGTGCTCAGCATCATTGCTCATCAGTGAAATGTAAATCAAAACTACAATGACATACCATCTCACCCCAGTTAAGATGACTTTTGTCCAAAAGACAGGCAATAATGAATGTTGGATAGGATGTGAAGAAAAGGGAAGCCTCATACACTATTTGTGGGAATGTAAATTAGTACAACCACTGTGGAGAACAGTATAGAGATTCTAGTGGTACCTTGACTCAGAATGTAAATATAACCCTCCCCAGAATTTTTCTAGTTTTAACCTAGACATCAAACACCCTGCTAAGATCTTTGCATGCAAGCAATGGGGAGAGGGCCCCCATGACATTTAGTTCTAGTGCTACCTTGACTCAGAATGTAAAGAACTTGTTACAGCGGTTACCCAGTTTACTTTCTACTGTCATCAGAGCAGAAAGGACAGGATTGTAATTCAGATGTTTTTCATGCTTTATAGTGTTCTTTCCTTGACCAACTCAGAGCAAGATTGCATATTATCCTCTTGCCCATCTGTTTTACCAAAACCTCATATTTAAGTGGCTCAGAACAACCCTCTGGTATGTAGACCTTTCCCTGAAGACTCATATTGGACTCAGTGCTGACCATCAGACTGATTCCTGGAAGAAGAGCTTGCATCTGATCTGTGCATTTTGGAGAGGTGATCTCTAGTTCAGCCATTCTCATTGTAGAAAATATTTGCAATGGAGAAGTGAAACAGAAAAAATATGAGACACTTTAGCTACCTTATCGATTATTATATTGGAGTGGTCCCTTGAAACAAAGCGTAGCTTCAGATGGTTTTCTTTTTTTTTTTTTTAATATTCAGTTGCCATCATGGTGATTAGTGGAGTCCAGAAATTGGTCCCGGTAATTTTTCTCTCCTCCATCCCAATGTTACCTCAGTTTCTAGGACTGGATTTTGCTCTTAGTTACCCCTATCCTGAAACACACTCACATTTGATTTTTAGCTTCCCATGGACAAACCCCCTAAATGAAAGCCACTGACTCTCTGGTTTTCAGCCAACACTTTCCTCCAAACCATTCCCAGTCACTGTCTTTTATCAATATCCTTTTGGGACCCTAGAACCTTCCACTGCCATAACCACATATGAAATCAGATTTGGTGCCTAGAGATCACAGAAGTTTTACTGCTGGCTTTCCACCCAGATCTGCTGCTACACAGTGCTCTCTCTCTCTCAGCTACTGTTGTGCTGCTCCATAATTCTTAGGATATGATTCATACTCCCATCAGACCCCACTGCTCATCCAGTACTGTTACTGTACCAGCTTTTTTTCTAAAAATATTCAATTGTAAGGAAATAAAGTGGTTTTTTTTTTTAGTTTTTTTTTAATTATTTTTTTTTCTGGGCATGGACTCAGAAACTTCCACAAAAGTGACACTTTGTGCTGACCATCAAACTGATTCTTGGAAGAAGAGCTTACTACTTATCTGTGCATTTCCAAAATGAGAACTACGTTGTGGAGGGGGATCCCTAGCTCAGCCATTCTCATTGTAGAAAATATTTGCAATGGAAAATAAAACACAGACTATTAGTCCCACAAGTTACCTGATCAATTATCTAACCCAGACCTTTCATTTTATCACAAGGCCCAAAGTGTTAAGTGACTAACAGAAGGACTTGCAGTTTCTTAGTGGCAAAGCCAGTACTAGAATCCAATTTTTCTGACTCATAACAGATTATAAGTTTATATTATACATATAAGTACATAATTTCTAACAAAAAATTATAAGCATAAGGTAGTTAATATTCTTTGACTCTTACTATTAGCTAGGCCCTCTACTAAGTATTATATATCCATTGTTTTAGTCAGTAATAGTAATTATAAAGTAGATACTATTAACATTCCCTTTATACAGATAAGAAAGCTGGTAGTTTGTGTGCTGTAATAATTATGAGTGGAATCAAGGTCAAAGTGTGAGTAGGAGATAGTCAAAACTCAGAGCAAAAGCCTAGTTTTTGCTATCACAAAGAAGTAAGGAAGAATTAAAATGCACCATTTATACAAGTTTGAATTTATATTTTATTCTAATTTTTGTTTGTCATGACAACTCAGTGGGTTGTCATGCCATGAGCTAAAAATGAAACTGAAAAGTGCCTTTAGCAATCACATTTTAAAACATTATCTCTCTTCATGGTTTTATTTGGGTTAGATGAAGAGACAGAAGCCCTTGCTTACTGCTTAACATTGTTAAACCACAGCTTCCAGTTGCTCACATTCTTATTCATTTCTCTGCTTATTTTCTTATCTATGAGTTCCTAATTCCTCCTTCCCAAGCTCCCCTCCCAAGACTGAGACCAAAAGAAGGTTGACAGTGAGGGAGATTGACCACTGTGGATTAAAGCTTACATCCTGGGACCTAGGACTAACGAACGCGAGGCTGCATATCTCATGGTAAGGGGAAGAAATGCCTAAATGTAGTCATTCGAAAGAAACCAACAGATTGTTTTGGTCACCACCCCCCACTCCCCACCATCCGTGATTAACTGTCTCTTCATATGAATGCTTTTTATCTGGCTTGACTGTGTTTTTCCTTTAAATTGGCAGTCTGAGCATTTTGTGGAGAGAAGAGACAGGAGAAGAAATGTGACTTGAAAGATGGTTGTGGGTGTTTTTTAACAAGTTCTCTAAAAACCTTAAAAAAGACTTTTAAAAAAAATCTCTGTGAATTACCTTCTTTTGCTTTAAAAATAGACAATATTCAATATTTCCCACCAGTTTATGAGATACACCCTTTAGGGTAGAGAAGAGAGATTTCATTTTAGGCACCCAACCAAAACAAAATAATTTTTTCCTTTAAAAAGAAACTTTTTACTAAAGTTAAAAGTATGAGAACATATAGAACATACATGTAGACATATTAACATAAGGATAACAATTATCAGCTTTTCAAAATAAAGCTTCATCTATGTAAAAAGCTTTGGAAGGAAATCTATCATAATTTCAATATGACAGCTTTAATGTTTCAAATTTAATTTTTAAGCTGTCCTTTACTTTTCTTCCAACAACTTTCTTTTTGAAAGTCCATTTCGAAACATCTTTAAGTTGGAAACCATAGGAAAAAAACAAGAGCCTTTAAGCAGAGATCAAAAGACAGTTGAAGAACCCAAAACAGAGCAAGACTTTTGCCTTGGTTTGCTTTCTAAAGCGTCTTCATGGGACTCTGTACAAGGTAGAATTATCTGTCAGTTATCTGTCTATGTAGATAACAAGCAGATATATGACTCCTTGACTCGTAGATAAGTCAAGCAGTCATATATCTAGCTGCAGCCATTTGCACACACATGTTTAATGCCATCTTGATATTCAAATGAGGGATACTGAGGTTCTCCCTGCCTGTGTCCACAATATGGTGGGCTGAATTTCGAAAAATAGAAAATATGCTATTGTAAAATCAACATATGGCTCCTGCATAATATAGATCTGCCTGAACATTGCAATGAACATATGGTAAAAGAATTTTGCAGACAGGGTGATAGAGTCAAGGGCAAGAAGCTGACTTTGGTGCTGACTGCCTTTCTATTTTCTATTGTAGAAGAAAGTCAAGAAATAATTTGGTCTTAAACACACATACACACTAACTGACAGAAAATAAATCAGTGTATCTGTTCCATTGCAGGGTGAGATCCTACTTTCTTATTCATTATTCAGAAGTGTCAGAAAGAAATAAAAATATGTATAGCTCTTGATAAACTACGGCATTTTAGAAATTATACTTCTAGCACATTATTCAAATTGGCATAGTAAACACTCTTTGGGGTATCTTTACAATTCAAGAGTCATCTGCTTTTCTCCAATTACTGAACTGTGAGCCACAGTTTGATTCTCCACCAACCATGATCAAATTTAAACTGTGATCCCGTCCCCTGACCATGCCTGGTTACTCAAGCTGCGACAGTCTAATTCTCTCTCTTAGAAATTGAAAATTGAGACTGAGTAAGAGCAGGTCATTCATTTCTGAGCATCACTGGCACTGATATGGAAATCTGTAAAGTGTGGGGGTGGTCTGGAACTTCCTAAATAAAATAAATCAATTTCCCTAAATAAATTAATAAAAGGGGTGTGGGGCGCGGGTTTGAGGGAGAGAGAGAAAGATCGATTTATAGTTGTTCTAGTCTTTGCCTAAGACTTAAACTAGCTGGCCTTTATATTCCATTATATACTGCTTTGTTTTTAGAATCCATTTCCCTTTTTGCTGAACTAGTATTCTTTTGACTGAAAATTAATACACAGTGTATTGGTATCCTATGAAGGCATAAATTATAAATATCAAGATGAAGAAGAAAAAAGGGTGAGGTTGAAAGTTTTGAGGATTGTCTTCCTCTCTTACCACTATTATATGCCACTCTCTAATTTGAAATTAAATTTGTTTGTCCAAACAGGGCTTCAACTGGGAAAGATATCTTTTTAAATCTCTTTTTAATCTCTTTGCAGCCCCACTAGCACAGTCCTGGGGTTCATAGGAGGATATATATTTATTATTTTAAAAATAATTTTCCATAATTTTAGGTGAGATGATTTCCAGTTTTCTCTCCTCCTCCACTTCCCTCACTGCCTTTCCTCTCCTAGGTGAGGAGAAAGGGAATGGCATAAAACATTAAAGAGGAGAGAATTCACCATTCAGAAGGAATTCCTGCCCATAAGGAACACGCCATGGGAATTTATTGCCACATGGTTGGCCATTCTTGAGAAAATCTTCTTGCAACCATATGATTCGGTAATCAGTTAAAATACACTGCTGATAAACATATTGAAAGAAAAAAGAGAAACTATTTTAAGTTTTGCAAAATTTATAACCTCATCATCATCTGCATTTTATTTCTCCAGTAAAAAGACAGGCTTCCAATGTCAGACTTCTGTGTAAAAATGAACATTTCTACACTTTCCCTTCCTGAGAAAAGGAATTATACCACCATCTAAACAGAGAAATTGCCGCACAGGCTCATCCTCTTAGTGGGAGAAAGATAGCAGACAACATTCAGAAAATCTAGTGATAGTAGCAGAATAAATGGGATATTACATGAGTCACAACGATTTCAGCTTTTTCTCTAATATAAAAAGAGAGCTAGATTGGAGAACTTGAGCCATCCACTGCAGGAGAAAAAAAATACTTGAATCCTCAATACCTTTGATTCACTAGTTTATGGAGGTGAAAATAGAGCTTTTACTGCATGTACTAAAGAACTGAGTTGAATTACTTTATCTCTTCCCGTCTTTCATCTACAGAATGTTTCTAATTGGAGTTTTTTCCTGAGGAAATGTGAGCCATTAATATGTAGATATTAATCTACACAAAAACTTTATTTACTTTTGTGGAGTTGGTGGGGTTTTATTCTTCCCTTCTGGAATGCGACCTGTTCCTGTTTGAAAGTTTTGGCTGGGTTTATTTTTGTGTGTGTTTTGTTACTGTCTTGGTTGTTTTATATCTATGACAACAGAAGGTTATAGTATGCTCATTCCTAAAATATGTAGCGTAATTTCAGAAACAATGAAAATAACTATCATGTGTTTGCTGAATAACTTCAAACTATAATTCCTTAGTCGTTTGCTCATTCTGTTTTCACTCCAATGAACGATGCGAAGTACTGCATTTTTAAAACAAAGCATTATCCTTTAAAATACATGGCTACAATTCTTTGTCTTACAAGTTTATCTTTTGTCTCAGAAAAATATTTTGCCATAAATTGTATTGGCTACCAAAATTTTAGGAAAATATATACAACCAACTCTTCTGCATGTGATCAATAGACAAAATTCAATATTACTTTTTTTTTTTTTTGCCTTCAACTCTAACTTTTTCTAACTACAAGTTACTCTGGAGCATTTTATAAGAACACCATATGGACAGTTATTTTTGTCTGACCCTTCAATTATTGCTTCTAGGCAGCTTTTTCATCTTGGCAGCAACTTACTCTATACAGAACCAGCACCTGATATTTCTTTTAAGATGAAAATCCAGACTCTTCACACAGGAATAAAGTCAGGAAGAAGATGGAAACTGACATTCCCCAGAGAACATGGTTCCAAACCAAGTCATTAAAGTGCGACATGGCCTGATTCATTTCCTTCACATAAATGATCCATTGAGCCATGAGCCAACCTGTCATACTTGGATTGCAATAAATATTTCCCAAGAAATAATGCCCTAAAAATAAAATATACATTAATGGTATATGGATATACTCAGTGAGGAAGTATTGATATAGTTCCTTCTCCCCGTCGCTACTGATTTGCTCAGTCTGGATCTGAATGTTTGCAATAGCTTCCTTGCTATTCATTCACTATACCATTGCCAGCAGGGACTGCTACAAAGCACATTTGATCATGTTTATCTCCCTTGATTCTAACCATGGAGTGTCACCTTCTTGCTTATTGGAGAAGTCTTTAGCAGTTTCATTAAACCAGAGTGGCACTCTACAGATTTTAGGAGTTCAAAAACTGTCCTCATCAGTTCTAAAAGTGCAAAATCCGTGAGTGGTTCCTATACAAATAAAGCAAGATATTCAAAAGCCCACTTTGCCTTCTTCCAAGAATCTTTCTTTCCTTTTTTGTGTGTTCCCAGGGGTTCTTTAGTACTCATAAGTACGTTGAAAGATAAATAAAAGCCCCACTAGATCAGTCCAATTTCATTACACTGAGTGTGGTGAATAAATGCTAGAGGCTCTTTGCAAACTAACTTAATAATTTGAGTCCCAAGTAAAGAAAATGACTAAATCCCATTTTCCACAGCAGTCACTTGTACTAAGGCAGTGTTGTTATCTATAGTGACAAATATTAAGAAGAAGGATGCCCACTCTGCAGTGATTTGCTTAGTGGATGGGCTCCAGCCAAGCTAACTAAAGTCCTTTGATTTAAAATTCTTTTCAATTCCTTGGCCTCATGGGGAGAAGGTGACAGAGATAATCAGCTATCGTGGACAAGTGGTGCTGCATCTGTGTGGTTCAGGAATGGTGAGTCTTTGTGGCAGAACAAAGAGAAAGATGAGTTTTTCTTCAGAAGACTTGCATATATGAAAATGAGGGACTTCTCAAAGTGATAATGTCCAACATTCACTAGTGGAGACCAGTTATATCTCTTCTGCAGCTATGATCAATGCTGAAGCCAAGCTCCTTTGAAACAGTAATTGAGGGAGCATTTACTTGCCAACAAAAAGGTCAGTCATAGGCTCTCAGAAAGTACTGTAAATCTATAAATCTATTTATTTGTCATGCAATTACCTCCTGCCATGGAAATCAGTCCCACAAAAGCTGGTAGGACTGAGTCCAATGTCTGTTACCTCACATGGGTAAAACTACCAAGCTCAGCATTAAACTCCTCCCAGAATGGAACCTCCCCTCCCTCCCAGAAAGATTGGGACTTCTTGCCATTTGTTTACCATTATAAGTGCGACAAACTGCAGTGGTCCTAGGGTGATATCTTGTCCCCATCAATTTTTTAGCAAGAGATGGCAATACCTATTGCTGAAGAAGAGAGCAAAATGGAACCAAAGTAATGAAATTGTAGTAATAATAATGCAACATGGCATACAATATATTTTAAGAGCTTACCTCAACCTACATTATGACCTTTGCCTCTTGTCAATCCTTTCGTTGACTTATACTTGCAGTAATTGCATAATCAGTAATTTCTCAGAGAATCCTATTATTATCTGAATTGTTGCTACTGCTACCTGGAATGCTTTTTCTCGCTCCAGGTCCAATGGATGACATCTCACCTATTTTTCAGGAGCCTGTAGAAGGACACTTTTAGCTTTTGGGGAAGTCCAAGCAGATCTGAACATCCCTTTTTATTTGCTACTTTTTCATGGCCTCTGTCAATGCACTTTTGTTTTATTGCAACTCTTTAACTACATGTCTATAACTTCTATTTTCTAGGAACTTTTCAGGGCAGGGAATATATCTAATTTATCTTACTATGTGTTTTGTGGAAACAGTGCCTGTAATGTAATGAATCTTTAAAAAGAAATGCTTATTCAATCAAATACTACTCATGGTTCAAAATGGTTGAAATGGGGAGACCTTAAGGATAATTGATCCTCTAATTAACTTAGTAAGATATATACCATAAATTCAGTACAGTGTTTGCCAGGTTATATATAATTATCTACATACCAGTTTAAAACTACTTGAAACATAACTTTATGTTCTATAAACATGGGGCATGAACTCCAGCATAGTGTGGGCCTTGGGTGAACACGTCATCTTCCCTCCCATAAATGGGGATGAAAACAAACCCCACTACTATTGTGTGAGGTCTATACCCTCAGTTATTTATACCATATATGGGGAAGACTAAGTCCGCTAAGAGCACTATCTCCATTTTCTCTTTTTATTTCTAGCCCCTCATCTTCTGACTCCTTTGTATTCTCTGTATTGTTGATAAAACTATGCATTCCCCATTCATCATGTTTCCTTGGGAAGAAAAACAGCATACCCAGCTGTACCCCAAATGTCCCTACCACATTTTGTCTTCATTGGAGAAGAGACATGAAGCACATATCTGATGAGTAAGTTTGGCAGTGGTCACTGGGATTGTGTGGCTCAGTCCCTGCTGAATTATCTTCAGTCTGAGTCTGGTCTCCGAAATGCAGCAAGCCTCATGCAGCAGAGCCAGGAGCTAGTTAGGTAAGTTTGCCTAATTCATGGATAAAGCATTAGTAAAATCCCTTTGGCTGTACCTAGAAACTTTGTCGTTCATTCTAGGCTTGGTTCTGTTAAAAAAAAACAACAGCAGCAGCAACAAAACAGATAATTGGGAGGCCATTAGGCTAAAGCTGCTCCGGTGCTCTGTGTTCTTATACAGGAAATTAAAACTCGACTCAGTGTAAATGGTAGAACAAAACTTGAGCTTAACCAATCAAAAAACATCAGCCAACTTCTCACTGAAGACTTTCCACTGGAATGATCCAAATAAGGCTACTGCAGAAATGTCCTTTGTCTTGTATCTG
Source organism: Cebus imitator (assembly GCF_001604975.1). Lineage (NCBI taxonomy): Eukaryota > Metazoa > Chordata > Mammalia > Primates > Cebidae > Cebus > Cebus imitator. The sequence goes on from NW_016107524.1 coordinate 1,567,297, forward strand.
CTTTCACCTTGTAAAATACTTTCCCTAACTCCCTTGCCCCACACCCTTTTGTTAGAGCCCAGAAGCTGCTTGTGGTCTGTAACTTCCTGATTTAGAAACCGCTGTCTCCTCACACTTTTGAAAATTTTAATGTGCCTATGTTTATCTTCTAATAGTTCACAATAAGGCCATTTTTGATAAATCACTGCCTAATTCTTGTGTCTGTGTTTTGATTCGTTTTGAATTCTGGAGAGGAAAAATGGTAATTCACTGACTCTTCCCTCCAAAGCCCCAAAATTTATTCCACCGTGCCCATAGAGAAGCTGTTTTCTTTGGTTTCTGCTCACTGTTTCTGTTGCAGCCTACTTTCTCTAAACCCAAGCACCAGAGAACGACAATTCTGTAGTCTGCCTTTCAATTTAATCTGGTCCATTGACACCAAGCCAAACTGTCATCCAGATTTCCTTTCCCCCAAGAGATACTTGATCATCGATAAACGAAACACTGAAAGTTTTGCTTGCAAATTCTCTGCACTTGTCCAGATCTATCTGAATTCTTTGGTTAGCTGCCCAGTATTCTAATGGTGCTTCTATCTAAATAAAAAAATCTATAGAATCTTTCAAAATCCTTCTGAATATTTAATATGTTTGGCTGGCTGAAGGAAGTTTTATTTTGTGAAAAAGGTTTAGTTCATTATTAGTAATGAATGATTATAAGAAAAAATTATAAGATGTACATATGCTGAGTACCTTAGAAATAGAGAGGGCAAACAATGTTTATCTTCCCCTTCATATTTGGACCTTTTTCGCCAAATAAACCATTCACTGGTAAATCTGATTACCAGTGGTAAAAAGCCATTTCCTAAGTTTAGAGCCACACTTTTACATAAATTTTCATACAATGGATAGCCTAACTAAATAATTTTAGCCTCCCACCTATGGCCATGGAGTGCCTTAAATAGTCCCTAAAGCATTGCCTTCTTTTCTTTTATGGAAGAGACTTTAGTCTATCAGCAAACCTGCTAATATGTACTTCTCAGTCTCATAACCCTCGTCTCCCTCTAGCTACATGAGTGATTTCATTAATGTAGCTCCTCACGGTTATTCACGAAGACACCAATGATCAGGATTGTGGTTTTCCCAGAGTGGAGTTACTGTCATTTCCCAAACACTGAAAACTCCAATGAACATTTGGTGGTAAAGAGACACTGTCTGTGCACTTCTTTGGGGAAAAGTGAAGGAAGCCCTCTCATTTTTGGCTTCCTTTAGGACTTCCAAATGTGTCTCCCTTCAGTTTCCTTGGTGATTTCCTTGCTCACCTGTCATCACTAGTGGCCCTTACTTTTCACCTGCTTTGTCTCCCTCCATTGCTACTGAGCAACTTGTCTGGTGATGATAGAAACACAAGACAAGAGACTTCAGAGGTCACACGTGACTGTAGGACAAGGGTGATGAAAAACTTTTCAGTAGACATTTCACTTCAGCAAGTATATTTGCAGGAGGACAGTAGGCCAGTTGAGTGACTTAATCATACCACACTGCTTCCTAAGCCTGGTGGTTGATTATAATTTGTGTTGGGATGAGAAGGAAGCTGTCTATATTGAAAGAAAATACAAGTACTGGGGACAAGTATTCTAGGTTGCTTTTGGAGTTGATGTCAAAGTTTTCCACATCAACATAACCCATTCAATTTTTTTTTAACTTGTGAAGACAGCCCTCCACTTCACAGATGTATTCTCTCCTGAAAGCAGCTTCTAAAATAGCATGCCACTTTTTACTGACAATGAATGCCTAGTGCCCTTCAGCCCCTAAGATAAAACTTGACAGATACTCCCAGCATATTTCTCTCTATATTCTGCTGGGAATCCTTCCTCGGGTTGGTACTGCTTTCTCTCCCCTTTGCTTACGCAGTTACTAGGAAGAAGTATTCATTACACAGATTTTCAAACTGCAATCTAGCCTTCCTTTTATCATCTGTGCTTGCCTCTATTGCACAATAATGTCACATGAACCATATTTAGCATACTTACCTGGTTTTTACATTTTTAAATTTTGGCAGGTTTTGGAAAGCAAAGGCATTGCTCTCTGACAATGTGCAATGGTGTATGAGCTCTTTGTTTACCTGGATGCCTTCGCCTTCCAGGTCAAGGATTTGGAAGATTTTGGGGAGGAGCGATGGAGAAATGTTTTAATAAAGTTGCATGTGAATGTCCTTGGCTGGTTGGTCTCTTGCTGCCTTAATCAATTTGAAGTATCTTTACATATAATTCATTTTCTCCTCTATCTTACAGTGAATTTGACACTGGTCCTATTTCTACTTGTGTGAAAGTCATGTCTTTGGCCCATAAAACATCCCTTTCATATTAGTTTTGTTTTATTTGTTGGTATATTTTATCAGCCAGTACAGCTAGTGCTCGACTTACGACCCCGATTGGTTCCGACAGACCAGTCGTAACACGATTTGGTTGTAAGTTGAGTAGGCTATATGTACAGTACTGTGAAATGATGTTATAAAAATCTTTAAGTCATATTTTATCATAATTTTCATTATTGTTATATATCATAATTTTCTTTGTTCATTTTATGCCATTTGTATCATCTCTACACCATTTTGTTTCTTATTTTTACATTCGTCAGGTTTAACTAAAACACTGCATTACCAGTACAACTGGTTTAATATTTGCAAAGCATACAAAATTACAAAATACAGGTGCATACAAAAATACAAAATGCAGGTGTAAAAAATACCATAGGAAACATTTTCCCAACTGCAAAACATATCACAATACGTATATAAACATGTACGAAACATTTTATTGGCCGCTGGTGCTTGGCTGTGGATCGTTGATGTCGTTATCTGAGGCAGCAGTTGGGGTTACCGGAGTTGGTTTTTTCATAAACACGGTGAGCTTTGTCTGAAGTGTATGTTTCTTTTTTTCTTCATAAATTTCACGATACGGACGAAACACATCGTGCGCCATCAGTTCAATCCTTGCAAATCATTGGATGTTTGGGTCCATTGCTTTGAAATGTATAAGAAGTTTATTCAGTAAAGATAAACCATCTGATAATCCCTTAGTGGTGAACTTTCTTTCTGGCTCTTCCTCTTCTTTCTCTGCTTCTCTTCTTTCTCTTCCGCCACTCTTTCTTCTTCCAGTTTGATTAGCTCTTCATTTGTAAGTTCTCCGGATTCTTTGTCTAGCAACTCTTCGACATCTTCCATTTCACACTCCAAAGAAAGGTCTTTAGCACGTTTTACTATTTTTTCCCGAATCGTTTCAAGTTCACGTTCACTGTCAAATCCATCAAAATCATTAACATAGCGCTTAACACAATTTTTCCAGATGCCATTCATGCGCTTTGTCGTCACAGCCTCCCAGGTGGTAGTGATATTCTTGATACACATCAAAATGTTGTAGTGTTTCCAAAAATCTACAGCGGAGCAGTCGTGGCTAGCGATTGTGGTCGTAAAGTCAAATGGTCCTAAGTTGCATAGGTCGTAAGTTGATCAATATCTGTACTTTGCTTCAAATTGACTCAGGTTGGGAACTAGGGTAGAATCTTGCTTGTTCTCACCAATGAGTGAAAACCCAATCCCAGATAGGGCCTTTCTGTTTTGAGGTGAACAAAACATGGAGCACACTGAAAAAAAAAAGAGAGAGAGATTTAATACAGGAGACATGCACTACAATTAGTATTTCAGGGTCATAGTTGGAGCCTCTAACTAGAAATATGAGAAGTTTGGTTAACCATTTCACCTGTCTTCTGAGCCCCAGAATTCTCCTGTATAAAATAAGAACATTGAACTATGTGATTTCAAAATGTTGTTCTGATTCTAGCTATCTTAGTTTCTAAGCATCTTTGTGGCTAGTGTGACAAAGAACTAATTTATTATAAATCAAAACTGCCTTTGCCAAATAATAAAATTCTTTCATGTGCTGACTGCTTTTCTGTAATATAGATTTTATCATGTGAGCCAAGTGGGATCACAAGTATATAAAACAAAGAGTTGTCTCTAACGTTCTAAGAAAGCAAGCTCTAACATATTTTTGTCTGTTATCATTCTTCATATATTCTCTTTTCACATAAAGATTCTTCACATTGGTTTCTTATGACTTTCAGGAGAAACATATCAGATTATCTAATTTAGGCAAAGAAGATGGGGAAAAATGAGTTCTAAATACAAGTTTTTATCAAGCAGTTAAATAATTTCTTATGCTCTAGCTTTTACATAAATTCTACAGGTCAAAGTTCCATTTCTTTTCAAAGCAGTAATTTGATAAAGGGTTCCAATATGTTTTTGGTTATCAAACTCTCCAAAACTAAGTTATCCTATAGAAATTTCTAGTATGTATGGCATTGTATCTGAGAAAAGTTTTAGAAATCTCAAAAATTTCCACCAGGAATTATCAGATATAAATTCAGTTGAGGATGATTATGGAAGAAGAAAAGAATGAGTAGGTAGCTCCATCCCAACCCCAACTACCTAAAGAAGGCTTAAGAACAATAAAAGAAGGTGAGAAGAATATGAAAACCTGAGGATTTCACTCTTGCTTCTCTAAGGAAAATAATTGAATGTCTGGAATCATGGTGGAGCACAGAAATCAAAGCCCTAAAACTTAAAAAAAAAAAAAAGTCAAAAGACATTAATTCTGGATGGAGTACTAGACTTGGAAAAATATCCTTCAGTACATATGATACCCAAGACAGGTCTGTATGTTCACAGTTCAAGCTGAAGGAAAGAGGGCACCCATAATATTTCTAGTCAACAGTGTCAATAAATTAAAAACATGGCACTGCTACTACTAGTGGGTTAATGTGTGTTAATGGCATCAAAAATCTTCCTAGTTTTCTCTATATTTGACTTTGTTCTAATAAACAAACAAACAAAAATTTGATAGATTCTCAATTCCAGTGGCCCTAACTTTATTTTTCCTATAGGTTTTAAAATTCAAGGTTGGAAATGGAAGTTTGTGTTTTTAAAACAACAATACTATCTTAGGTGTGTTTGCTTTTTGAATTTTTTGTTTTATCGTGGCCTTTTTGGAGGGTGGGGGATGGCATGGAAGCTCTCATTTGATTCTTTGGATACTCTCAAGAGTGAGATATTTTTCTTTTCCCAAACAAGGAAACTCAAAGGTTAATTGATTTGCCTGTGACTTGCCACAAAGCAAAAGAATGGTAGAGATGGGATCAATACCACCTTCACTTGATACCTATATTTCTCCCATTGTCATTTAAAACATTAAAAAATGAATTCGCTTTGAATTTAGAATGACCTAAACAGCTTTGCCCCCATTTTTGTTATGTAGCATCTTCACAATGTGTTTTAAAATCATCTGCCAGTCTTATTACAGTGAAAATCATACTGTTCTTTGACTTAAAGTCCTGAATCTAAATCACAACAATGCTACTAAGGCCCAAGAGCTCTTGGTCAAGACATTTAAACAAAATTTTGTTTAATAATTATCTGTAAAATGGTAATCAGAATATCAATACCTCCCCCACCCCTGAGACTGGTAAATATTGAATTAAATAATCTGGGGACACTTGTAAACTATAGATTATCACTAATAATTTATCATGTATGCTTAAGTTGTTTTGTTTCAGAAAACTTCAGTTGCTTCCTGTTTTTTATGGAATAACATTTGCACTCCTATGCAAGGTATTCAAAGTTCTATTTGACTTTCATTTTCAATCTTTTTATCTGCTAATAATAATAGCTGACATGTTTTGAGAAAATACTCTGTTCCAGGGATATACTGAATATTTATTATCTCAGGTAAACTTGTATCACGCCTGTGATAAAAACATCATTATTATCCCAATTTCATAGCTATTGATACTTGGAAGACTGAAAAATTTGTCCAACTTCACACAGAAAATAAGGAAGGGTGGAACAGGGAGTCAAATTCTGGCTGTCTGGTTTCAAAGTAAACTTAACTACTGTGTGGTACTTCTTCCAAATTCAGCATTTTTCTCAAACATCTCTCTACCATTATTACACTCAACTCTATAACGAATACTTCACCATGGCATTAAAAAAATCGTGGTTTAAAACTCGCATCAAGGTTGGACAATTACAGCTGAGTACCTCAACTGGATGGGTAGTGATCAAGAGTGTAGCGTCTGAAAATAGATGGCCTGGGCTCACACTGGTTCTACCACAGACCAGCAGCATGCCCTGGAGTTATATCACTTCTTTTCTCTCATCCTTAAGTGGGGATAATCAGGAATCCTACTTCAGAGTGTTGGTGTAAGAAATAAATAATTGAATACACTTATTCATATGTGCAACTATTAGCATGGTGACTAGCACATAGATAATACTATACAAATGTTAGAGGTTATTGTTTTCATTGCGAATCCATTCTATGTTATGTCCATGGCAGTTGTGTTTGCCATTGTACTTCACGGAAGAACTGTCTTCCTCTATCACCTAATTAGTTGACCTTGTTTGTTCAGATCTCAGCCCAAATGTTGCTTCACCAATGAATCTATCTTTGATGTGCCTGCCATGCCCCCTCATCTTTTGGCTCCCACTAATTTGAGCTCTCCTAAGACTCATACTCCACTCTGATGTCTAGGAGAATTTATCAGAATTTTACTTAAATAATAAATTGAGCTATTAGTCTTAGAATCTCTGCACCTCTCAAAAAAGTGCTATGAGGGCAGAGGCCATACCCAGTATCTTGCACAGCAAACAGAAAGTGCTTGATAAGAATCTATTGACTTAATAATGAATGAATGAACCTCATGTTTCTTTATTTCTTTATATACCGTGTCATGGTTTGAGGATGCATTTTTTTTGTCTTTTTCCCATTGAATCATGTATTTTCAAACTCCCTGGCCAACACTAATTGACTAAAAATATTTATAGAAATTTCCCAGTTATATCTGTGCCATGACAACTGAATTACCAGCTTCGTCCTCCTTAAATATTAGATTTATGAAATACAAGTAGCTTAATCGCCCTAAGAAAACAAGAAATAGACATCTTTTCATGTTTTGCACACTGCTTTTAAACTGCATTTTGAATGTGTTCCTTCAAAATTTGCATACTCATTCATGAATCTCTTTTCATTTGAATACCACGGTAATGACAACTTAAGATATATTGTTTGTTGTTTATTCAAAATGGATTTCAATTATCAAAGTAGATGTTTATGTATGCACCCGTTTCTATATTTGCTATAGACTCAATTGGTAATACGATCATGTATGCTGATGTAGTTTCAGAATTGTGATTTGAAATATCATGGTAACTTCTGCAATATTAGGAGTGATGTTTTTTATCCTGTTATCTTGGATAGATTTTTAAAACTTGAAATCTTAAGTATGTGCCACACTAGATTTAACAATGTTTATTCTGAATATAGCTTAACATAGCAAGGCTTCAAAACATTATGAAAATAAGGTTCGCTGAGCACCACTTGTAACCAAAGGTGAACTCAAACCCTGAGGAAATCTCCCTCTTCTTATAAGCTGAAATCATGGAAGTTGTGCCTTCATTGTGCCCCAACATAAGAAAAAAATGTATTTTATAATGAATATGTTGTATTCTATTCATCATTAAATTATATCATCCTAGCGATGTCCAGAGAAAAAATAACCTCTCCATTTTAGAGTATTATGAAGTTATGATCTCCAAAACAGTTCCATCTCTATCCCTTATCAGTTGGGTAAAACTGTGTGGGTTACGTAACCTCTTGAATCCTTCCCAGTCTGTAAAATGAGGATACTGCTAGTTCATGTCTCTCACAGATGATGTGAGGATTCAGTGATATTGTACCTTGAAGAGTTTAGCTCAGATACTAGAATATAGTAAATGCTCAATGAATATTAATTATTATTTTATTGCTGTTGTTATTGTGTAATTCATGTAAGCACTACTATTTATTTTTTCCACCTGTATAAGTTTGTTCTTCTCTAGACTAGGTGGATTTTGATAGCTGGCTGACAGTGTTGTTTTCTCTACCATTCTTATTGCCTTACACATAGTAAATCATCAATTGATTGAAAGTTGATATGCTAGTTTACATTTATATTATTCTAATGGATGTATTTGTCTTCCAGAAATGTTAGTTGTGCACCTTTTTTGTTCAAAAATCTAGTATTTTTAAAACCATAGCTAGGGCCAAATTCTAGAGAAATGGAGAAAGAAATAAAGCTCTGTTTAATATTGTATTTAAAGCATTCATGCCAAATCAGCTGTTCTTAAGTTGATCTAATCTACAGTAGTCACAGTTGAATAAGTTCAGAAATAATTGATGAAACAAAGCATTGATAAGGGGTATGTGTGTGTGTGTTTTCTTCAATAACAGCATTTACCAAGTGTTATTTTATTTGAATTTCAAACTTGAATTTTAAAAAAATGCTGAGCCCTAATTTCAAGATAAAAACAATTTTTGTTTTGTGTATATTTATAGTATTTTAAACAATTAATCTAGATGATGCAACCACAATCAACTTTATAGTGCTGGAGATGTCTTAAAATTTGGCACGTTATTTTTTCTTTTCTTTTTTTTTTTTTTTTACAGGCTGGAGCGCCACAACATGATCTCGATTCACTGCAACCTCTGCCTCCCAGATTCAAGCGATTTCTCCTGCCTTAGGCTCCTGTGTAGTTGGAACTACAGGCATGTGCCACCTCGCTTAGCTACTTTTTTTTTTTTTTGTATTTTTGGTAGTCACAGGGTTTCATCATGCTGGCCTGGATGGTCTTGATATTTTGACCTCGCAATCAACCCACCTTGGCTTCCCAAAATGCTGGGGTTACAGGCTTGAGCCACAGTGCCCAGCCTTTCTTTTTAATGGGCATTGATGGGAGAGGGGAGGGGCACCTTATCAATTTTAGGATGGAAATAGCAGTGCTATTGGTTCCTCATTTCTTCAATAGTCTCCCAAAAGTAGAGAAGCTGCATGCTACAAACCTAATATATGAGAGTGACTAGGATGAGGTTGATAAGGCAGACTACAGTCAAATCATGAGGAACCTCATATGCCACATTAAGGCAACTGAAGCAATAAGCATTTAAGCAGGGTAAGAGCATGATCAAACCTTTATTTAGAAATCACTTTGTTGCCTTAGAACCTGGGCAAGGATGGGGACACAATGGAGGTGAGAGGAACAATTTGAAAGTCAGAATAGAAGCTGAAGCAGCTGCAACTTGGGGACATAGAAGTTCTAATGAGGAAGAAAGGTAAGGAATTGAAGGCACTATTCTCAGTTTTTAATATCTTAAGATGTGAAGAAGGGAGGAAACAAGTCTTCTAGAATCTTTTATATTTCTATTATATAGAATACTTTCATATTTAAAGCTTTGGATTACTAATAAAGTCTCAGCATAAGAAAGCAAAACAATGCAGAGGTGCACACAGTTACAAACACACATGCAAACCCACACAACCTTAATCCAGGTCAGGGAACCTCACAAAACAAAGACAGAAAGGAATGTGGGGGAATCAGCATGCTGCCAGAATAAAGACGAAGTGGCAGGAGAGATAGAAGTAATATATATGAGTGTTCTGCATATCGATTTGTTTGGATATTTTCATAATATTTGTTATTATTTCTATCAGTGTCCAGTATTATTAGTATTGTAAGTACTTCAATCTACCCATATAGTTGTAAAAGTGTATCGAGCGTTGACAAACACCTTCCTTTGACTGATCTACTGAGTGTTGACAAACATTGTGACTGGTACTTCTGCCTTACATGTTGATGGAAAAGTGCTGAAAAAGTTGAATTCTGTTTTCTTTGAAAGTATAAAGAAGGAAATCTTAATTTTGAAAAAGAATAAAGAGAATCCCATTATCATTTTCCTTTTTCAGAATAGCCAAATCCTGGAAAAGTATGATGCTAAAGGAAATACAAGATATCTTGCTGCATGCCTAGGAAAAAGAGAATTGAAGCCTTAATATCATCCAGCCTATAATTGGCTATAAATTGAGTTTACTATATTGATAATTGGCTATAAAATGAGTTTTACGTCATTTCCATGAAATCTAAACACCTTATTTTATTACATTTAATTTATTACATGTTTATTATACACAGGTATCCTCTAACATCTACAAAGGACACATCTAGAAAGGACATGTCTAGGCTCACCAACGTCAGGGCTAATGCGTTTAAGTTCTCTCTCTTTTGTTGTATTTTGCATTAACATTCTTAGTAAATTTTAGTGGTATGAGCCCACCATATGTGCATAGCTCAAATTTGGTAAGCTGTGCAATGCACACCTACAACCTAAGGGTTAGAAATGTGATACTGTAAGATTAGATGGCTAGACTTTTGAAAAAGGTAAAACATAGCCAACTAAAACCAGGATAAGAAAATGTGAAAATTAGAATCATGCAAAATAATACTTCATACACAGCACTGAAAACTTTCAGCTATATAGGATGTAGTAAATTTTGAACTAGTTTGAGAAAAGTTTCAAAAATTCAGTCCAGGTTCCACTAGTGACTCAAAATATGACCTATGAATATTCCTTGCAACTGTTTGTTCAACTATGTAAAATTTATGTTCTTGGAAGCACACAATAAACCACATAACAGTCATTGGGTATTAAGTGCATTTGGAAAGCCTTTAGGGGTCAAGGATTTTGAAATTCTCAATGTAATAAAAAATCCAAAACATATATCGTTTTCTGCTAGTCTAGTTGAGTAAGTATTCATCTCACAGTAAATACCCAGATTATTTTTCTACAGTTATCTAAAGTTCATTATATGAAGACACTTTCTCATTTTCCTGATAAAATTCATTTTTATCAACTATCACAAAGTATGAATTTCTATATCCTCTGCAATCTCAACACCAAAGCAATGTTATTTCCAACTAGTCATAGACTGAGGATGGAAAGAGATTAGTGGTAGAAGAGAGAAGGACTTTTGCTGTGAAATTTATTATCTTAAATGCCAGTGGTTTAGTTCCCAGATAACTTGAGGATGATGTGATTTATTATATTCAGTACCAGGAGAAGTGTAGAGATTTCACTAAATGCAGGGAGATAAGACAGAAAACAATAACTAAAATAACCACTGAAACTCAAACAGTATTGGAGAATTACTAATGTCAAAGAGAGAAATGCAGTGGACAGATCTGTTACTGTCAGAACAATCTTGGTATTTTTTTGACGCTATATCTGTTTCAAATAAAAACAGTTGAGGGCCGAGCTTCGTTAATAACTTCAATATAGTTTGGCTGTGCCCACACCTTAATCTCACCTTGAATTGTAGTTCCCATAATCCTCACACGTTGTGGGAGGGACCTGGTGGGAAGTAATTGCATTACAGGGAAAGTACTCTCATGCTGTTCTTGAGATAGTGCGTGAGTTTTCTCTTGAGATCTGATAATTTTACAAGGGGCTTTTTTCCTCTTGCTTGGCACTTCTCCTTCCTGCCACTATGTGAAGAAAGACATGTTTTCTTCCTCTTCCACCATGATTATAAATTTACTGAGGCCTCCCTAGCCTTGCTGAACTCTTAGTCAATTAAACCTCTTTCCTTTATAAATTACCATCTCAGATATGTCTTTATTCACAGCATGAGAATGGATTAATACAAGCTTCAAGTGTTCTTCAAAGTTCAAATAGTACAATTTTGAATATGTGAAAAGAAGAATGGGAAACTTTATAGCTATCTACATGCAAACATCATAATTTCTGGAATTTGCATTTTATGAATTAAAATATGGATTCATTTTTTCGAATGAAGGCCAAAATAGAAGTTCATATCTCTTTCATATAGAATCCAAAAATAAATGGTCTAGGACTGATATAGGTGTTTTACTGTATTAGAGACCAAGGGCCTTTATTTCTTCTTGCTAATGCATTACTTATCTCCCAATCTTAGATACCTTCTCTTTAGCTCCTGCTAAGCCATTCATATTCAGCCAATCACAGGGAAAAGATCATGGGAAAGAGAAAGGAAAAGGGAAAGGCATGCTACTTTTTAAAAAGGCATAACCTAGAAGTTATGATTACTTTTAACTTATAACCTATTGGCTGGGACACAGGCACATTTAGATTCAGGGGAGGCTAAAAATTGTCTTTATAACTAGAGCCATATGCCTCACTAAAATTCCATTAGCTGTAGAAGAAGGGTAGAATATACATTTAAGGGGAAAAGGTCAGTCTTTGCCACAGTCCACTGCATATCTCTCCTCTAAAAGTTTAAATCCCTTCCCACACATCAAACTGCAACATGAGAAGCCACAGCAAGACCTGAAGGAGTGGACTGTACATCACCCAGAGAGATGGACTTCGAGTTAGATGCAATTTTGTAGTTGTCTCCCTTGTAGATAGAGTGAATATTCCAAGGAAGACAATTCAAAAATTGATGTGCAGTTCACTTGATGTAGCGCAACCGATTTGGAATATTAAAACCTAAGAAAAAATGATCTTTTTTTTCTCTTATGCCAGTGTATAATGATGAATTAATAGTAGCACAAATGCATTACAAATATTTTTTCAAAAGAAGAATAGGAAATTAAGCAGTTACTAATCTGAAGCAACCATCAAATCCCACTAGGCAAGAGTCATGAAAAGCCTTTGTTTTGTAACTGAATTAAGTTCCTTTGTTTACTTATGGTAGCTCATGGCATTGTAATACCTCTGGAAATAGCTATTGTAATTCCTTGTTTTGTCCTTTGGGAAACTTTTCTTGTCTTTATCCTTCATAATCAAAACACTGAAAAGCGTATTTTTAGAGGCTGGATAATTTATGCAGTCTACCTGAAGGTGGTACAGGTTTTAAGTCAGGGTTTTGCTTCATGGTTTTAAAAAAATCACAGGGTTTTTTAGGTGGCTTGTGTTTCTTTGAAAATACAACTCTTAAAACATTTAGAGTTCTTAAAACATTTAGTAGGCTTCTAATCAATGTCTTCTGCAACCAATAAGCAAAATCTCTTTAAAACACACTTTTTGTACTTAAACACACTGGTCTTTAATTTACTGACTTCTTTTATTCTACCTTTAATGGATTGAAAGCCCAACATCTTTGCTGGGTGCGGTGGCTCATGCCTGTAATCCCAGCTCTTTGGGAGGCCGAGGCCGGCGGATCATGAGGTCAGGAGTTCAAGACCAGACTGGCCAACATGGTGAAACCCTATCTCAACTAAAAAATACAAGAATTAGCTGGGCATGGTGGCTCATGCCTGTAATCCCAGCTACTTGGGAGGATAATGTAGGAGAATTGCTTGAACCAGGATCCAGGAGGTGGAGGTTGCTGTGAGCCAAGATCGTGCCACTGCACTCCAGCGTGGCCTACAGAGCAAGACTCCATCTCAAAAGAAAAAGAAAAAACAAGTAAAGAAAAAGAGAAGCTCCAACATCTTAATCTGATTTTTGCCCCTAAACTCACTTTCACTGTCCAATTGAAAATTCCTATAGGACCTGCTTGGGAAAGACTTGAGGCCACAATTTTATCAACTGTTAAGCCTGCTCGTTCGGAGCAACCTGTTCTAACTAGCCTATGTTGCAATATCACCAGTAGAAAAAAAAAACTCACAAAAAGAAGGTAACACATAGCAATATTCTAAGGGTTTCCACCCAATTCTATTAGAGTCATGAAAGCTCTACTTTTAAGTCTTGTTTTCAAAGGTATTTCAGATGACAGCATAATGAAATATTTGTCTGCGTAATAAAGGTCTTCAACTTTATAGCCTGCAATAACCATTTCCTTGCTATCTTTCAACAATCATGAAGAGAAAACCACATATTTCAGATTTTTTTATGTTAGCATTCCTCTCATAGGTAGTATCTGTATTATTCAAATTTGTAAATGCTATCAATAAGGGATATTAAAGAATAGAGCTATTTCTTTCTTTCTAGTAACTGGCCAGATTTAAACCATCCAAAGAGAATACAGAAAAGGGATAAAATAATAAAGATAGAAACTATGTATTGAATAGAGAATAACTAAAAATAATAAAGAAGATTAACAAAGTCAAAAGTTGTTTCTTATAAGTGGCTAATACTATTGACATACCTCTGGTAAAATTAATTGCATAAGAGAGAGAAGAGAGGGATGACCAAATATCAGTATTAAATAGTTAGACATAACAGATGTTGTACATAATAAGGATAAGAACATGTAATGAAAAATGTCATACCAATAAATTTTAAACAAATATTATGACTACATTTTTAGGAAAATTAATATCACATTCAAATTCAAGAAAAAAAAATCATATACCTATAACCATGAAAGAAATTGAATTAGTCAAAAATATTTGCACAGAAAAGTTAAGCCATAGGTGGATTTCAAGAGAATTCTGTCAAATATTTAAGAGAAAAAGTTCAAATCTACACAATATCTTCTAGAGGAGAGCTAAAGAGGGAACACTACTTGAGTCACATAATGAAGCCACCAGTACCTTGATACCAAATGGGACAATACAATTTTGTGAACAAAATGGCATGCCAATTTCACTTGTGGAGAAAGATGAAAATAATATATATTAACAAGAAGAGAAGTATAGTATTTCATACCCATGTTTAGCATAACCTAGGAATGATAATTAGTTTAACATTAGAAAGTTACTTATTGTAATCCTCCATGATAAGGAAAAATCTCAAAATTTAGTGGAGAGACTACAGTTTTACTTTGCAATAGAAAATTAGAGCCTTTCATCCAATTCTAAGACCTGAGCCAGTTTACAGACCTGCAATGTTGTGCAAAAAGGAGAAGCCAGATCCTATTACCATAGGTTTATCCAGTAATTTTCTGTTTATCCTTCTTCTAAAGACCTGCAATGGATTGCCAAATTGATTGAACCCAAGAAAGAATGAAGCACTCCCTATTCTTTAATGGGATGTTAATTTGAAGCTGAAATAATCTAGAAAAACTGAAAATTGTCTGTGGCCTAGCCACCAAAAGGGACACTTATGGAAGTCAGGAGATAAGCATTTTGGCCCAAATCCATTGTACAATAGAACCAGTGAGTCTGTAAAATTACCTACTAATCATTTCCTCAATTCCTGGAAGCATCAAAAACGTACTCATCAATGGGAGAATCCCCACATGGTTTTACTGACTCAGATAGTAAAGACTACTATGCTAGAAATGGCCAAGTAAAATGCTCTGAAAGAAACCCGTCTCTCTCTCTTTTTTGTAACTAAGACCATGCTCTTATTTCCATATTATAAAAGTAATACATGGATGCATACTTATTTACAAAAAGTAAAGTAAACATTATTGTATATAGAGCACTTTTCCCCTGCTCCACTACCCTTCCTAGCCTCTAGGAAATTCTGTGCCTGGTTTATTTCAATTAATGTAATAACCTCCAGTTCCATCCATGTTGTTGCAAATGACAGGATATCATTCTTGTTATGGTAGACTACTACCCTGTTGTTTATAAGCACTATATTTTCTTTATCTTCTCATCTGTTGATGGTTCTTTAGGTTGCCTCCAAATTGTAGCTGCTGTGAACAGGGCTGCAACAAACTTGAAAGTGCAAATATCTCTTTGATATATTGATTTCCTTTCTTTTAAGTAGATAGGCAGTGGTGGGATTGCTGGATCATATGGTAGTTCTATTTTTAGTTTGTTGAGGAACCGCCAAACTGTTCTCCATGGTAGCTATATTAATTTACGTTCCCACCAACAGTGTCCAAGTGTTCCTTTTTCTTCATATCCTCACCAGCATTTGATAGTGCCTGTCTTTGGATAAAAGCCATTTTAACTGAGATAAGATAGTATCTCCTTATAGTTTTGATTTGCATTTCTCTGATGATCAAGGATGTTGAGCACCTTTTCATATGCCTGTTTATCATTTGTATTTCTTCTTTTGAGAAATGTGTATTGAAACTTGTGATAGTTAATACTGAGTGTCAGTTTGATTGGCTTGAAGGATGCAGAGTATTAATCCTGGGTGTGTCTTGTGAGGGTGTTGCCAAAGGAGATTAATATTTATATCTGGACTGGGGAAGGCAGATCCTCCCTTGGTCTGCATGGGCACCATCTCATCAGTTGCTAGCAAACATAAAGCAGGCAGAAAAATGTTTTCCAGTATTGGGTGAATATATTTTACAATTGCCATATCCTCTTCCTGAATTCACTCCTTTATCATTACATAGTGATCTTCCTTGTCTCTTCTAGTTTTTGTCTTGAAATCTATTTTTCCTGATGTAAGAATAGCTACTCCTGCTTTTTTGGTTTTCATTGGCGTGGAATATCTGTTTCCATTCCTTTATTTTTAGTCTATATGTGTTTTTATAGGGGAAGTGTGTTTCTTGTTGGCAACAGATTATTGGGTCTTGTTTTTTAATCCATTTAGCTGCTCTGCATCTTTTGATTGGAGAGCTTAGTCCATTTACATTTAATGTTATTATTGGTAAGTAAAGACTTTCTTCTGCCACTTTGTTGCTTGTTTTCTGCTTTCTTTTCTCTTCTCTTCTTTTCTTTCTTTTTTTTTTCTTTCTTTCCTATCTTCCTTTTGCTTGAGGTGATTTTCCCTGGTGATACAATTTAGTTTCTTGCTTCTTTTTTTGTTTGTTTGTTTCATATACTTTGGTTCAAGGCCAACATGAGGCTTACAAATACTATCTTGTAGTGCATTATTTTAAGCTGATAACAACTTAATGATAACAAATACACACACACACACACACACACACACACACACACACACACACACAAGTAAAAAGAAAACTAATAAGGTCACTGTACCTTAACTTTGTCCCTAAACTTTGTAAAGCTTTTGTTGTTTCTATTTAAAATGACGATATCTTGAAATGTTGTTACAGGTATTATTTTTGACTTGTTCATCATTTAGTCTATTTAAGATAAGAGTGTAACCGGCCGATGGGTTCTTCTTGCCTACTACCTAGACAGAGCTGACTTCTCAAGACAGAGGAATTGCAATAGAGACAGAGTTTAATTCACACAGAGCCAGATATATGTGAGACCAGAGTTTTGTAATTACTCAAATCATTATCTCTGAAAACTTGGAAATTGGGGGTTTTAAACATAATTTGGTACACAGGGGGCCAGTGAGTCAGGAGTGTTGATTGGTTTGGTTAGAGATAAAATCATAGGGAGTCAAAGCTGTCTTCTTATGCTAAGTCACTTCTTGGGTAGGGGCCCCAATAAAAGATGAACCATTTTATTGATCTGGGTGATGCCAGTTCATCCATCAAATACAGGGTCTGCAAAATATCTCAAGCACTTGTCTTAGTTTGATGTTATCCCTAGGAGCAATTTGGGCAGGTTCAGAATCTTGCAGCCTTCAGCTGTGTGACTCCTAAACCAGAATTTCTAATCTTATGGCTAATTTGTTAGTTCTGCAAAGGCAGGCTAGTCCTCAAACAAGAAGTGGGTGTGTTTTGGGCAAGGGCTGTTATTGTCTTTGTTTCAAAGTTAAACTACATTCTTCCCAAAGTTAGTTTGGCCTATGCCTAGGAATGAACAAAGACAGCTTGGAGGTTAGAAGCCAAATGGAGTTGATTAGGTCAGATCTCTTTCACTGTCATAATTTTCTCAGTCAGAATTTTTGCAAAGGTGATATCAAGAGTAGTTTACACACCACAGTTATAGTGTTATAAATTTCTAGTTTTCTGTATACTCAGTATTACCAGTGAGTTGTTATTGTTGTTTTTTCTTTTTTTAACCTTCAGATATTTCTTATTTCTCATTAATATTCTTTTCTTTCTGATTGAAGTACTCTCTTTAGGATTTCTTATAGGACAGATATGGTGTTGATAAAAAGTCCCTCAGCATTTGTGTATCTGGGAATGTAATTCTCCTTCATCTTTGAAGGATATTTTCACAAGATATGCTATTCTCGGGTAAAACTTTTTTTTTTTCAACACTGTAAATATGCCATGCCACTCTCTCCTGGCCTGTTAAGTTTCCATTGAAAAGTTTGCTGCCAGACATGTTGGAGCTCCATTATATGTTATTTGTTTCTTTTCTCTCTAGTATCTCTCTTTTCTTTATCCTTTACCTTTGGGTGTTTGATTACTAGATGCCTTGATATATTCTTTGAGTTATATCTGCCTGGTGTTCTATATCTTTCTTGCACTTGAATGCTGATATCTTTCTCTAGGTTTAAAGAGATTTCTGATGTTATCCATTTGGATAAACTTTCTACCCCTATCTTTTTCTGCATTTCCTCACGAAGTCCAATAATTCTTAGATTTGCCCTTTTGAGGTTATTTTCTACATCTTATTGGCATGCTTCATTTTTATTCTTTTTTCTTTTTGTTTTTTGCTGATTCTGACTGTATTTTGAAACAGCCTGTTTTCAAGCTTTATTCCATTATTTCTTCTGTTCTCCTGTTGAAAGACTCTTGGGCATCTGTCAGTATGCCAATTAAATTTTTCACCTCCAGAACTTCTGCTTTATTCTTTTAAATTATTTCAATTTTTTGTTAAATTTATTGGTAGAATTCTGAATTCCTTCTTGGTTTTATCTTGAATTTCTTTGAATTTTCTTAACAAGGTTATTTTTAATTCTCTGTCTGAAAGGTTACATATCTCTGTTTTCTCACAATTGGTCCCTGTTGTCTGATTTAGTGTATTTGTTGAGATCATATTCTCTTGGATGGCCTTGATACTTGTAGATGTCCTTCTGTGTCTGGACATTAAAGAAGTAGGTATTTATTGTCGTCTTCTCAGTCTGGGCTTATTTGTATTCCTCTACCTTGGGAAGGCTTTCCAGATATTTGAAAGGATTTGAGTATTGTTGATCTAAGCTATATCTACGTTAGGGGGCACCCCAAGGTCAGTAATGCCATAGTTCTTGCAGACTCAGAGAGGTATCCCCTTGATGGTCTTGAACAAGATCCAAAAGAATTCTGGGGAGCACTACACACTGGGGTCAGTTGGGGGGAAATAGGGGAGGGACGGTGTGGGGTGGGGAGCTGGGGAGAGATAGCAAGGGGAGAAATGCCAGATGTAGGTGATGGGGAGGAAGGCAGCAAATCACACTGCCACATGTGTACCTATGCAACAATTTTGCATGTTCTTCACATGTACCCCAAAACCTAAAATGCAATAAAATAAATAAATGGGAAAAAAAAAAAAGAATTCTGTGGATTGCCAGGTAGAGACTCCTCTCCCTTTTTTCACTCTCCCCCAAACAAATGAAGTCTCTCTGTCTGTGTTCTGAGTCACCTGGAGCTGGGGATGGAGTGACATAAGCAAACCTTTGGCCACCCCTACTAAAAGTGTACTGGGTTACTTCCACTGCCGGGGCATAGGGGAAGGGTCAATGATTAAAGACTGTTTTTCTACCACTTCAGTGCCTCTTTTAGTGATATGAAGTTAAAACCAACTACTGTGAGTACTCACCTGATTTTTAGTTCTTAAGAAGGTGTTTATTTTGTGTGTAGATAGATTTAAATTAGTATCCTTGTGGGGAACTGTTTGTTGGAGTCTTCTATGTTGCTATCTTGCTCCACCCCAGATCCTGATTTCAATTCTTTTGATAAGTGCTTCAAAGTTAAATGGCTGGATTATATAGTAATTTCATTTTTAATTTTCTGAGGAACTTCTATTTTGTTTTCCATAGTGGCTGCACTATTTTACTTTTCCACCAAGAGTATACAGGTTTCCAATTTTTCACATCGTAGCCAAGATTTGTTATTTTACTTTCTTTAATATAATGGTCATTGTCAGAGGCATGAGGTAATATTTCATTATAGTTTTAATTTGCATTTCTCTGATGATTAGTGATGTTCAGAATATTTTTATATATCTATTAGTCATTTGTATATGTCTTAGGAGAAATGTCCATTAAAGTCTGTTGTCCATTTTTTAAATAAATTGTTTGTTTTCTTGCTATTGATTTGAATTCCTCATATATTTTAGATATTAACCCTTTATCAAATAGAAGTTTTTCAATATTTTCCACCATTCTATATATTGCCTTATTGCTCTTTTATGTTTCCTTTGCCATATAGAAGCTCTTTAGTCTTTGATGTAGTCCCACTTGTTAATTTTTGCTTTTGTTGTCTCTTTGGTGTTACATACAATAAATCATTGCCAAGACCAATGTTATAAAGGTCTTATCCTATGTTTTTTTCTAGAAGTTTTAGGGTTTCAAGTATACCCAGAGATATAGTTTTAATATGTTCAGTTATTTTATCCATTTTGAGTTGATTGTTGACTTGGTTGTCTTTTTNACCTTGTCTGTATTACCATATTACATAAAATTCCTGCTGAAATGCATTCCAAACAGTAATCTAATACTGTGTTCTTAGTGGACATAAAAAAGGTTAAAATGGTAACTATTTTTGCATACTTTTTATAACTAGAATAATTTGATTATGTAATTCAGAGTACTGTCGTAATGTATTTTTAAAGCATTAGTTAAAATTTCTTTCTTTTTTTTTTTTTTTCCAATTGTCCTAGCTAAGAATTCCAGTAACATGTTGTTGTATAGATAGAAGTTGCAACAGTGGGCATCCTTGTCTTGTCCTGTATCTTAGATGAAAAGCTTTCAGGTATTTCCCTTTGAGACTGATGTTATTAGTGAGATTTTCATATATGGACTTTGTTATGTTGAAGTAATTTTCTTCTAATTTGTTGAGTTTTTGTTGTTGTTGTCGTTATTGTTTTTTGATAGAGAGTTATTTTGCCAAATGCTTTTTCTGGATCTGTTTAGGTGTTCATATAAATTTTATCCTCTGTTATGTTAAAGTGGTGTATCACATTGATCGCCTCTTGTATTTTGAGCCATCTTTGCATCCCAGGGACAAATTCCACTTGATGATGTTATAGCACTTTCCATGTGCTATTGAATTCGATTTGCTAGTATAGTCAGCCCTCTGTTTCTGTGTGTTTAGTATCTGGGGACTCAACCAATCATGGATTAAAAATGTTTTTTTAAAAATGGATAATTGCATCTGTACTAAACTTGTACAAATTTTCTGGTTGTTATTTCCTAAACAATAAAGTATAACAACTATGCATATAGCATTTACATTGTATTAAGTAGTATAAGTAGTCTAGAGATAATGTAAAGTATATGGGAGAATGTGTGTAGGCTATATGCAAATACTACACCATTTTATATAGGGACTTGAGCATCTGTGGATTTAGGTATTCACAGTGGGTCCTGAAACCAATCACCTGCAGAAGGACCACTACATTTGGTTGAGGATTTTTGCATTTATATTCATCAGAGTTATTGGCTAGTAGTTTTATTGCAGAGTTTTTGTCTGATTTTGGTAACATAGTGATGCTGGCCTCACAGAATAATTTAGGAAGTGCTTCCTTTTTTCTTACTTTCTTTTTCATTTTTGGTAGAGTTTGGGAAGAATTGTTGTTAATTCTTATCTACATATTTAGCAGAATTATCTAGTGAAGACATCAGGTCCTGTGCTTTTCTTTGTTGGGAGATTTTTTGTTATTGATTGAATCTCCCTGCTAATTATTAGTCTGTTAAGATTTTATATTTTTTAATGATTCTGTTTTGATAAGTTATATTTATCTAGAATATACACATCTCTTTTAGGTTATCCAATTTTGGCTTACTATTGCTCATAGTAATCATTTATACTCTTTTTGAAATTTTCACGTCAGTTGTAATATCTCCTGTTTCATTCCTAATTTTATTTATTTGAATCCTTCCTTTTCTTCTATTCTTAGTTAATATGGCTAAAAATTTGTCAATTTTGTTGTTTTCAAAAATCTAATTATTAGTTTCAATGATTTTTTTCTGTTTCGATATTCTTTTTTTCCCATTTATTTATTTTATTGCATTTTAGATATTCTTAAGTTTTCTTATTTCTGCTTATTCTTTATTATTTCGTCTGTGCTACTAGAGTTCGCCTTAATTTTTTTTCTAGTTCTTTGAGGTGTAAAGTTAGGTTTGTTGTTGCTGTTGTTGTTGTTAGATCTGTCTTCTTTTTAATGTAGTCATTTGCTACTTTAAACCTCCCTTTTTGTATTGTTTTGCTGTATCCCAGAAATTTTTGTTTGTTATATTTTTATTTTTGTTTCTCTCAAGATGTTTTCTAATTTCTTTTTTGATTTTCCCTTTGACTCATTAATGTTTTTCAGGAGTGTTTTATTTAACTGCCATGTTCTTGTAAATTTTCTTCTTTTCCTTCTTTCTGCCTTTATTCCATTGTGGCCAGAAAAGATACTTGGTATAATTTAATCTTCTAAATTTGTTAAGATTTGCTCTGTGACCTAATGTGATCTGTCCTGGAGAATGTTCCTTATAAACTTCAGAAGAATGTGTAATCTGCTATTGTCAGGTGGCATGTTTGTATGCATCTGTTAGGTGTATTTGACCTATCATATTGTTCAATTTTGAAATATTATTCTGTTTTCTAATTAATCTCCTGCCTAAATGTTTCATTGATTATTAAAAGTTGGGTATTGAAATCCCCATTTTTGTATTGCTATTTCTTTCTGTTGTCCTGTCAATTATTGCTTTATATATTTGGGTACTCTGATGTTGGGTGCAAATATATTTATAATTATTATATCTTCCTGGAGAATTAGCCCTTTCATTATTATATAATGTCCTTATTTTTTAATCCCAATTTTGACTTAAAATCTATTTTGTCTGATAAAACTATGGCGAATTCTGCTCTGTTTTGGCTACCATTTTCATAGAATATCATTTTTTCAATCAACTTACTTTCAGCCTATGTGTATCCCTAAATCCAAAGTAAGTCTCTTGTAGACAGCATATAGCTGGGTCTTGTTTTTTCAAAAAGTATTTAGCCTCTCTGTCTTTTCATTGGGAAGTTTAATCCATTTACATTTATACTGATAGAGATTTCTCTTGCCAGGTTGTTAATTATTTCTGTTTACCTTGTAACGTTTTGTTCCTTTTTTCTTTCTTCTTCTTTTCCTTTGTGTTTCATTAATTTTTTTTGTGGTGACATGGTTTGATTTCTTTTTCATTTTCTATTGTGTATCTTCTATAGGCTTTTTTTGTTGTTACCATGATGTTTCTAGAAAATGTCTTATAAATATCTCTTTTATTTTAATTTATAACAATTTAACTTCACACGAAACTGAATTCTTTTGCTTCTCCCATGCACACATCATTTTATTTATGTCGCAAATTACAGCTTTTTATTGTGTATCTAATAGCACATTGTTATAGTTATTTTCCTACGATTTTCTTTTAATTTCTATAGCAGAATTCAGTGATTTAAGCACCATTTAAAAAATATTACAGTATCCTGTATTTGTCTCTATATTTACTTTTCTTATAAACTTTATATTTTTATATGCTTTTGTGTTACTCTAGCATCCTGTCACTCACCTTAAAGGAGTCTGTTTAAAAATTTTTGCTACACACGTCTAGTGTTGATAGACTCTCTCAGAGCTTATTTATCTGAGAAAGTACTTTTTATTTTTCATTTCTGAAGGGCAGTTTTGTCAGATATAGTATTCTTGGTATCCAGGATTTTCTTTTTCCAGCACTTTGAATATAGATTCACACTTCTTTTTTTTTTTTTTTTTTTTTTTTTTTTTTTCTCTCATAATCACATTTCTTTCTAGAATGCCAGGATTCTGCTGAGAAATCTGCTGAAAGTCTTATTGGGTTGCTTATATATTATGAGTTTCCTTTCTCTTGTTGCTTTCAAAATTTTCTTTGTCTTTGACTTTTGACAATATAGTTACACTCTTTCTCAGTGTGAACTTACTTGAATTTATTCCGGTTGTAGTTCTAGTTGTAGTCTGTGTGCTTCCTAAGTATGGGTGTTCTCTACCTTCTTTAGACTTGGAAAATTTCAGAAATTATTTTTTCAAATAAGCTTTCTGTCACATTCATTCTCTTTTCTCATTCTAGGTCTTCTGTAATGAGTATGTTGGTCTGCTTTATGGTATTCCATAAATATATGCTTTCTCTATGCTTTTTTATTTTATATTTTTGTTACTCTCACTAGATAATTCCAAATGACCTTTCTTCAGGTACAGTGGTTATTTTTTCTGCTTAATTAAATATGTAAATAAACCCCTTTAGTGAGTTTTTCAATTCAGTTATTGTATTCTTTAACTCCAAAATTCTTATTTTTTTAAATATTTTATGTGTTTTTGTTGATACTCTCATTGTATTCATGCATAGCCTTCATAGTTTACTGAGCTCTTTATTTTAGTTACATGGAATTCTTTGTCAGGTTATGCAAATACATGATTTTCTTTGTGGTTGATATCTGGAGATTTGTTTCCTTGATTTGATCATATTTGTTGTTTCTTTCTGAGACTTTTTACTTTGTATTGCAATCTACACATTTAAAAAATAGCCCCTTCCTTTTCTCTTTATGAACTGTCTTCATAAAGAGAAAGATCAGCAATCAATCCAGCTAGAGATTCTCAGTTCCTTTTTTACCTGATATGGTTTGGCTCTGTGTCCCCACCCAAATTTCATCTTGAAAAGTAACATGAATTAAAATCCCCATGTGTTGTGGGAGGGAACTCAAGGAGGTGATTAAATCATGGGGGTACCCCCTTGTCCTGTTCTTGTGATAGTGAGTTCTCACAAGATCTGATGGTTCTATAATGGGCTTTTCCTTCAATTGCTGTGCACTTCTCTCTCCTACTGCCTTGTGAAGAAGGACATATTTGCTCTCCCTTTCACCACAATTGTAAAGTTGCCTGCAGCATCTGCAGCTATGTGGAACTGTGTATCAATTAAACCCTTTTCTTTGTAAATTACCCAGTCTCAGGCAGTTCTTTATAGCAGTCTGGAAATGAATTAATACAATAAATTGGTACTGCAGAGAGTGGGGTGCTTTTATAAGGTTACCTGAGAATGTGGAAGTGACTTTGGAACTAAATAACAGGCAGAGATTGGAACAGTTTGGAGGGTTCAGAAGAAGTTATGAAATTATCAGAAAGGTTGGCACTTCCTAGAGACTTGTTGAATGGCTTTGATCAAAATGTTGACAGTGATATGGACAATGAAGTCTAGGTTGAGGTGGTCTGAGATGGATATGAGAAACCTGTTGGGAACTGGAATAAAGGTGATCCTTGCTATGCTTTAGCAAAGACACTAGTGGCATTTTGCCCCACCCTAGAGATCTGAACTTGAGAGAGATGGTTTAGTGTATCTGGCAGAAGACATTTTTAAGTGGCAAATCATTAAAAAGAAAGCTGAACACAAAAGTTTGGAAAACTTGCAGCCTGATGATGTAATAGAGAAGAAAAATCAATTTTCTAGGGAGAAATTCAAGCCTGCTGCAAAAAATTTGCATAAGTAACAAGGAGCCTAATGTTAATCATCAAGAAAAGGGGAAAATGTCTCCAGGACATGTCAGAGACCTTCATGGCAGCTCCTCTTATTACAGGCCAGGAGGCTTAGAGGGAAAAAATGGTTTTATAGGCCAGGCCTAAAATCTCCCTGCTGTGTGCAGCCTAGGGATTTGGTTTCCTGTGTCCCAGTCACTTTAACTGTGGCTAAAAGGGGCCAATGTATAGCTTGGGCCATGGCTTCAAAGGATGAAAGCCTCAAGCTTTGGCAGCTTCCATCTGCCATTGAGCCTGCAGGTACACAGAAGGCAAGAATGAGGTTTGGAAACCTCTACCTAGATTTCAGAGGATGCATGGAAACTCCTGGATTTCTAGGCAGAAGTTTGCTACAGGGGTGGGTCCTTCAGGGAGAACCTCTTCTAGGGCAATGCAGAAGGAAAATGTGGGGTTGAAGCCTCCACACAGAGTCCCCCCTTGGGTACTGCCACAGCTCCCACATGGAGCTATGAAAAGAGGCCCACCATCCTCCAGAACCCAGAATGGTAAAACCACCAATAGCTTGCACTGCACATCTGGAAAAGTAGCAGACACTCAACACCAGCTCACAAAATTAGCTAGGAGAGGGGCTATACACTGCAAATCCAAAGGGGCAGAGCTGCCTGAGATGATAAGAGCCCATCTCTTGCATCAGTATGACCTGGATGTGAGACATTGAGTCAAAGGAGATTACTTTGAAGCTTTAAGATTTAATTACTGCCTCATTGGTAATCAGAATTGCATGAGGCCTGATCCTCTTTGTTCGGACCAATTTCTCCCATTTGGAACATGTGTATTTACCCAATGCCTGTATCTCCATTGTATTGAGAAAGTAAATAACTTACTTTTGACTTTACAGGCTCATAGGAAGAAGGGACTTGCCTTGTCTCAGATGAGACTATGGACTTGGGCTTTTGGGTTAATGCTGAAATGAGTTAAGACGTTGGGGAACTGTTGGGAAGGCATAATTTTATTTAGAACTGTGAGAAAGAAAAAATTTGGAAGGGGACAAGGGTGGGATGATACGGTCTTGCTCTATGTCCCCACCCATAGCTCATCATGAATTGTATTCTGAATTGTAATCCCTACGTGTTGGGGGAGGGACCTCATGAGTAGGGATTAAATCACAGGGGTGGTCCCCCCATTTCTGTTTTTGTGATAGTGAGTGCTCATGAGATCTGATGGTTTTATAAGTGGCTATTCCTCCCTTTGCTCTGTTATGATTTCTGTTCTTTTGCATTTGTTGAGGAGTGATTTACTTCCAATTATGTGGTCAATTTTAGGGTAAATGTAATGTGGTACTGAGACGAATGTATATTATGTGGATTTGGGGTGGAGAGTTCTATAAATATCTATTAGGTTTGCTTGGTCCAGATCTGAGTTCTGGTCCTGAATATCCTTGTAAATTTTCTCACTTGTTGATCTGTCTAATATTGACAGTGGAGTGTTAAAGTCTTTCACCATTATTGTGTGGGAGTCTGAGTCTTTTTATAGGTTGTTAGGAACTTGCTTTATGTATCTGGGTGCTCCTATATTGGGTGCATATATATTTAGGATAGTTAGCTCTTTTTGTTGCATTGATCCCTTTACCATTATGTAATGCCCTTCTTTTTCTCTTTTGATCTTTGTTGGTTTAAAGTCCATTTTGTCAGAGACTAGGATTGCAACCCCTGCTTTTTTTTGCTCTCCATTTGCTTGGTAAATCTTCCTCTATCCCTTTATTTTGAGTCTGTGTGTGTCTTTGCACATGAGATGGGTCTCCTGAATACAGCACACCAATGGGTCTTGACTTTTTTTTTTTTGTCTTTTTTTTTTCCTTTTTGTGGAGAACGGGGTCTCACTATATTGCCCAGGCAGGTCTGAAACTCCTGGGCTCAAGCTATCCTCCCGCCTCTGCCTCCCTAAGAGCTGGGATTATAGGTGTGAGCCACAGCACCCAGCCGGGTCTTGACTTTTAATCCAGTTTTCCAGTCTGTGTCTTTTGATTGGGGCATTTAGCCTGTTTACATTTAAAGTTAATATTGTTCTTTTCAAATAATCCTGTATTTCTTGGAGGCTTTGTTCATTTCTTCTCACTCTTTTTTGTCTAATCTTGGCTTCTCATTTTATGTCTTTCAGTTGGTCTTGAATCTCTTATATTCTTTCTTCTTTTTGATCAATTCAGCTACTGAAACTTGTGTATGCTTCACGAAGTTCTCGTGCTGTATTTTTTAGCTCCGTCAGGTCGTTTATGTTCTTCTCTAAGTTAGTTATTGTAGTTAGCATTTCATCGAACCTTTTTCAATGTTCTTAGTTTCTTTGTATTGGGTTAGGACATGTTCCTTTAGCTCAGAGAAGTTTGTTATTACCCACCTTCTGAAGCCTGCTTCTGTCAATTCATCAAACTCATTTTCCATCCAGTTTAGTTCCCTTACTGGTGAGGAGTTGTGATCCCTTGGAGGAGGAGAAGCATTCTTGTTTTTGGTGATTTCATCCTTTTTTCACTGGTTTCTGCCTGCAGAGGCATTGCTGAGCTGCTGTGGGCTCTGTCTAGTTGCTGTGTAAACCTCCTTGAGATTTTGTTTCCACAGTTAAGGTCAGAACTGCCTTGGCATGGCAGACTGCCTCAGTAATGGTGGATGCTGTTCCCCCCACGGAGCTCGACCCTTCCACTTCAAGCTCAAACTGCTGTGCTGGCTGAGAAACTCTCAAGCCAGTGCATTTCAGATTGCTGGTCGTTGTGTGGGTGGGACCTGCCGAGCCAGATCATCTGGCTCCCTGACTTCAGCCCCCTCTTTTTCAGGGGAATGTGTCGCTCTGCCTTGCAGGTGTTCCAGGCACCAGTTAACACAGCCGCCGGTGGCACTTGTTGACTAGCGGGAATCTCCTAGTCTGTGGGCCATAAAGACTGTGGGGGGAGAAGTGCAGTATCTGAACCAGAGTACCGGAATGGCTGGAAAAGCCCCTGATGGCCTCCATTTGGTAGGAGGCAGGGTCCTCCAGTCCACTGCACTTCCCAGGTGAGGCTGCGCTCCACCCTGCCTTAGCTCTCCCTCCCTTGGCTGCACCCACTGTCCAACCAGTCCCGTTGAGATGCACCTGGTACCTCAGTTAGAAATGTGGCGATCACTCACCCTCTGCATCACTCTCACTGCGAATTGTGCTCTGGAGCTTTTCCTGTTTGGCCATCTTGATGGAGCTCCTTATGCAGTTCTTTATAGCAACATGAGAACAGAATAATACAGTACCTTTTCTGTAGATATATTTTCTCTGGACTTGTGTGTATAAATTCCAGGAATTTATTGGTTTATTTATTTAGCAGCGTATAATATTTTGCATCCTCTGGTGTCTATAGTATTGCAGACTCTCTTTAATTGCTTCAAGCCTCCTAGCTCACTTTTGTGCTGGATGGTCCTCAGGCTTTTAGAGTATGCTGAGTTCTATCAATACTCTGAGTGGGAAAAGACAGAAATCTGTTTCTTGGACAATCCCTCCAAAAGGCAGAATGTTGGATGCCCATTCTACTCGTCTCTTTTCCAGCTGGGGTAGAGGCTACCAAACAGCATTGGCCTCTGTTTGCAATACTGTGGGTCTTCCAGAGCAACAGCAAACTAGCCAGATCTCTTTTGTTCTTAGTAGTATCTAGGCATCTAGAATATGCTGGTTTCCATTAATTCTTTGAAACAGGTGAGACAGAAACTAATTTCTTGGGCAGTCCCTAAAAATGCTCAAACATTGAACATGTTCTCCAATTTTTGTTTACCAAAGCTAAAGATAGAAGTTGAGCATTTTCTCTCTCTTAGTCTGTGCTGAATCAGGAGAAGAGAATATGGTGAGTAAGTGCATGTGTGTGTGTTAGTTTTAACTATTGCCTTTGTTTTCAGTGGGATTCTACCCGGCACCTTTTCCTATCAGTGCTTAGATTCTGGCAAGACTAGCTAGTCTGTCAGTCAATAATCCCCCCAACCTCACACAAAGTCAAAATGTTGGACATATAATTTAGTCATCTCTATCTCTTCCCAGCAATAAAACCAAGAGCTGGGAGTTTTCTGATTGCCTCATGCTGTCAATCAGGTGGTACTGTGGTAAGTGCCATTAATTTTCCTACTGGCTCATGTTTGCCTAGAGTACAGGAGCCTCTGAACTGGTTTTTGATTTCTCACAAATGGAAATGGTCTATATATTCCATGTCTTCATGATAAGAGGAGGGTCTGGGGATTCCTGTTTCACCATTTTATTCCCATTGTCCCCTGAAGTAACCCATCGTATCACAACACTCTACTTAAAACTATTTACATCCCTAGAAACTTAGGAGTATTTTCATAAAAAACTTAACAGATGATGATGCTTAATCAAACATCTTCATCAAATGTGCCCATTTTGTCCTGTGCAGAAAACAAATGGATCTTAAAGAATGGCAATAGCATATCATAAACTTTATTTAAAAAGTACCTCTGAGTGAAGCTGTTCTTTTTATTTTTCAATGTATTTTTTCTTTGTACCAATTAGAAAAATATTTACCTAAAGTAATGTGGTTTTAACTGACAGAAACATCTATTTACCTTTATTGTTTTATCTCAGAGCAATATTAACTCTCCCACTCTATGTGGCAATCAATTTAAAATGTATCTGCATCCGGAGACACGTTATGTTCATTCAGTACATTGATGATATCATAGTGATTGACTAAGGTGAGAAACAAGTAACAAATACTCTAGATGCATTTATAACGCATGTATATAATATTAAATGCCATATGCAAGCCACGAAAACTCAGGGATCTGCTGATTTAATAATGCTTTTATATGGTCTAGGGTAGTATTCAGCAAACATTTTCTGTATAGACTATGAAATGGTTTGGCTCTGTATCCTCACTCAAATCTCACCTTGAATTGTACTCCCCTAATTCCCACGTGTTATGGGAGGAATCCGGTAGGAGAGAATTTGAATCATGTGGGCGGTTTCCCCCATACTGTTCTTGTGGTAGTGAATAAGTCTCACAAAATGTGATGGTTTTATTAAAGGTTTCCACTTTTGCATCTTCCTTATTTTCTTTTGCTGCCACCATGTAAGAAGTGCCTTTTGCTTCCTGCCATAATTCTGAGGCCATGTAGAACTATCAGTCCAGTTAAACCTCTTTTTCTTCCCAGTCTCATGTATGTCTTTATCAGCAACATGAAAAGGAACTAACTAATACAGACTAGATAGTAAATATGTAGTCTTGTAATTCATATGGTCTGTGAATTCACATCTGGCTTTGTAATTCATATGGCCTATGCCACAACTGCTCAACTCTACACATGATATGTACATAGTCATAGACATTAAATAGGTAAATGAACAGGTGATGCTGTGTTCTAGTAAAACTATGTACAAAAACAGGTGGGAAGATGGATTTAGACTAAAGCTGCTGACTTCTAGTCTAGGACATCGAAAAAATAACTTGGCAAAGTAAAAGACCTTATATTACACCTTCTATTCATCTTTTTCTTTATGTATGTTTGATGTAATTGATATCTCAAAGACTAAGTGGAGTGTGTTTATATTCCACAAATGCATTTCTAAAGATTTTTCCCCTATTTCCTTAGATATTTACTAAATTTTTCTTTCTTTCTTTAATTTACTCTGATAAAGATATTTCCTCTTAATATAGCCAATACAGAGTTTTAATTCTTTCTGCTTTTGGTTTTCCTGCATTATTATTATTTCCTGCATATATTATCTCTGACAACTCCATTTTAATCTGAGTCTTGTGCCTTATTTTAGGCTGTACTATTTTCTATATTTTGTTGAAAGTACAAAGCATATACAATCTAACAGTTTGTTTTGTTTATTTATAGTAGAACCTTTTCTATCGCATGCTTATCCTATACAACTTTCCTTATTTTTTAATTATAAAATCTTTCACACACTCCGTGTTGTTGCTGTTTTCCTCTTGACTCTTTATCAAAGAATAAAATATCTATTTATGTACGCCAGTTCTATTTGAAACTTCAGGGTGAATGTATTATCTTTGATCCTTAAAACTAGTTACTTGAGTGCATCAAATAACCTTGTTTTTAGATCTTACTTGAGGATGAGTAGATGTGCACAGGCTCTCATTAAACTTCCATTGTCTGGAAAGCATTTACCTAGTATGACTTTGCTGAAATGTCATGAGATGATGACATGTTCACCTGTTCACATTTCTTGTTTCTCAAAATATAGTGAGGAAAATTTATTCCTGCATAGCTTGAAATGCTTTGAAATTCTTAATTTTAAAAAGTAGCTTGTAAACACTGTAAGTTTTCCAATATGGTGCTCCACATACTTTTTATGAATATACCAGAGAATCTTAGGAATTAGCAGTCATATTGACACCTTTATGAAACAGTGTCCTCAGAATGAATATAAAAATAAGATACTAAGAGACAGGAGGGGGTATCTGGCGGGCAAGCTCTGGCGGTCTCAGAAGGCAGTTTGTGTGCAGTATTGAATTATGACTATATTTTATTTTCATCTGTATAGGCTTCAAGGCTCTGATGTAGTAATTTACCATGTCCGTGTGTAGAAATTTTCTACTATGTTTCTTTAGTCTGGTAGAGACTATATTTCATAAGTGTAAGTTATTCTGTGGGTCCCTTTTTAATTTGGTTTATCTGTAATGTAGTTCGGCAGTCATTTCTATATGAAAAATGCTGTAAATATAGCAGATCATAAAAAAGTGTTACCTGGCTGTTATTGGCATATAACTAATCAGATTTTTAATTATCACACTATTTGAATTTTTCAATTACTTTCTGTGTTTTTTATTTTTCCGTGGGACATCTCCCAACTTAAATAAGTACTTCTTAAACTTAAACGTATGAAGAAAATAAATGTCAGTTTCCTAGTCTCTACCTTTAGAGTACCTGATTTAGTAGGAATGAGATGGAACCTAGAAATCAGTATTTTTAGTAAGTCCTCCAAATGATTCTGAGATGGGAAGTCAAGGGTTCACACTTAGAAAAACTATCTTAATTTGAATACCTTTTGAAATTTCTGAATATTTTATGTCACAATGAAAAATAGCCAGGTTATTGAATATATGTTCCAGATTACTGCAAGAGCTTGGGTTGTCTTGTAGCATAGCCTGGGTGCAGACAGGTATAAGAACCTCCTACCTTGCAGTTAGAAAGTGAGTAGTCCCCGTCATTTTTGTCACAGGCAAGGCTGTCGAGAGATTAGAAATGGTAATTATTATTCCCTTGGTCTGAAATGGTCTTTTTTTGCAGCTAAGTAACTCTTGGGAAGAGGTAGAATTATCACCATTCTTTGAAAATAACAAAAAACAAATGTTCTCTGTTTAATTTTTAGTGCCAAACTTTTACGGAAACTTAGAATCAAAGGGCTGTTGTACTGGTTTAAGATACACCGAAATAGGAGATAATGATAAGCAATGATTCTTGAACTAAATCTCACTCTACTGCCATGTGTCTAAGTATGTTGTTCTAGTAAACTGGATTAAGTTCCTTTAAATATTCTCCATTAATACCCAGTCTTAAGTTACTGAATTTCACATATTTGCCACTTCCAGTGTTAAATGGTATTTTCTTTGCGTTTTTTTCTATAAATTACTTGTATATGGGACAGAATTAATATGCCGGAAATTGGAGTAATGCTCAGACTAAGAACATTTAATAAATTTTGTTTCCTAAACAGGGCAATTGTCTACTCTGTTTTGGGTTTCTAGAGCATCAAGACTATTTAACAGAAATTCTATTTATTAAAATGTACCTTATAAGATAAATTCATCTCTGATAGATGAAAGTAAGCCTCGTATTTTGTCTGTATGATAAAAATAAGCCTCATATTTTGTCTGTATTTTATCACAGAAGCTTGGCATTGATTTCAAAAAGGCTGCTCAACTAATAATGGTTACCTAATGTCTAAATATACTACTTCTAATAATCTCTGCAGCTTGACTATATTTTCTTCACATAGTACAATATTGTACCCTTATCATATATATTTGATCATATTTTATATCATAGCTATTGATTTCTCCAACAGTCTCTTCTCTACTAATTGTTGAGGCTATATATTCTGATAGTCTTATATTTTGCCTATGGTAGATGCTTAAGCTGTGTTAAATGATTTGATTGATGTTTTAAAGATTTTTATAGAAACTTCCTTTATCATGATTACAAATTCCCCCCAAAAGGAAGAGTAACTAATATTTTGATTAACCAGAATACCTTAAATAAGTGGGAGCTAAGATTACAATATGTAGTTACAAGTATCCAAAGAACTAGATACCGATAAATAGATTTTCAATTAAAGCTTAACTATGCCTGAGATATATGAGAATTAACTCTCAGAAGAGATGAGGTCAGGTTGCTTCATTTTATTGGCAAATAAAATTCTATTTGATGAAAGAATCAATAATAGAAGTTAATAAATTGTTTTTCATCTATTTTATATTTTACATCTCATGTTGCATATCTATTCAGTATGCCATTGTTTATTTGAAAGTAACACTGTAGATAAAGTTTATTACCCATTTATATGATTGGTTAGAAAAAAGATCAATAAACTGTCATCCTTAAACATTTATTAAGCAGCTTGATACAAGCACAGCAGTGTATATGGTATAAAAAGATGCCTCTCCTCCAGATTTTTAGAATAATAGTATCTTCAAACTCTATCAAAATGTGCCTGATGATCTTATCTTCTCCATTTCCAAACTATTTTTCAAATGGCATCTTGCACAGGGAAATGGCATGTATCCCAGCTTACTCTTTCAAAGGTCTAACTCATGGTATTCCCTGAAAAAGATTATAGCAAATTTGGCTGAAAAGAAAGGAAAACAACAGTACATGAAAATGTAAGCTATAATCCCTTAAAACTGATCAGGATATGAGTGATCTAAAAATATCACATGCATGGCAAGACTGACTTTGCTAAGCCTGACAGATCTCATTTTGAGAATTGGACTTTGTCCGATGCCTTTCCGATTCTCCTTCAGTAAGTCAGCTTTCTACCATTGCTTTTTTGTGTGCACAGAGGCTCTGCCCTGTTTGTAATTGGGCACTTAATAAAACATCCCTCCTGCTGCCTTTGAGCCTATCAGCCTGCAGTTGTTTAGGTATTCCGTAATCATCCATCTCCCAGTTTATCCTACCCAGAAGAGTTATACTGCAATATGTGTTGCTTCAAAGTGAGTAGATTGGCTGCCCTCCAGGATCTCATTGTCAGTGATGCCACCATACCACTTAATTAAATAAGACTTCCAAAAGAAGCTTCTTTGGAAACCATTTATAAAGCCCTGAGCCACAAGAGCTCTCACCAGTCTCTATACAATGACAGATCTCTCGAATTTCAGTTTCATTCAGTGTTTCAGGCAAATTGAGCTAGGCATCTCCCTCCCACCTTATTGAAAGACACCATGATACATCTGACTCCTTTGCCTGAATAATTCCTATACACTCACTAAATATCAGTAAGTGTGTTTTCAGTTTGTATCAGACATATGCTATATGTTTGGGATATACATTAAAATATAATTAAATTTTGTGCCTCAATGACCACATCATCTTGTAATTAGGGTAAATGTAATATATGCTGTCATAGAGGTTTATAAATTACATTTGGAATTGAAGAGGAAAAAGGAGTTACAGCTAACACATAGAACAAGGAGAAAAGTGAAGCCAAGATGAAACAATACCCAGAGGATGGGCCATGTGAAAGGGACTGGCAAAGGGCCCATTTCCATCAAGAGTAAATTTAAGAAAGGATATGTGTGCCTGGTGAAAGTTTAGTATAGCCATTCAATTAAAAGCATGGCTTAGTGCTTCCAGACCTTGGTTTATCTCAATCCATTTATTTTCAATAACTCAATTCCGTAAATATATACCTGAACAAAAATGTCCTAAGAAAGTAAATGATTTCCCTAGTGCACACAACTAGTTAGTTACATCTTCAGGTCTACGAGGCAAGTTTCCTAACTCCATGTCCAACTGAAGTGGGGTTATTTAAAAAGTGGGAGGGAAGGAAATCCTAGTGTTAGAAAGTTTTGAATAATGTAAGCCCTCTCCTCAGCATCTCCAGAGACCTTTTTAATACATAATACATAGGAACCAGGAATTGGGATTATCATGTGATTTCTCACTTACTAACACTGGAATACTAAGAATTTGTGATGACAGCATCTTCCAGATTATGGTGAGTTGAGAAAAGTAATATAACCAATTTTCTCTTTTGTCATAAAAACCATTTATACATACCAAATTAAAGCCAATCTCAACGTTTGAGTAAGACACATATAAGGATTTTATATAAACTAAGTAAATGGTTAAAAATATAATGTTAGCGAGGAATAGTTTTAATCTTAACTTGTTTCATCTCTCTGTGGACCCTGACATTGTTGACTAGACACATCATTCATCTTCAGAATTGCTCTTCTATTTATTTTTCTGATAATACTCTTTTGCACTCTCCTGGTCTGCTCTTACTTTCTGTTTGTGCCTTCTCATTTATCATTTAGGGTTCCTCTTTATCTTCTCTTTGTTTAAATGTTGATGTTCATTGAGATTCCATTTTTAAGTATTTCTTTCTTTTCACTTTGGGTGATACTATCCAAATGCATACAATCTTAATGAGTTATTTTTAATTGTACCACTTGGCCAATGCTAGAAACTATCCAAATACATTTTCTGTTTGAATGCCAATAGGGGTTTGACCCAAACAAATTTAAAACATAACTCACTTCCTCAAACCTGCTCCTTTTCCTGTATCCCCTGCCTTTTGAAATAGCACCAGCTGTCCAAGTCAGAAACCTAGGATCTTCTTAGATAATGCCCATGTACTCAACCCCTAGTCACCAAGTGCTCCAAATTTACCTTTGCTTGTTTCCCTTACTTTCTATACCCATTGTCATTCTTTTATTCACACCCCAATTTCTTCTTGCCTATATAATTGTAACTGCTTATGTTGTCTTTCTTCTCCCCACCTTACTTTTCTTCTTTCTCCTCTCAGCATCTTCAGAGACTTTTCTTTTTCTATTTTTTTTTTTTTTTTTTTTTTTTTTTTTTTTTTTTNTGTCATCTACATTAGGTATTTATCCTGATACTATCCCTTACCTAGTCCCCCACCCCCACCAGGCCCCAGTGTACAACGTTCCCCTCCCTGTGTCCATATATTCTCATGGTTCGGCTCCCACTTATGAGTGAGAACATGCAGTGTTTGGTTTTCTGTTCCTATGTTAGTTTGCTGAGAATGATGGTTTCCAGCTTCATCCAAGTCCCTGCAAAAGACATGAATTCATCCTTTTTATGGCTGCATAGTATTCCATGGTGTATATTTGGCACATTTTCTTTATCCAGTCTATCGTTGATGGGCATTTGAGTTTGTTCCAAGTCTTTGCTATTATAAACAGTGCTACAATAAACTTACATGTGCATGTGTCTTTATGGTAGAATGACTTATAATCATTTGGGTATATACCCAGTAATGGGATTGCTGGGTCAAATGGTATTTCTGGTTCTAGATCCTTGAGTAATTTCCACACTGTCTTCCTCAATGGGTGAACTAATCTACACTCCGGCCAACAGTATGAAAGCATTCCTATTTCTCCACATCCTCTCCAGCATCTGTTGTTTCCTGACATTAAATGATTGCCATTCTACCTGACATGAGATGGTATCTCAATGTGGTTTTGATTTGCATTTCTCTAATGACCAGCGATGATGAACTTTTTTTCATATGTTTGTTAGCCACATAAATGTCTTCTTTTATGTGTCTGTTCCTGTCCTTCACCCACTCTTTGCTGGGGTTGTTTGTTTTTTTCTTGTATATTTGCTCAAGTTCCTTGTAGCACCTGAATATTAGCCCTTTGTCAGATGAATAGATGGCAAAAATTTTCTCCCATTCTGTAGGTTTCCTGTTCCCTCTGGGGATTGTTTCTTTTGCCATACAGAAACTCTTTAGTCTAATTAGATCTCATTTGTCTATTTTGGCTTTTGTTGCCATTGCTTTTGGTGTTTTAGTCATGAAATCGTTGTCCATGCCTATGTCCTGAATGGTATTTCCTAGGTTTTCTTCTAGGGTGTTGATGGTTTTAGGTCTTAAATTTAAGTCTTTAATCCATCTTGAGTTAATTTTTGTATAGGGTGTAAGGAAGGGGTCTAGTTTCAGTTTTCTGCATATGGCTAGCCAGTTTTCCCAACACCATTTATTAAATAGGAAATCCTTTCCCCGTTGCTTGTTTTTGTCTGGTTTGTCAAAGATCAGATGGTTGTAGATGTGTGTCATTACTTCAGAGGCCTCTGTTCTGTTCCATTGGTCTCTATATCTGTTTTGGTACCAGTACCATGCTATTTTGATTACTGTAGTCTTGTAGTATAGTTTGAAGTCAGGTAGCATGATGCCTCCTTCTTTGTTCTTTTTGCTTAGGATTGTCTTGGCTATATGGGCTCTTTTTTGGTTCCATGTGAAATTTAAAGTAGATTTTTTTAATCTTGTGAAGAAAGTCAGTGGTAGTTTGGTGGGGATAGCATTGAATATATAAATTACTTTGGGTAGTATGGCCATTTTCACAATATTGATTCTTCCTGACCATGAGCATGGAGTGTTTTTCCATCTGTTTGTGTCCTCCCTTATTTTCTTGAGCAGTGGTTTGTAGTTCTCCTTGAAGAGGTCCTTCACATCCCTGTAAGTTGTATTCCTAGGTATTTTATTCTCTTTGTAGCAATTGTGAATGGGAGTTCACTCATTATTTGGCTCTCTGTTTGTCTGTTATTGGTTTATAGGAATGCTTGTGATTTTTGCCCATTGATTTTGTATCTTACGACTTGCTGAAATTGCCTATCAGCTTAGGGAGATTTGGGGCTGATACAATGGGGTTTTCTAAATATACAAACAGGCTGTCTACAATCAATTTGACTTCCTTTCTTCCTATATGAATACCCTTTATTTATTTCTCTTGCCTGAATGTATACTGACAAGAACTTCCATTACTATGTTGAATAGGAGAGGTGAGAAATGGCATCGTTGTCTTGTGCCGGTTATCAAAGGGAATGCTTCCTACTTTTGCCCATTCAGTATGATATTGGCTGTGAGTTTGTAATGAATAGCTCTTATTATTTTGATATATGTTCCAACAATTCCTAGTTTATTGAGAGTTTTTAGCATGAAGGGTCTTGAATTTTTTCAAAGGCCCTTTCTGCATCTCTTGAGATGATCATGTGGTTTTTTTCATTGCTTCTGTTTATGGGATGGATTGCGTTTGTTGTGTTGAACCAGACTTGCATCCAGGGATGAAGCTGACTAGATCGTGGTGGATAAGCTTTTTGATATGCAGCTGGATTCCATTTGACAGCATTTTATTGAGGATTTTCACATCAATGTTCATCAGGGATATTGTCCTGAAATTTTCTTTTTTAGTGGAGTCTCTGCCAGGTTTTGGTATTAGGATGATGCTGGCCTCATAAAATGATTTAGGGAAGAGTCTTGCTTTTTCTATTGTTTGGAATAGTTTGAGAAGAAATGATACCAGCTTTTCTTTGTACCTCTGGAAGAATTTGGCTGCAAATCTCTCTGGTCCTGGCTTTTTGATTGGTAGGCTGTTAATTACTGTCTCAATTTCAGAACTTGTTATTAGTCTATTCAGGGATTCGACTTCTTCCTGGTTTAGTCTTGGGAGGTTGTATGTGTCCAGGAATTTATCCACTTCTTCTAGATTTTCTAGTTTACTGGCATAGAGGTGTTCATAGTATTCTCTGATGGTAGTTTGTATTTCTATTGGATCAGTGGTGATATCCCCTTTATCATTTTTTATTGTGTCTATTTGATTCTTCTCTCTTTTCTTCTTTATTAGTCTGGCTAGCATTCTATTTTCTTAATCTTTTCAAAAAACCAGCTCCTGGATTCATTAATTTTTTGAAGGCTTTTTTGTGTCTCTATCTCCTTCAGATCTGCTCTGATCTTAGTTATATCTTGTATTCTGCTAGCTTTTGAATTTGTTTGTTCTTGCTTCTCTAGTTCTTTCAATTGTGATGTTAAGGTGCTGATTTTAGATCTTTCCCACTTTCTTGTGTGGGTATTTTGTGCTATAAATTTCCCCCTAGACACTGATTTAAATATGTCCCAGAGATTCTGGTACATTGTATCTTGGTTCTCATTGGTTTCAAAAAACATCTTTATTTCTGCCTTAATTTTGTTATTTAATCAGTTGTCAGTCAGGAGCAGGTTGTTCAGTTTCTATGTAGTTGTTCAGTTTCTATGTAGTTGTGCAGTTTTGGGTGAGTTTTTTAATCCTGAATTCTAATTTGATTGCACTGTGGTCTGAGAGACTGTTTGTTATGATTTCTGTTCTTTTGCCTTTGCTGAGGAGTGTTTTATTTCCAATGATGCAGTCAATTTTAGAATAAGTGCGATGTGGTGCTGAGAAGAATATATATTCTGTTGATTTGTGGTGAAGAGTTGTGTAGATGTTTATTAGTTCCTCTTGGTTCAGAGCTGAGTTCAAATCCTGAATGTCCCTGTTAATTTTCTGTCTCGTTATTCTGTCTAATATTGACAGTGGTGTGTTAAAGTCTCCCACTGTTATTTTGTGGGAGTCTAAGTTTCTGTTTAGGTCTCTAAGAACTTGCTTTATGTATCTGGGTTCTCCTGTATTGGTGCATATATATTTAGGATAGTTAGCTCTTCTTGTATTCATTTCTTTACCATTATGTAATGCCCCTCTTTGTCTTTCTTGATCTTGGTTAAAAATCTTTTTTATCAGAGGCTAGGATTATAACTCCTGCTTTTTTCCAGCTTTTTATTTATTTGGTAAATACTCCTCCATTCCTTTATTTTGAGCCTATGTGTATCTTTGCACATGAGATAGATCTCTGGAGTACAGCCCACCAGTGGGTCTTGACTCTTTATCTAATTTGCCAATCTGTGTCTTTTAATTGGGTCATTTAGCCCATTTACATTTAAGGTTAATATTGTTATGTGTGAATTTGATTCGGCCATTCTGATGCATTCTGGTTGTTTTGCCTGTTAGCTGTTGCAGTTTCTTCATAGTGTCAATGATCTTTACAATTTGGTATGTTTTACAGTGGCTGGTGCCAGTTTTTCTTTTCCGTATTTAGTGCTTCCTTCGGGAGCCCTTATGAGGCAGGCCAGGTGGTTACAAAATGTCTCAGCATTTGCTTGTCCATAAAGGATTTTATTTCTCCTTCACTTATGAAGCTTAGTTTGGCTGGATATGAAATTCTGGGCTGAAAATTCTTTTCATTAAAAGTATTCAGTATTTGCACCCGCTCTCTTCAGGCTTATAGGGTTTCTACAGAGAGATTCGCTGTGAGTCTGATGTGCTTCCCTTTGCGGGTAACCCAACCTGTCTCTCTGGCTGCTGTTAGCATTTTTTTCCTTCATTTCAACCTTGGTGAATCTGGTGATTAAGTGTCTTGGGGTTGCCATTCTCCAGGAGTATGTTTGTGGTGTTCTCTATATTTCCTGAATTTGAATGTTGGCCTCTCTTGCTAGGTTGGGGAAGTTCTCCTGGATAAGACCCTGAAGAGTGTTTTCCAACTTGCTTCCATTCTCCATGTCACTTTCCAGTACACCAATCAAATGTAGGTTTGGTATTTTCACATAGTCCCATATTTCTTGAAGGCTTTGCTCATTCCGTTTTATTCTTTTTTTCTCTAATCTTGTCTTAATGCTTTATTTCATTAAGCTGATCTTCATTCTCTGATATCTTTTCTTCTGCTTGTTCAATTGGGCTATTGATACCTGTGTATTGTTCCCAAAGTTCTTGTGCTGTGTTTTTTTAGCTCCATCAGATAATTTATATCTTCTCTAAACTGGTTATTCTAGTTAGCAATTCCTGTAATCTTTTTTCAAGTTTCTTAGCTTCCTTGAATGGGTTCAAGCACGTGCCTGTAGCTCAGAGGAGTTTGTTATTACCCACCTTGTGAAGCATACTTCTGTCAATTCATCAAACTCGTTCTCCATCCAGTTTTGTTCCCTTGCTGGCGAGAAGTTGTGATCCTTTGGAAAAGAAGCAGCATTCCGGTTTTTGGAATTTTCAGTCTTTTGTGCTGTTTTTCCCTCATTTTGGTGGATTTATCTACCTTTGGTCTTTGATGGTGGTAACCTTCAGATGGGGTTTTTGTGTGGCTGTCCTTTTTGTTGATGTCAATGTTATTCCTTTCTGTCTGTTAGTTTTCCTTCTAACAGTCAGGCCCCTCTGCTGCAGGTCTGCTGAGGTTTGCTGGAGGTTCACTCCAGACCCTGTTTTCCTCGGTATCACCTGCCAAAGCTGCAGAACAGCAAGGATTGCTACCTTGTCCTTCCTCTGAAAGCTTTGTCCCAGAGGGGCACCTGCCAGATGCCAGCCGGAGCTCTCTTGTATGAGGTGTCTATCAACTCCTGCTGGGAGGTGCCTCCCTGTCAGAAGTCACTGGGGTCAGGGACCCACTTGAGCAGGCAGTCTCCCTTAGCAGAGCTCAATCCACTGCTCTCTTCAGAGCCAGCAGGCAGAAATGTTTAAAGTCCGCTGAAGCTGTGTCCACAGCTGCCCCTTCCCTTAGGTACTGTGTTACAGGGAGATAAGAATTTTATCTATAAGCTCCTGACTGGGGCTGCTGTCTTTCTTTCAGAGATGCCCTGCCAGAGAGGAGGAATCTAGAGAGGTAGTCTGGCTACAGCGGCTTTGTAGAGTTGCAGTGGGCTTCACCCAGTTTGAACTTCCTGGTGTCTTTGTTGACACTGTGAAGGGAAACCACCTACTCAACCCTCAGTAATGGCACACAGCCCTCCCCCGACCAAGCTGGAGCATCCCAGGTTGACTTCAGACTGCTGTGCTGGCAGCAAAAATTTCAAGCCAGTGAATCTTAGCTTGTTTGGCTACATGGGGGTGGTATCCGATGAGCTAGACCACTTGGCTACAGAGACTTTTCTAATATATAAATATGATTAAAATTCTTCAATACCTTCCTGATTACCTCCAGACAAAAATTGGAATTTCTAAACTCAACCCATTTATGTCGGAAGCTGCAATATTTTGTGTGTGAAAAATTATACCTTGGCAATGACCTTGAGCAGTAGGATATAAATAACTCCCACAAGCTTAGCGTTCCACTAATGGAACGCTATGCCTAATTAATCACAAGGGCCTTCAAGGTTTATCTCTCACCTAATGCCCGTATACATTCACACGTGTGCCATTCATCCCAGACACATCACCTGCTATGATCTTCATACCAACTGAGCTGCCGCCTGCCAGGGTTACTTTCACATACTTCTTCTCATTTGATTCTCTCTCTACCTGTGATGCCCTTTTTCTGCTTCTCCAGCTAGGTAATTTTCAACCATCCTTCCAATCCCAGCTCCAGTGTCATCTTCCCTGGAAAGCCTTCCATGACTTAAGAGCTCTTGCCTTTTCTCCAGCAGCATGTGGTGCTTAGTTCTGCCACAGGAAACATGGCTCCCTCTATGTAATATTTTATGAGACTATAAACTCCCTGAGGTCAGGGATTGATTTTACTCAGGATTATATGCTCAGCTCTGGCATAACACCCAGAACATAAAGGAATGTAGATCTCATTTAAGCAAGCATAGTGGAAGAATTCTTGAAAAACGGATTATATTTAAGGTATCTTTTGGAAATTCAAGT
Source organism: Cebus imitator (assembly GCF_001604975.1). Lineage (NCBI taxonomy): Eukaryota > Metazoa > Chordata > Mammalia > Primates > Cebidae > Cebus > Cebus imitator. The sequence goes on from NW_016107524.1 coordinate 1,610,096, forward strand.
AGAAATAAAAAGATACAAGATTGATGCTTAGCAGAAAAAAATTGACAGGGGATGCAGATTTGTAGCATTGTTGATTATAAAGTATGTATGAAGGGGGTATTGTTTAAATCTAGCCTGAAGATACGTTGTGGCTCTAGGTAATTAGAGGACCCCTTGAGGAATAAAATGTTTGTTTTAGTTTAAATGAGAAGGAATTTCTATTTTGAACAGTTTGGTAAAGTTTTGAATCCCTTCTATGTACTAGGCCCTGTACTCTTCCCTGGGGATACAAAGATGAATAAGACAGCAGCTTACTTTCTGGTGGAAGGAAAGGTACTTGTATAAAGAAGACTAAAATCCAGCATGATAAATGTTGCAATGGTGGTATACCTAAGGGTGATTTGGAATCAGAAAGGTGAGGCAATGCTTGTTTACAGCAGAAGGAGAATGGTTGGAGGAGTATTGTTAGGGACACATTTGAACTCAGAGTGACCACTGGTAGAGCAAAATGAATATACTGAAAGTAGGAAGCAGCTCAACATAAGAGGACAAGAGAGACGAGTTAGAAGGCTTAATATTAGATGCAAGTAACAGGGTGGGTAGGTTGCTTTTTGAAAATATTAGTTTGTGAAACCAGCAAAAATTGCAAAGAAATTTCTAATTTGAAATTTTAGCTAAGGAGATTTCCTTTTCATTTGGAGAAACTTTAACCTTGTAAAACAACATAGCAGAAGGATAAACTAGAGTGCAATGGCCCACATCTGTGATCTCAGTAACTTGAGAAGCTGAAGTGGCAGCATTGCTGGAGGCCAGGAATTCTAGATTAGCCTGAACAATGTAGTGATGAAGCCCCATCTTTACAAAAAAATTAAAAATTAGCTTGGCATGGTGGCATGTATGTGGACTCCCAGCTATTCCAGGGTCTGAGGCAGAAGGATCAGTTGAGCCTAGGAGGAGTTCAAGGCTGCAGTGAGCTATAATCGCACCACTGTACTCTAGCCTGTGTGACAGAGTGAGACCCTGTCTCTAAAGAAAAATAAAATATAAAAATATGGGTACTAAACATACACCAGTAAGCATGAGTATAGTTCTGTTTTGAGATAGAATTTAAGGCTCAAGAAAAAAAGCATTGTATGAACCAGTTATGAAGCATTTATAATACATTGCAGCCATGCGGTGGGTTCCTTCAGAATTGACACTCCTCCAGGGCCCTTAATTAGATGTCTCTAACCTAGGCTGATTTTTTAAATGAGAAAGTGTGCCTCTCTGCTAAGTGGTCCTAGGAAGTGGTGCAGGAGATGGTCAGTTGTGGCATCGAGTACAATGTACACTTTGCAGTCTTTTAGGTCCATACTGGTTTAATGAAAAGTGTAAATTATTTTTAAAAGGTTGAATATTTAATATATTAAATATGAATATATAAATATATAAACATATGCAAAATATTTATTTATTGGCCAAGTTAACAAGGAATCAATAGCAAAAATTTTATATCTCAAAACATTTTAAATATCTTTGATCTAAAGGTAAGAAATTTCTATAATGACCGTATTTTCATGCCTAAATTAATTTCTTTGAAAACATTTTTTTAAAACTTTATACTTTTGAATATTTTTAGATTTAGATTAAATTTACAAAATAATACATAACGTTCCCATATATCTATTATGCAGTTCCTCTAACGTTAATATATTACATTAACTATTATACATTTGTGAAATTCAGAAATTAACATTGGTGCATTACTATTAATTAAACTACAGAATTTGTTCAGATTTCACCAGTGTTTCCACAAATGCCCTTTTCTATTTCCAGCTGCAATTCAGAGTATTACACTTCATGTAATCATCATGTGTCCTCACTTTGTGACAGCATCTCAGTCTTTCCTATTTTTCTTGATGTAGGCCATATTGAGGCATGGTTGGTGTTTTCTAGAATGTTCCTCAGTTGGGTTTGTTTGATGTTTCTGTTATGATCAGACAGGAGTTATGGTTTTGGAGTAGGAGGACCTCAGAGGGGACATGCCTACCCCATCTCATCCTATCAGGGGATATGTGATGGCAGCATGACATTACTGGTGATATTAACTGTAATAGTTTGGTTCAGGTTCAAATAATCACTGTAAAGAGATGATTTTTCTTTCCATGCTCTTTCTTTAGAAGGAGTTACCAAATGCAGCCCACACCCAATATGATGGAAGTGATACTGCACCTCCTAGAGGAAGAGGTATTTACATAAATTATTTGAAATTCTCTAAGGGAAATTTGTCCCTTTGCCCAAAGTTTTAGTTACTCATTTATATTAATATGGACCCATGGATATTGTCTTCTCTGTTTGGGATGACAAAACAAAACACCATAAACTAGATAGTTTATAAACAACCAACATTTGTTTCTCACAGTTTTGGAGGCAGGGAAGTCCAAGGTCAGAGCACTTGCAGATTTGCCGTCTGGTGAAAGCCCATGTCCTGCTTTGTAGATGGCTGCATTTTTGTTGTGTCCTCACATGCTGGAAGTGGGTGAGGGCATTTTCTGTAGTCTATTTAAGAAGGTCACTAATGTCATATCTGAGGGCTGCACTCTCCTCACCTAATCACCTCCCAAAGACCCCACTTCTGATAAAATACCATGATATTGAATAGTAGGTTTTCATACAGGAATTTGAACAAGGACATCAAGATTCAATTTATAGAAAATATTTGTTTTATACTTGTGGTTGTCATTCAGCACTTTACTGTTTATTATGTTGCTCAAACTGATCCATTTTGGCCACTGGAAATTCTTTCATATTGGCTTCTGTTCCCTTTGGCATGTCCACTTAATTTATGTTTTTGAATATTTTCTTATTTTCTGGCCATATAAGATACTCCAAGTTTATCCTATATAGTATCCTTCTCAATCTTAGAATTAGCATTTCTCCAAGGAGGTTCCTCAAGGAAAAACTTGTTGGAGAATGGTATTTAGCAGTCAAGGTCTGGACTATACTGCTTTTAAAAAATATTTTGTTTTCCCGTTGTTTATTTGTTTTCCTAGATTAGATTGCAAAAGTAATTCTTTCTTGTCATTTTTATCCAAAGAACAATTTGGTGACTTGGGGAGCTTTTTAGAAAGATGAATTCCTGGTTCCTGCTGCTGAGAACTGTGACTCATTAAGCCAATAGGCACTAGACTGGTGTTTCTGATGGTGGTGTTGCAATATACTCATGTAATTTTGTTCTGAAAAATAATTATGAATTACAGCATATGTAATGAGCTCCCTTAAATTCATAGTGGGACCAAATGAAACCCAGAGAATCAGCGCCTTCCCAAAGACACAGAACAAAGGAAGCTATTTCTTCCCTCTTAGTAAATCAGTTCTTTTCCATACTTACACTCCCAGTCTATGTTTACTCATACCCTTTAAGTAAGTGATTCTCAACCCTGGTTCTTTCAGGGAAGCTTTAAAAATCCATATGTCCAGGCCTCAGTCTCAGAAATTCTGGCTGAAATGGTGTAGGCTGGCACCTTAGTTGTCTTAAAGCCTTACAGATGATACAATGAGCAGCCAGGATTGAGAACTGTTGCATTCAGTGAACAAATTCAATCTCATCTGGGTACAGACATTGTATGTTATGTTTTTTCTGACATTTCTGAGTAATGTTTAATTTATGTTCTATATCCTCACAGCTCAGGTTTAATTTGACAAACATGTATACCATTTACTTTGTGCTTAGGATGGTGCTGGATGCTCTGGGGAGGGAGAGATTAGGAACATGAATCAGTTATAGTCCCTTCCATCCAAGAGCTTGAGCTATAATAGAATAGCATTGGTACGGATCCAAACTAGTAGAATATCAGGTGGAGACAGGTGATTGGATAGGAACATTAAGTGCCAGGATGGGAAATGGGGGCTCCAAGGAAGTAGATCATGCTGAATTTAAATACGTAATTTTGTTCCCTGGCTGAAACAAGCGGTGCCTTTCTTATGAGACTTTATTACCTTCTGTGGGTGGCCTTTAACAAAGCTGTAGCTTTTCAGGGAATCCAGAAGTCATATTATTTTGTCTTAAAAGTCCATTAGAATCACATGTTAGCTAACACAGTTGTCACCTAGGTCTTGATTAAGCTCTCTTAAGCAAGAGACTAAACAAACCATGTTAACAATGAATCCGGCTGTAAGAAAACTGATGTTATTTTTAGACATCTTGACTGAAAATTGCTTTGTCCCATCACTGGGCAATGCTTATATTACTGTTTTTACTGCTGGTAAATTAGATGTTGTAGAAATTATACATAACTGCACCATTTTTAATATTTGCTACTGTAATCGTTTCTGTAATTACGATACAGAAGCAACTGCTGCAAGCTGTTCCATGGATGGCTATTTTACTGAGTTCTAACGATGGTATCTGCTGAAATTCTGTCTACAAAGGCCCTGCTAGCTAGTGCCTCCCTGGTGATGGGAGGCAGATAAGCTTTATCAGATGCTGTTAATGAGCTTGATTTATGATGGTGGTTCAATTGACACATTACTTTGAGCTTTAGATATTTAGATTCCAGCTTTTGCTATGTCCTCCCACATCCCTTGGGGAAAGAACAAAACCTGTTAGAATTTGAAACCAATGGGCATTTGTAAAGTAATGTTGTTGCCATGCCACATTTTCTTGTGAAAACTGTGTCCTAAGTGCAGTGTCAAGTCGTATGACACATACGAAGAACAAGATGTATGAAGCTGTTAATTGAATAAAGGCTAATTATTAATCAGGGAATGGCTTTCACATTAGCTCTGGGAGTTGCCTAAAACACCACAATTAATGGGTCCATTACCAGTTTTCACAGAGTGAGGTGATGCCCTAGCAGCTGTTGTTTCTCTGGTTGAGCTTTTGGCTATTATCCATTCCTATTCTGCCTGATTCATATTGTTTCCAGAAAATAAATGTGTGCACAGTGTGTAAGCACACCCTCCCCAATTAAGCCAAACAAGCTATAGATGTAAATAAAGGGAGCAGTGACCTCCCCCACTCCCCCGCAATGTGATTTGTGTGGTTTCTAGGAGAGATCCCTCTTCCCCTGTCCTCCCACCACCAGCCTAAGTATCCTGGTGCCTGGAGTTCTGCCATTTGAGCTTTTGGGGAAAACTTTGCTCTTTCCATGTTTGTGTTACAAAATTTAAATATCATGAGAGACCAACACATTAAGTCCTCATAGATTTGTTTTTCTCATCGGTTTATATAACTGCATTATCCTCAATGGACTGTTTCAACTTGGCCAAAATGGAATGTGCTCCCACCCGCTGTAATGAATTCCTGTGCTCTGCAGTGTCAGACTGAGAGGCTAGCAGGTGTTAGCAGGGATTCAAGCCTTTAATAGGTGTTAGATGACTAAATGGTGTACACTTGTCTTACAACTTGTAGTTTTTTCCATGTTCATTGAGGTATTGACAAATTATAATTGTATATATTTAAGATGTACACATAATAATTTGTTATGCATCTACATTGTGAAATAATTACCAGAGTCAAGTTAATTAACATCACCTCACATAGTTCCCTTTTTTGTGCTAAGAACACTGGATCTACTTTCTTAGCAAATTTCAAGTACACAACACAGTATTATTAACTATAGTCATCATTCCACAAGGCAAGGAACCTCTCTGGACCTTTTCCCTTACCTATAAAATATACAGCTAGGATGTCTCTTTTCTCTTCAAGCTTAATAATTGAACCCTTACTGTATCAGAGAACAAGGTAAGCCAATGTGTAGACAAGAACACCAAAACACAAGAAAAGAGAGGATCTCTGAAGAAACACTTTACCCTCTTCATAAAGGAAATATTGATATGTCTTTCCTTTGGTGGGCAGTAATTCATCCGCAGTCATTAGAGCATGGTTGGCTATAGAATCATCTGAGCTCAAAAGACATTTCCCAAAGTATCTGATCAGTTGTTCTGTCTCTTGGGAACAATTTGTACAACCTTACCTGTTTGGTAAGCTTGGAAAGTGTCATGCTGTATGTCTGACAACATCTAAAAGTCCTTTGCATGAGACAGAATCAGTTCTGGCCACAGGGCATTCACCTCCTAACAAGTCCTATTGAAGTTTGACAAACTTTTGAAACTCTGATTCACCTTTCTTGCTGCCTCCTTTTTGCTTTCTGATTTCCCTTTTATCATATTCTGAACGGTGACCTGTAACCCTGTTTCTGATCTTTTCTGCTGTTTTCTCCACCTGATTTCCCATTTCCCTCTCCTCCTCTGTGTCCTTCTCCGTATCTCTTTGTATACAGCTCTCTGTTTAAGAATTAGATCATGGTACAAAAATAAAAGTGCATTTTTTTTGATAACTACACGCGTGAGATTCAATTGAAGAGACAGGGGAAATATTCTTAAAATAGGGTGTCTTTTCTACTATTCTTTCAGTAGAACACCTTACTATCTTTTAATTTTTCCCTGCACATGCAGTCTTTCTTTCTCTTCTTTCAGCTTTGTGAAATGCTGATGAAGGTAAATTAGAATTTACCTTTGAATTCTCATTTGTGAGTACCCCATGTATTAAGAAAAGTGACATTCTTCTAGCCTTCATGAATTTGTGTCACTAATAAGTTTTCTCTCTGCCCATCCGTAACAAAAACTAAAAATGTTTCATGAGTTAGATCACTTTAGCAATGACATCATTTGAACACTGTCACCTAGGTAATGGAATAATTACCATAGCAACAGAGCCTTTATCTTTCAGTAGCCATAAAATTTTGACAGATGGAAAAGACTGATTGAAGATGTAAAGCGGGACATAAATGTAACATATATTAGTGGTCAAAATCATAGTAATATCTTACAAATTCCTATCTTTTTGTATAGATTAAATTGACTGTGAGGTCTTTATATTGTTATTTATCTCCAAAGTTAATTTTGCTTTTGAATAAATAAATGTTCTTATCTTTGAAAACCCAAGGTTAGATTATCAGATGCAGACACATTAATAGTACAATGTTTAAAAATGATAAAATTTTAAGAGAGTAGTAAAAAGAAGTCTGTCGTAGCATGATTTAAAGTGACCAGTTAAACATCTATAGTTCTTACATATATAAACCGTATCTGATTAAAAACAAACATTTATTAAAATATATTCTCCTTCATTTTTGACTTTACAGTAAGTTTTCAGTTGACTTCAATCTTGTGTTTGCATCTGTGCATTTTGTGTGTGTAGGTTACTGATGTTCATATGTTTTTCTTCATCCACAAACAAGGTGAACTCAATGTGCATTTTCTTAGATGACATTTTAGATGAACAGTTTGAATTTATCACTTTATTAAAGGAGAAAAGGGTCAAAAATCATTTATGTTATTTCTTATGCTTCTACCAAAAAATAAACCAAAATATAAGTAATAATCTTAGTTTCTCATTCTCAAACCTCTCATCTCTGAGGAATTATTATTTAAAAGGAGAAGTAGGGCCAGAAAATTGTATTTTATTGAACCTGTCTACACATCCACAAATACAACTGTTTTCATGCAAAAGGAGTAGAGGGCATTAGGACAGATATTTGAATTTAAAAAGTGTTCATTTAATAATAATGTCTTCATTTGCCTTTCCAGGGACTGGAAGTAGTTTTACTAATAAAACCATCCAGGCTATAAAACGAATTATTTATATTAATAAGTAATATGAACACGTTCCCGTATTCATTTAACAAAGAATGGGTTATCACAATATCAAATCAAAGTCTTGAAAAAATATCATTAGTATATATTAATTTGCCAATATTCCTTTTATGTTTCTTTGTCTTCTCCAGCTCACTGAAATTGATGTAGCAACTTGAAAGTTGACTTTATTAAAATTTTACATGACTTAAATCCAAGCACAGAACACAAGTTTAACCTACACACCTGTTTTTAAGCAGAAAAATAATAATAGTAAGATAAATTCTTTGGGTCATTGTCAAAATCTGCTTTCTGCCTTTATTTATGGCTCTTAGGATTGACAGTTTATTCACTCAAATCCATTATAATGTAATTGCTTTGTGGGGTCATCTGATGTGACGTGTGTGTGTGTGTGTGTGTGTGTGTGTATGCACATGCATACGTGTGAGAGAGAGAAATGCTTTTGGTTCTGTGGTAGTCCTTACAAATTGAATTATAACTTTTCTATCTGCTCAGGCAAGAAAATGAAGTTTCATTTATTCATAGAGGACGAAGCTCTCCCCAAAGAAGCCATGAGCAGGTTGCATAAATTAGTCAGCCCTCAAAAGATTACCTGTGAAATTAGAGGGTCTTTTACTCCATGTTGACCTTTGTGGAAAGCTACGTAAAGCACGAAACATGGGATTTGAAGTGAAAGGAACATATTTTAGTATTTAGTATTGGGACCACAACTTACTAACTGCAAGACCCTGCTTTTCAAGCCTCCAGCTCCTCATTATTAATCTTAGAAAATTAGAAGAATAGTACCTACTTCTTTGGATTGTTTGAAAATTACTTCATTTACAATGCATATAAAGTACCCAGCCTAATGCCTGAAACATGGGAGATGTTCAGTAAATACTGACTCCCTTCATCTATATTCATGCTAATTTTGCAGTCCAGTGATTCTAGTTATGATTAGCGTTATACTTGGGGTGAGTTAAAGGAGGAAATGATCAGTTTAAACCCGTTTTGAAATAGTCTTCTCCAGGGAAAAGGGAAACAATGGAGGTCTAATGAGCTAATACATGTGGCAGCTCCTTGGTGAGATGTGCAAATGGAATCCCCTTAATCTTATTTCATAGATCAACACTGAATATAAGAATTAGGATCTTTTTTGTTTCAAGAAACTTTTCCTTAAAAAATTTTGGAAAATAAAATAAAATTTTCCCAGTTGAAATTACTGAGATGAAGCTTTGACAGGACCACTGTAAGTCCTGTTATTTGGGTCACATAAATCTGTACCAATAGACAGTTAAAATACATTACATCCAAAATGCAGTAAAATGTTTCCAAACAACTAAGAATGTGTCAGTACAAGGATCTGTGCGTTAAGGCGTAATTGCTCAGTCTTTTTAGGAAATGAGATCTTGATCAGTAGGAATACCTTTCTTTTTTCAGAAATGGAAAGCTAGTATACTAATTTTATTGAAAGTTTAGGTGGCTACTCAACTCCACCTTGGACAAACTTAGACTGATGACTCAAAAGAAGCAATAAAACCTTTGACACGGGATTGCACAACTAGTTCTTTTGTAAATGAGTTAAGTTGGTGTCTAAGAAGGTCAAATTACTGCAGAGGTTGATAAAGTGGTAGCCCATGAGATAAACTGGTGTCTGGTTTGGAGACACCAGTTTGATGGCACCAGATACCTTTAAAGGTGACATGAAAAGCAAAAAATTGGTTAAGGGTCAGTTTAAGGAGCAGTTTATGCTTTACAGTTCTTCCTTAACAGTCATAGCAAGATGGCAATTCCTCTCCTACTGGGGCAGAAGAAAAGAGTCTTCACTCAAAACCCTGGTTTGGAGAGACCTCAAAACATGGAACATTGGGGGATAATAAACCAAACTAAGCTAACATACTGATTTCATGAAGATCATGTGAAAGTCCCCACAAAACATGATATTAAAGTGGGGTAAACTTGATATTAAAGTGGGATAAACTCAGCCCTAAACATGACCACAGAGGGAAGAACCAAAAGGGTGAAATCTACCAATACCAAGAGTCAAAAACAAATTGAAATACAACATAACAAAAGCAAGATAAACTTCTGGATGATATGAAAATATGCAGAACTCTGGTCAGAACATACCTGTAAGCAGTTATCTTCTTCTTTATTTATTTCTTAGAAATAATTCATTTGAGAGATAAAGGAGAAAGTAACATGATCTTAAATTAAGATTCCATTTCCGTTGTGTCTGAAGCTTTAGATGCCTAGACTAAACACTATATCTAATATCTAGGTGCTGAACCACCTAAGAAAAACAGAAAGGAAGTGTGTTGAAGGCCAGTTTGTTTTCTGTAGCTCAACTTTTACCTTGAGAGTGTATAAAAGATTTGAAATGCCAAGACAGAGCTTTATTTTCAGAGAAAATCTCTTTGCAACATTTCCCCCATGGGAAAAGGAAAGGGACTATTAACAATCATCCTAAAATGTGTGGAAGGAGCTCCAGGAGAACTGCTGAGAGACTCTGAACTATATTCACTGGAGTTTTCAGGAAGCAGAGACTGGTGCCAGATCCAAGGCCTGGTACTAAGTAGTGATAAAGAGACTTGTATTGCAAAGTAGATATACATTCTTAGATGATGAGTCAAAGGAGCTTGTTATCAGGACCAGATGAGGACCAAAAACTGGGAAGAGGCTTAGGGGCCTTTTAAAATTCCTTTTGAGACAGCCTAATGACGAGAGCCACAGGGAAGATTTGCATTGCCAGAAACTTAGGGTTAGAGAGAGCAAGAAAAATTGAGTACTAGAAAAAGTACATTGCAGAATATGGTAAATGTAAGTACAGGTTCCTAGTGAGGGGATTTGCTTAGAAACCCAAAATGTGTCCCCAGAATTTCTTTATGGAATTTTACTCTATTGACTTCTGCTATTTCAAAATAACTTTCTCGTTTATAATAAGTGATGAGATAATTCTAGCTTTAAAAAATCTATAAACAGGCCTACAATCAGTCCCCTACCCAGTCAGAATATTGCAAGATAATCTAAAAATATATAATCACTTCAGAGATACTGCTTCAGATATATTGAGATTCTGACACTTTGGGTACCTTAATGAAATGTCAGAGCTTCTGCCTGATAACTCTCCACTGAATTTCTCTGGTCCAAATTCCTAATCATGCACACAGTTTCCAATCAAGCTTTCAATGCCTTGGTCTCATTCTTAGATATGGAAGGCAGGTAAGAATGGCAGGAATATTAGTAAACCATTAGCATAAAAGGAAAGGCAAAATGGCCAGGTACGGTGGCTCACTCCCATAATCCCAGAACTTTAAGAGGCTGAGGTGGGTGGACCATGAGGCCAATAAATCGAGACCATCCCAGCCAACCTTTGAACATCTCTACTAAAAATACACAAATTAGCTGGGTCATGGTGGTATGCATCTGTAGTCCCAGCTACTCAGGAGATTGAGGCAGGAGAATCACTTGAACCCGGGAAGCAAAGATTGCAGTGAGCTGAGATTGCACCACTGCACTCCAGCCTGGCTACAAAGTGGGACTCTGACTCAAAAGAAGAAAAGGAAAAGGCAAAACAAGAAAAGTGAAAAAAGAAGAAATTCAAGCCATGTGATAGAAAGCTTAAAAAAAAAACCTACAAATAATATCACCAGAGATAAGAGAGGATATTTTATACATGAAAAAACAGGATTCTAAAATAAATGGACAATTAATTACAGAATAAAAAATAGTTCTTGAGAATTAAAATATATAAAAGAAATAATTTAATAGATGTTTAGACAATGGAGTTAAGTAAATTAAAAAATAGAACAAATATACAATGATGAACAATAGCAAAAGGAGAGAAAAAGAGGGAGATCAAAATTAGATGACTCTCCCTGAAGATGTAACTTTCAAATGAAAAATAATATTTTCTGAAAGAGAAAAAGAAAAAATGGAGTAAATTATGAAATGAATAAATCAAAATCTTTCTTAGACTTGAGGGACTTGAGTTTCCAGATTGAAAGGGTCCTCTGAGTGTATAGATCATTAATAAAAGAAAACAAATATATAAAATTCTTATTAAGATAAATCGTCTTGAAATTTCAGAATTCTACTAATAAAAAAGACTATTTTAGGGGAGGTGATAAAATTAGGTCACAGAGGAAAAGAATTAAAAGTCACATTGTCTTCAGAATTCTCAGTCGCCATAGCTAAATATAGAAGATATGAAAGCAATGTCTTCAAAAATTTGAATAAAAGTTCTGTCCAACTCAGAATTCTGTGCTTAACTAATTTATCAACCAATTATAAGATACAATGAGGATATTTTGTGACTTGTGAAGTAGAGACATTTTGTCTTCCCTTCATCCTAGAACTGATACCCAAAATCTTAAAGAAAAAAATACAAAAAGTGTAAACCAGTCAAGTACAGTGGCTCACGCCTGTAATTCCAGCATTTTGGGAGGCTGAGGTGGGTGAATCACCTGAAGTCAGGAATTCAAGACCAGCCTTGCCAACATGGTGAAACCCCGTCTTTACTAAAAATACAAAAAAGTTAGCCGGGCATGGTGGTGGGTATGCAAACCCAACTGCTTGGGAGGCTGAGGCAAGAGAAGTGCTTGAACCCAGGAGTTGGAGGTTGCAGTGAGTCGATACTGCACCACTGCACTCCAGCCTGAGTGAGAGTGAGACTCTATCTCAAAAAAAAAAAAAAAAAAAAAAAAAAAAAAAAAAAAAAAAAAAAAAAAAAAAAAAAAGAAAGAAAAAAGAATAAACCGAGGAGATAAAATGATACAACCCAGAAACAAAATCATTTGCTTTCATGCAAAAGAGAAGGGAAAGGAATTCCCAGGGTGAAGATTAAGGAAGAGAAAGGAGGTCAGCTGTAGAGGGGATGGAGAGAACAGTCAGACAATACGGGAGCAGGAGGGAGGAAGACTCTGGAATGAATCAAAAGCAAAAAGGGAAGTAGAAGAACTGATATGTTATTTGTTGTTTGGTAACATTAGCAAGAGTTTTCATGCATTTTACCTCCCCCAGATTGATACAACTATTTGGGAAGATAGGTGATATGCTCATATGGTACTGGGGAGTTTAAGTTAAATAGAAATGTTGAAATTTGATGACTGAAGAAGTATCAGTGTAAGTTCAATATTTATTTTATTTCTAAGTGATGGCTCCTAGGTCTTTGAGAGAGGGTGTTTTTTAGTTTTATTTTTTATTATACTTTAAGTTCTGGAGTACATGTGCAGATTGTGCAGAATTGTTACATAGGTATACACGTGCCATGGTGGTTTGCTGCATCCATCCCCTGCTTCCTGTCATCTATGATAGCTTTTCTCTTAGTGTTATTTCTTACATCTCAAAGGGACGAGGGAAGAATTTCTAATTACAAATTTTCTAAAGCAACTGCTTTAAGGAAAGAGAGATCAGGGACCTATTGTCATAAACAAACCTGTTTAAACTTTAGTCAAACTGTGGGTAACAGTATGGCTGTGTTGGCCACTGAAAATAGAAGGAGGTAGAACTTTCTAATTATTTCAAGGCCAACATGACATTGATATTAAAACATACAAGAACAGCACTATAAAGTTATGGGCCAATATCACTAATGAATATTAATGCAAAATTACTGAACAAAATATCAGCTACTTAATCTAGAAATTAATTTGAAAATCAACATGTGTCATCTGTATGTTGGCTTTATCTTGGGAATACAGAGTTGGCTTTAGATATAAAAATCTGTTAATGCAATTCACTACATAAACAGATTAAAGGAGAAAAATCTACATTATCATCTCAATAGTTGCTTTAAAAGCATTTAATAGAATTTAACACCAATACATATAAATAAACATAAATAAAAAGAAAACACTTAGGAAATTACTGAAATAGGGGAATTTTTTTCTGATAAAGAGTATCCACAAATCTACAGCAAAGTCATAGTAATGTAAAACATTAGACACATTGTTTTTAAGAATAAGACAAAGACACTTGCTATCACTATTTCTATTTCATAATGTACCAGCTCTCCTTTATGGCTTAGTTAAAAAGAGAATCTACAGGCAAATAATGAGCATTAATGAGAAATCAAGAAGGCATGCGTATTAGTACATTTCCATACTGCTGATAAAGACATCCTCAAGACTGGGAAGAAAAAGAGCTTTAATGGACTTACAGTTCCACATGGCTGGGGAGGCCTCACAATCATAGTGGAAGACAAGGAGGAGCAAGTCACATTTTACATGGATGGCAGCAAGCAAGAGAGAGAGTGTTCACAGGGAAACACTTGTTTTTTAAATCATCAGATCCCATTAGACTTATTCACTATCATGAGAACAGCACAGAAAAGATCTGCCTCCATGATTCAGTTACCTCTCGCCAGGTTCCTCCCACAACACATGGGAATTCAAGATGAGATTTGGGTGGGGACACAGCCAAACTATATCAGCATGTATGATCCACATAAAAAACAAATTGCATTTCTATATACTAGCAACAGCAGTAAATGTATTTTAAAGTGTATATCTATCAGTGGTCTCACTATCAAATGTAAAAAAAAAAATCCTAAGATTAAGTATAAACAAAGATGTTCATATTTTTTAAAGAAAATTATAAGACTTTGTTGAAAAATATTGAAGATAACCTACAAGAAAAGTAAATATTATGTTCAGCAATTGTTTCAATATCATGGGGATGGCAATTCTCAATAAAATCATCTATATTTTCAGTGAAAATCCAAAAAGATCCTGACAGGGATTTTAATTAAATTTGACAAGTTGATTCTAAAATTAATGTGCAGAAATGAAACCAAAAAATTCTGAAGAAGAATGGAAGAATTTTTTGTAGTAAATCTTATGAACCTGTTTTAATGAAAAAAGTGAGCATTCCTATAGAAGCAGATTAACAAAGAAGTACAATAGAAAGCCAACAAAGTTACTCACACACGTGTGGAACTGGATATAGGAAATAAGTGTAAATTGCAGATAAATGGGGAAATGATTTTGGAAATAATTATTGAGCAATATAGTGCGTAGTGGGAAAGAAAACGTGATCTCCATTTCACCTAATAGCCAGAATCAATTTAAAGTAACTGCTTAACTTGAATACGAGTCTTAGAATATAAAGAAATATCTTTTTGATGTAAGGCTTGGGAATAATTTTTAAAATAAGACATAAAATACAGAACATAAATAAAAAGTGGTAAGAATAAAAGAATGTTAAAATTATTTTTCCATACAAATACATCATTTAACAAGTGGGCGTGGAGGAGCCAAAGTAGTAAGAAGATATTTGTAAAACCTAATTACAAACTGACTAGAATTCTAAATATAGAAAGTCTTCCTAAATTCGTAAGAAAAAGATTATAAAACTGATTTACAGATATAAAAAAGATGCCATATCAGCAGCTCACAGAAGAGTAAACCCTACTGGCCAGTATGAAAAGATGTCAAAATGTACTCATCATTTTTAGGAAAATGAAAAGCAAAATGAGATTATTATTTTACAAACTTCATTGAAAAATATTTACTGTCTCACAATAGCAATTATTGGTGAATATAGAGTAACTAGAACCCTTACTTACTTGCAGTAGGAGTGTAAATTGGTAGAGGCATTTCGAAAAGCTCCTAAACAGTGTCTGCATGAAATTAAGGATGATTGTACAGTAAGCTCTCACTTAATGGCATTGACAGTTTCTTGGAAACTGCAGTTTAAAGTGAAACAACACATAACAAAATCAATTTTTACCATAGGCTAGTTGATACAAACTAGAGGTAAGTTCCTACAGCGCCTTTCTGGTCACAAACCATCACCAAATTTTATATAAAGACTTAAAACACTTATAATAAACATTGAAAAATGTGAGCTATTTTTAAAGATTAAAAAAACAGGTAAGATAATTATTTACACATTTTTTCTAGTTCAGGGTTGCAGGGGCCCAGAGTCTATCCCAGCAGCTCAGGGAACAAGATGGGAACCAACTTTAGACAGGGCACACTCATACACACTTCCACACCCACTCAGACTGGGACAATTTAGACCTGCCAACTGACCTGATCTTTGGGATGTGGGAAGAAACGAGAGTACTCAGAGAAAACCCCCACAGACATGAGTAGAACATACATACTTCACACAGAAAGTAGCCCCCAGGAATCATGTTTTTCATTGACGTTATAATGAACAACAATATTCAAGGTCCTGCTGTACTCTATAACCTAGCAAATCTACCCGCAAGGACCTAAGGAATCTGTTGCTCATGAGTGCAATTAGACAGCACAAGATGGTTTATTGCAGCACTGTTTGAAATTACAGAAAAAAATTAAAAACAAATAAATCTAAATAAGAAACAAATTGAATACCATTAATCCCATCGATAGAAAAAAGTTCAAAAACATGTAAAAACATGTTTAGGGATACATATTTACACCCCCTACCCGTCAAAAGAAAAGCACATGAGAGATAAACATCAAGGGTAATAGAAACCCATACGAGTGAGCGACAGTATGCAGTATTGAAAGGGTCCACACAGACTTTAATCATAATGGAGATATGATATCATTTTCTTGTAACTATTTTAGTCGAAACATTTTTAAAAATAAACCCGATTTGTTTTTGCTTATATATAACACTAGGCTCAAATCCAAAAGCAGAATATTGCACCAGAAATAGATGGATGAATAGATAGGAATAGAGATATTATCAAGGGTGGACAAAAACTATAAAATGGGATAGAAACATAAACAAATGAAACTAACTGTATTAGTAATGGCTTTATTACAATCAAATAAGGAAAAAAAGAAATAACCCAAGTAATTTTAACACTTTGTTTTATCTACTTGCCATATACAGATACTGAACTAAATTGGTAGGTATTTCTTATGTGATATGGGTGAAAATTGTTGAAACTACTCTCTGTGTACTCTATGACTAAGTAAATTCATAAACTACATATGTTAAAAATACTAGGACCCAGGTTTGTCATTATTAGAGAAATTAAAAATATACAAATTGAGGAGACTAGAATGGACTTGGTGATGCTGGAATAGAGTTGAATGAAGTAGTATAAATTCAAGGTTAGATAAATCAATTATCAATTCTAAATTAATTGATTTAGAGATAAATATAGATATGTGTATGTGTGTGTGCACAAAATGCATTGATAATTAGCATACCTATAGCCCATATCTTGGCTTCTAAATGCCATTCTTTACTAAAAAGAACTAGAGCTGCTTGGGGAATTGGTTGATTCTAGAACAGAGGAGGCAAAAGTAACCTTGGAATATTATATTGTGCCAGAAACTTATAAAGCACTCAAAGAATGACAGGTTATATCAGAATGACAAAGAAGCACTCATATAAAGTGGTATAGCCACTCTGAAGAACAGATTGGTAGTTTTTTATGACTTAAATACACAATTGCCATGCGACCCAGCCATGACTGGGTTATTATCATATGACTCCTTAGTACTTAGTTAAGAAAAATTAAAATGCATGTTCACACACACAACAGTTGGACATGAATGTTCATAGTGGAACATTTGTATAAGCCTCAAACCAGAAACATAACATAAATGTCCTCAAATGGACAAATGGAAACAAAATGTGATATATCCATGCAGTAGAATACTACTTAACAAGGAAAAGAATAAAAGGAGATCTGAGGATTGTGTTTCCATGATTACACAGAATATAACCTATCAAATTAATAGAAGAGTCCATGGATCTATGATATGACTATATATAGACAAACGGAGAAGAAAAAGTATTTTTGCAGTAAATTCCAGTTAATAAGTGTAGAAATAAATTTACTACTTGGCTATAATCATTAAAAAACCTGACTCAGGAAAGAATCATCAATGGTTGCTTAAAATGAGTAATATTTTGATGAGTAAACAGGATCAATTGAAACAGCTTGATGAGGCACATGCAACCACTTGATGGATCTCTTGAGTATTAGGTGAATGAAGTAAAATTAAATTTTGACAAGTTATATACTATGTGATTCCATTTAAAAACATTCTCAAGATGGTAATATCATGATGACGGACAAAATATTAGTGGCTCCGGGGATTAGATTTGGAGGGAGACTACAGCTTCAAAAAGGAATCTCCAGTAAATTTCCTTGGGTTCATTGACTGAACAGCTCTGTATCCTTATTGTGGCAGTGATCACACAAATAAATATTTCTAGAACTATACACACATACACACACAAATGAGGGCATAGACAAACAGGAGAAATCTGAAAAAAATGTTTGCAGTTTAATCTGTTTCTAATTTCCATATTCTGGTTTTGATAACTGTGTGATGGTTATGTAAATGTTGTTGAGAGAAGCAGGGTGAAGGTTACACAGCAGTAACTCTCTATATTATTTTTTTCAACTTCTGATTGAATCTACAATTATTTCAAAATTAAAACATGAAGAAAAAAAGAACATAGAAGCCAGCTTTAAGCAACTCTTATTGGTCAGTCTGCAATAATTTTAGCATCAGAATAAATAATGATAGTAGCAGAATGTGTCAGTTTCTGTCCTCAAAAAAAACAGACCCAAGGTGGAATTAGAAGTACAGTGATATATTGTGGGGATTGCCTGTGCAGGATAAAGAATAGAAGTACACAGAGAGAGCCACCAATGCAATTAGAGACTGACTCCTGTTACGAGTGAGGAGGAAAAAAGGAAGATTGCATGGGAAGAGCTGCAGTCTGCAATGGAGCTCTGAGAAAGAGTCTTGTGCAAATTGATAGCAGTCCTTGTGAAGATCGTCCCTTTACAGCAGTCCTATATTGGGCGCAAATGGCCCAATGCCTCTGCCACACCCTGGCGCTAACCAGGAGCAGCTCTGGGAGACCATAATCTTGATAGGAACATTGCAGTGTATCTGAAGACACAGCAACTGGAGTCTGTCACAAAACCCCATGCTCAGACCAGTTTCTCTTGAAAGATTTGAGGATTGTATCTCGATGTTTACACAGACTATAAATCATCAAATTCCGATGAGTTTATGGACCTATGATATAATTATATAAATAGGCAAATGGAGAAGAACAAGGTCTTTTTTTGGTAGTAAAATGCCAGTTAAAAAGCATAGGAAAAAAAAATCACCACTTGGCCAGCATCATAGTAAACTTGAGTCAGGTAAGAATCATCAATGGATGCTAAATCTAGTAAGCAAAATTTCGATGTAGAAACAGCATATTCACATAGATTCAAAATGTCTTCCCACAAAACATTTATTAATTATAAAGAAAATATATAGGAATTTTTCACTGAGACACCTGGCAAATACCACCTTAACCAAGGGATTTAGGTTAATATGATCAGTCACAGAACAAACTCACATCTTGTACCTTCTCAAAAGGGAAATCCATGACATCACTTCTGTGTTATCCCTGCTGGTAAAATTCATAACATGAAATTAATCTTGTAGAAACCTCAGATGAACCCAAATACACTGCAAAACAATTAGCTTGTACTCTTCAAAAAAAAAAAAAAGGTGATAAAAGAAGAAACAAATAACTGAAGAAATGTACCAGATTAGAGGGACAACTGAGATCAAACAACTAAATGTAATGAGTGATCCTGGATTGAATCTTAGGCTGAAACTTGGGGGAAGGGAATGACTATGCAATACATTATTGAGGGAAATATTTCAAAATGTAAGGCATGCAGTTTATGTAATAGCCTTGTATTGATGTTAATTGATGTTGATAGTTCTGTAGTTGTATAAGAGGCTGTCCTTGTTCTCAGGAGTTACTGAATTATTTACAGATCACAAATAGTTAAGAAAAAATATGTAGTATATATGTTTATATATGTACATATGTTCACCATAGGTTACTTCTTATCTTCCTGGTGATGTTGCTGTTTTGCCAGTCATAATTAAATTATTTTGTTGAAATGAACAATACTAACAATGATAAGAAATGAGGTAATACAATACGAGGAAAAAGATAAAGGGAAAATCTTAGATTTAATTTTTACCAAGTACTACTCAAAGTACTTTGATGAAACTAAAAGTTTAAAAACAATTTGCTAGAATTTCTGGACTAAATTCCTTGCCGCCACCCCCTGCTCACCCCCCTAACCCAATACACAATTTCAACAGGGCTGAGTTCCAGGTCAAAAATCCTGGCCCAGTGTGCTTAGGCTTCAAGAAACACTTTCTTGGACATTTATTCCTCACAGAAGAGAAGCACACTTCAAAGGCAAGCTGAGGACAGAATTCTGCTGACTGCCACTGCCTGTTCAGTGACACATAAATACAAGCCAGGCTAAGAATAATCTATGTGGCCTAGGCTAACTTTATACAAAATCAGAATTTTTACCCCTACAAGATACTCTCAGTAACAAACCAGTTAAGAACACTTAGGTATATGTGTTAAGCAGTTGGGAAGGGGGCCAAGACCTTTACCAAATACCATCTGTAGATCGATATGAAAAGTAACATCAGCACTCCAACATTTGGTGGCTTCTAGCCCACAGAATCATTTCAACAACTGATTAAATTCTCTACATTTATGGGATATCTTAGCAGTAAGTAGACACACCTCTTATTTCACGCTTTCATTTTCTCCCAATGCCTATTAAAGTAACGATAGACATTTGGAATGTTTTCACCTACAACCTCAGTGGCTTTTGGCCTTGAGAGCTACCATTCAAAGATTTGAAAAACCACAGCTTAGCAACTGACAAATTTAACAAAATTTAAGAGGCCTATATAAAAATGTGCAGATGGTTTCTTAGTGTTGCAGTTCATAAAATGTACTTAACTGTTATTTAAAATATAAGTTTAAAAAACAAAACCTCAGGATTGAAAATTACCATAATTTTGAAGCTTCGTAAGCAGTACTTAGCCAAATAACACATATAGTTTAAGATCCTTGTTACTTCTGAATTTTATTTATAGTATCAAAAAACATTTCTCTCCTTGAAATCATGTTAATACGTGAGAGTATTTTATGTTAACATTTGAAAAATTAACTTTCAATATACCTTTCAGATTCCTCTAGATCATTTTTTCATAGGAAATAGTTTTCTATGTAACATATACTAATACATTGATCAATTTATCTCTGTCAAAAGAAATTGTTTTTCATGTTTCTGCCTCACTATCATAGTAATTTTTTATGAATAAAATATTCCGGATGTTACTAACACCTTCACAACATGTGCAGAGTGATTTAGAAGCATTGACATATGAACGAATACTCTTTGTAACAGCACATTATGGTTAGATAACAATCAATTAAAATTAAATTTGGTATATTGAGAGTATGTTTCCATTTAAATTGGTCGTGATGAGTGAACTACAGGTAACCTCTCACTTAAAAGTATACATACATATCTGGAGACAACAGATGCTGGAGAGGATGTGGAAAAATAGGAACAATTTTACACTGTTGGTGGGAGTGTAAATTAGTTCAACCATTGTGGAAGACAGTGTGGCAATTCCTCAAGAATAGAAATAGGAATTCCATTTGACCCAGCAATCCCATTACTGGGTATATATCCAAAGGATTATAAATCGTTCTATCATAAAGACACATGCACACATATGTTCATTGTGGCACTGTTTACAATAGCAAAGATCTAGAATCAACCCAAATGCCCTTCAATGATAGACTGGACAAGGAAAACGTGGCACATATATACCATGGACTACTATGCAGCCATAAAAAATGATGAGTTTATGTCCTTTGTAGGGACTGCTTTTAGTATTCTTTTGTCCTTGACTTTTTACAGTTTTACTGTGATGTGCCTCGGAGAAAACCATTTGGGATTCAATCTGTTTGGGGATTTTTGAGTTCTCTGTTTCATTGTCTCTATCTTTTGTAAGATTTGATATTATTTTGTTAAATAGATTTCCTATGCCTTTGCCCATCTCTTCTCCTTCTGGACCAACCAAAATTAGAAAATTTTGTTGCTTTAGGTGTTCTATATGTCATGTAGCATTTCCTCATTCTTTTTTCTCTTTTTTCTTTTTTTCTTTTAGTCTAACTGGGTTATTTCAAAAAATCTGTCTTCAAGTTCAAAAATTATTTCTTTTGCATGATGTAGTCTACTGTGGAAGCTCTCAATTGTATTTTTCTTTTATTCATTGGATTCTTCAATTCCAGGATTTCTGTTTGGTTCTTTTTTATGATATCTATCTCTTTGTTGAATTTCTCATTCAAATCACAGATTTTTTTCTTGATTTTTTGGGGTATTGTTTTTCTGTGTTCTCTTGTATTTCACTGACTTTTTATATGTCATTATTTTAAATTCATTTTCAGACATTTCAAAGATTTTCTTTTTGTTTGGATCTGTTACTGACAGATTTTAGTGCTTTTGGTGTAACAGTAACTTGTTCCAATTTTATGGATTGAATTTTGTAGGGAAGACTTTCCTGTATATGTACCTATAGTGTTGGTTGGGTTGGGTGCTTTGTCTTTTATTCTGGTGAGGCATAACAGTGTAGTCACTGTATAAACTTTTTGTTGTAATCAGGATCAGTGGTGTCTGTGAGCCCCTTGATGGCCTGGTCTGTAGTTGGTAGTAGAGGCTGTGTGAGGCTTTGCTTGAGACATATATGCCAGCCAAGCTGGTAATCAAGAACCAGTGGTTGTAGCAATGGAATGGACAGGTCCTTGGGCTTCTGAATGGCACACTTGTGTGGGTAATAGTGGTGGTAAGGGCACTAATGGTAGCAGTTTCTAGTGGGCCAGTCCTTGGGGCTTTAAGCAGCTTATTCAGATGCTAGTAGTTGCAGCAGTGGGCTGGATGGGAAGGTGGGTTCTCTGGCTCCTGAAAGTACGTGTGGCATTCATAGTTTAGTTGCAGCTGCTGACAAACTCTCAGGCCCCCATGTGGTATGTTCAGCATTGGCAGCAACAGGCTTGGTGGGCAAGTCCCTAGTGACTGGGTGTTAGAGGTGTAGGTGGCAGCAGGCTTGGGAAGCCTGCCCTCACATGCTTTACATGAGTGCTGGAGGTGGTGTGTGGGGTGAGTCAATCCCTAGACACTTAAATGGTACACTTAGGCACCAGTGACAGTGGCCGTGGGTGGAGCAGGCCTGTCCTCAGGCCCCTAGATGGTGTGAGGAGATGCTATCAGGGGTAGCAGAGGGCTGAGCAGGCCTGGGCTGGCCTGTCCTTCAGCCCCAGGACAGTAACTAGAGATACCTATCTCTAGACCCACTGAAGGTGCATGCAGGTGTACTGTAGCCCCACCACTGGAGGGAGCATGGTTACTATCAGGGCAGTGGCCTTGGGGAGATAGCTCTCAGGCTCTGAAGCGATGTCCCTTTAACTCCCATTGTCCCAGGAGACAGCATCCTTGGTGTGCTGCACTACTTGTTCCCTGGGGTATAGGACACTGTATGGGCTAGAGGACTGGGAATCTGGCCACACCACTGGATCCATCTAGCATCACAACATTGCAGCCCTCTGGGTGGATGTGGCAGTGGGAGTGGAGCAATGTCAGAAGAGGTTCAAAGATGTGGAGATGCAGAGACTGTTGAATCTCAGGGCAGGATATAGTCTTTTGGATTCTGGGCTCTCAAAATGGTACTGTGCTACAGCTGCTTGGATCTCACAGAGTGTACTGGGCTCGGTGTGAGCTCCCTATGTGGAGCAATGCTGTTTCTTGGACTCCAAGCAACTTCCTATACTTGTCTGAGCATCCACAAGGACTGAGGGGCTCTCCTGTGGCTAGGATTGCAGGAGACTGACGTAGGAATGTGGATTGCTGGAAATTTCTCACTCATCTTTTTTTCCAGTAAGGGTAGTTTCTCCTGGCTCTGAGCTGATCCCAGCCAGTTTAGCTGGATTGCTTTTCTCTCCTATGCCTCAGAGGTCCCCTGTCACTTCTCTGTTGAATTCCTGTTTTCTCTTAGATGCTCTATTTAATGTGTGATGATATACTTGCTCTTTTGGTCCCTGTTTGTGGAGGAGACGAGTGCTGGGAACCTTTTGTCAGTCATCCTGATATCCTTGGAGATCTTTAAAACTTTCTTTTAAACATTTTTTTACTTCAATATATTTCTTGTATCATGGATTTGATATTTATCAGGATATTTATCAGTTATGTTTATTACAAGTTAACCTTTCATGGTCTCCTTCCAATGGATCTCAAGCTCTTTGGAGAAAATGGGCTCTACCTTCTAACTCATATGTACACCAAGATTCCAATTACCTAAACTCTCCTGCTGAAGAATTGAAAAGCTGGCTTTCCAACACTATTGCTAAGTGTATTCTCACAACACGTGGTGATCAGGAAGTCACCCCCGAGCCAAAATTTTCCACATTGCGCATAGAGCTCAGCCAAGATTTGATGGTTGCTTAATTGGAAGATTATAGACTTTTGGATTTGGATTTGGTGAAGGACTAGATCTGAAGCTACCAACAGTGACTGGCAGATTCACTAGGCAAAGAGGCAAGTAGATAGCACAGAATCATGTACTCAATTCACCCCAGCGTTTACTGAGTGTTCACAACATTCATATGGCTAAACTAAACCCTGGAGGAAAAACAAAAATGTTTGTATGCTCTTAAGATATTCTTATCTAAATGAGGAATCTAGTTATACACATACGAAAAAGGCAGATTAACACAAATAATATGCATGTAAAAAAGGAGGATGCAGGGAAACAGTGGATCTTAAGTAAGTTCCAAGGGGTTTGATGGACAGAGTTTCATGGTCAGTGTAGGTTTTACTGAGTGTCGACAGTTGATCAACTAATAATTCTTTTATTTTATAAGTATTTATTAAGTTGAATTTCTACTGTGTGCCAGGCGTTGATACACTTCATTTGTACTTTGGAGTTAAACTACCAGGAATAAAGCTTATTTAGATAATTTCCAAGCCATATATGGATCCGCAAGTTGGTTGCCCTTTTTAAGCCTTAATTTTCCATCTGCAAAATAAAGATACTCCTAGTAATAAGTTTGCAACAAACTAATCTAAGCAATGGCTTCAATAATGTATGTGGTATTTGTAAGAGCTTAAATAACTATTGATTTTTTATATTACTGTTGTTAATATTGTTTTGATTATTATTGATTTGGAGTTTCTGCAGATTATATATATATACATATATAAAGTATCACTAGGACCATATTATCAAAAGTAAATGTTAAAAGAGCCAATTATTAGCCATTTGCAGTGATAACTGTAGTCTTAGTCTCTGTTAGATATACTATACACAGATTCTATTAAATTAAGTATGATAGATATTGTTATGATTGTGTAAAAATAAAGACCAACCAAAATGAGAATAGCAAAAGCTATTTATTCGAAACTTGCTATAGCAACTGAGTCAGCCACCATCATTTGTGTTTTGGCAGAGAGAATGGAAGACAAAAACGGAGTAGGAAAGCTTTATAGTGCAAAAAAGAGAAGGCTTCAGGTATGACCTAATAGGAGGTTGTTGGCCTAGGGAAGCTGTAGGCTGGCTAATTAGAAACAGGGGATTCTATGTGATTGGTTAGGGCTGCATATTTGGCTTTATCTGAGTGGTCCTGAATTCAAAGCAGAGAAAAAATTAGGGAGGCTCTCAGTTATTAATCAACTCGTGGTTATTTTCAGCTGATTGTTACAGGGGTTATTTTCTGGCTTCTTGGATTGTTACTTGAGATAACGGTCTGACTTTTTGCAGTTGTGATTTATAGCAGGTTGGCCTCCTGGGCTGGTTAATATAGATAAGGGATTAGCTTTCTAGCTATATTACTGCAGGTTGTAGGGCAGCATTATACTTTCATATATGGTCTGGTCATTGTCCATTTGCATGTTCAGTCTATCAATAGTTTAGGATCTGGGGCTAGAGTGTGTGTGTGTGTGTGTGTGTGTGTGTGTGTGTGTGTGTGTCATATAACTTATGACGTGTAGCTTTGGGAAAATTGGTAAATCTCTTTATGCCTCATTTTATTAACCTGCCAAAAGGGATCAAAATGGTAATTAACTGATAGAATTATTGTGATAATTAAATGAGTTAATGAACTTAAAGCACATAAAACAGCGTCAGGCACAGAGTAACTATTCGATTTTATTATTATTATATGATTGATGACATAGAACACCCATAGGATGTAATTCGTGGGATTCACCAGATTCAATGTGAGAATTAGTTGGAGAAATACATCAAATCACAAAAAGCCAACATTTTTTACCAATATAAATTATACTTTCTCTTAAACCACAATGCTATTTGCAGTAAATTCCCACGGAAGAAGAAATATATTTCTTTGAAGGGTGTACAGAGTCTCAATTCTTTACTCTTTTTCTGCCTTCTAACTTTGCACTGCTTTGAGCTGGGTCAAGTATGTATTCCTACCCCTTTCATATTGAATTGAATCATTCAAGTTGCTTTCACTAAAGAAAGACTTGCATACAGGATATAAGCAGAGGCCTTAAATGTATTTGTACAATTTGGCTCAGTCTCTTATGTTTCTCTGGTTATCATGAGAAATGCATGCTCCAGAAAGCCACTGTCCCTTTAGTCTAAGCCCCTCAAAAAGTTATGTCACCGGAGCCCAGAACGAAGCTCAACTGACCCTGAAGCAGAACACCTCAGCTAATTTTTAAATCTGTGCGGAAGAAATATAAATGCTTACTGTTATAAACCAGTGGGGTCAGGGAGTACTTTCTTATGCAATATGATAGTAACAATAATAGGCTAATGGAGAAGAATAATTAGTTAAATATTTCACCTACAGTTTTGCCATTACTCGATAAAATGAGGCATTTGTCCTTTAATATGAGGGAAGTCTTGAGAAGCTGAGACAAAGACTAGCAATCCTTAGGTAAGGCAGAATGTTTGGAAAAGTTGAGGTTCATGACATACTGCCAGAGTGAGATATTACTAGTTGGGAATAGGGGAGGATTGAGCAATTAAAGACATTAGGTGCATAGACAGAGGAGTCATATTGAAAGAGATTGCAGGGAGGCATGCAAAGGAAAAAAAGGAATGTATATTTCACTTCATTGTTTTCAACGGGATAAGTGAAAGAGTTAATTTGTCTCCCCAAAACAGTGATTTTCTGTCAGCATGGAGAAATCTGTACATACAAATAAAAATTATTTATTACAAATAGTAGCCAGAAAAACACAGACCTTTGAAAAAAAAAATCTCAATTTCACGGGAAAAAATTCAACGAATTAAATCATGCTGGTTGTTAGCATTTCCTGTTTATGACTACATAAGCATGGTCTTTAGAAATACTGTACAAATTTAAATTACTTTTGCAGTTCTGGCATCAGATTGAAATTTAATTTCATGCAACTCCTGATGATTTTGTTTAGAATATCAGCCTTTGCAGTGAATTCTGTCAGCATGGTACAGCAAAATCCTTCTTACGTTTCTGTGAGTCACATGGAGGTAAAGCTTCTGAGTGAAACAGAAGAATACATGCAGACAGAAACATTCTTTTTTTGGCATTGCAGAGCTCCTGCCATATGCTCTGAAATAGGCAAGGTATGCAGTATTATTCATAATTACCTTTATTCATCAGAAATCTCTAGGTTGCAGGTGGTGGCTACAGTTACCCAGTGGGTGGGCCTGGCTATACTCCCCCCAATACTAATTCACTATGTTTCTCTTAACCATCGTTTTTACTCTCAAAAGCAATGGACTTAGAGGATTCACTGTCAGCACAATGTAGAGCTAAAAATAAAATAAACTTTGCCTTATTCTAATTACTTTCCTACTTGCTAAGACAAAGGAACATTAATGAAAGTGAGAACATGATAAAAGTAAACACCAGAAGGATTAGTCATAATTACAACAAAGCACACTCATTTGCCAGAAAGAAATCAAATGCATTGTGTAATAATGCAAAAAGCAGGGATACTATAACCAAAAACAGACCAAGAATCTTTTCTGTCAATATTAATACCACCTGTGTTTAGCTTTACCATTTATTTTCATCTAATGTTCTGTGCTTTTTGAAAAGGAATTTATAAACAAATTTATGATTTCGATGGCTGATAACAGCTTAATCCATTGTTCCCCTCATGGCTATTTGAGCTTTAACACAAATTACTGTTCTAAATTGTAGGGAAAGATGTTAAATTGGTTGCGTGCCAGCTAACTGTGAAGAATTGCTGGGTTGGACATTTGCAGGCGACACATTGGGGCAGAACAGACTTTCCTAGCATATTTTCAATCAGTTCAAAGGGCTAGTCACCACATGTTCTATCACACCTAAGTATCACCCATAAGTGCAGTGCTCCTTTTTGCAACTTTCTCATATAACATTGGTAAAGGCAAAACTGTACCTTTAATTTAGGGATTTTTTTGCCAAGTCATCTAATAATATCAAACACACTCTCTCTCTCCACCCCATATTCCATCTTTGCATATGTGTCATAGGGATACCAGGTGTGTGTAATATTAAGGACAGAGCAGTTATCGCTTCTTACCTACAGGTATGATTGATGCTGATTATTCTTCTATATGTCATGTATTTTTAAAAGATATGGTCCCAGAAGTGGAATTCTATGCTAGTTTTATTTTCCTTTTTATAGTTTTTATTGTCTCTGTTGCCTGGTTTATTTTCAAAAATCAGAATATGTTTTTAAACAGACAAAACAATAAACGATGTTCATATGTATAACACTTATTAAGTTTTTAAAAATAGAAAAAGGAAGACACAGTAATGGTCCATATATCCCACATACAAATAAGCTCACTGATATTTTTAAAATCAAAGTAATGCTTTGAAAATTCAAACACAAGAAATATGCAAATAAGCAGTAAAAATCTTCTTTCATCACCTGTCTCCAAAGATAACCATTGTTGCCAATACGCGTTGTATGTATATCCAGAAAATAATTCTACACATATGCCACCATAGATATGTGTGTTTGTATATGCATTGTTTTTTTCAATATAAGATATGATTTAATATATATTATAAATCATTACATATATGCACCTAGAAATGTAATAGGTATTTTTAAATAAATGTGTAATTTACCACTGTATCCCTAGTGACGGTCATTAAGGTTGTTCCTAGGTTATACTCTTTGTGGACATTTAGGTTGTCCTGGTTTTATGTTCCTACGGACTGTGCTAAAGTGAATATACTTGTTCATTTATTGTGAGATAATTTGTCAACCACATTGTATACTTATCTTTCTAGCTATGGAACCCTGAATAAAAATGTATATGTATAAGAATATTTTATAGATATTGCCAAAATAGTTTCTAAAATAGTGATAGCAATTTATATTCCCATTAACAGTATAAACTTCCATGTATTCTTACTAGAACTGGGCTTGCAATATTTTTAAATTTTTGATGACTTTAAAGGGAGAAAACTATCTTGCTTTGTTTTGGATTTTAGATTTCTTTAATGGGAAATTTGGTTAAGCATATTTTTATTTGTTTTTTTTTTGTTTTGTTTTAAGACAAACTGTCACATTGCCGCCAAGGCTGTAGTACTGTGGCTCAATCTCAGCTCACTGTAATCTCCACCTCCTGGGTTCAAGCAATTCTCCTACCTCTCAGCCTCCTGAGTAGCTGGGACTACAGGCGTGCACCGCCACACCCAGCTAATTTTTTTTTTGTATTTTTAGTAGAGACAGGGTTTCACCATGTTGGCCTGGATGGTCTTGATCTCCTGACCTCATGATCTTCCCCCCTGGCCTCCCAAAGTGCTGGGATTACAAGAGTGAGCCACCATGCCCAGCCGGTTAAGCATATTGTTATAATTTTATTGGCCTTCTGAATTTATTTTAGGTAAACTCTATGGCCTTACATGTATAAATAGCCTCTTTTTCTTACTGACTTCTAGGAGGTATTTTCATTTTGGAGAAAATTAGAAAGAAAAGAAGAAAGGATAGAAGGAGGTAAAGATGGAGAGAGAAAGGAAAAAGTATTCCACCAGAATGTGTTTTTAAACACAACATCTTACCATAGGCTCATATGTCAAATTAGTCCAATTTAAGACACATGTTTTGAATGAATACGTGCTATGTGGAAAAAACTGTGCAAAGCATTACAGGGTATATAGAGGTAAGAGGAAAATCACAGAGCTAGAGATCTCTCATTGAGAAAAGTAAGAATGTGTTCTTTTTCTTAAAAGATCTGAATTTTAAGTTCTACTCTCCCTGAGAATAGTAGTATATTTTATTTAACAAAGTGTGACTTTCTATTTGTTACTAGCTGTGTTATAGTTCAAATTACTTGTTACCTCTCCTTGGGGATAATTAATACTACTTCTCATTGGTGGCAGACTTGACCCTGTGACTTGCTCAGCCACACTAAAAAATATTGACAGTTATGGCAACCTGAGTTCCAGTGTGACTTCATGGTGTAGTGCAGCCACTGCTGACTCATGATGGATATGTGACATAAATGAGAATTAAAACTTTGGGTAGCTAAGGCACTGAGATTTGGGAAGCATTTGTTACAGTGTCTTAGTCTGCTTATTGCTGCTGTAACAGAATACCACTGCCTGGGTAATGTATAAGGAAATCCAAGAGCATAGCACCAGCATCTGTTGGGGATATACAGTAGAAGGGCAGAAGGCAGAAGCAAGCACATTAGACAGATAGAGGAAATCAGGCCAAAATTCATCATTTTTTTCATTCAACATATATTTATTTGTTTTGTTTTGTTTTGTTTTGTTTTGTTTTCTGAAATGGAGTTTTGCTCTTGTTACCCAGGCTGGAGTGCAATGGTGCGATCTTGGCTCACCGCAACCTCTGCCTCCTGGGTTCAAGCAATTCTCCTGCCTCAGCCTCACAAGTAGCTGGGACTACAAGCGCGTGCCACCATGCCCAGCTAATTTTTGTATTTTTTAAAATAAATGAGACGGGGTTTCACCATGTTAATCAATCTCTTGACTTCATGATCCACCCGCCTCGGCCTCCCAAAGTGCTAGGATTATAGGCCTGAAACATCAAGCCTGGCCCAATGTATATTTATTAATGGCTTATTATCTTCTAGGCACTATTCCAGTCACCAAGAATACATCTGTGAAGAACGCAAGTGAAGTTACCACCCTCTTAGAGATTAAATTCTTTCATCTTTCATTATTAATAGAATTTTATTATAGTCACTTAAAATACTTTGCATGATTTCCACTTAGTTAAATTTGTTTAGTTGTTTTTTTGTTTGTTTGTTTGTTTGTTTGTTTTTGGTGCTTCATGTATGTTAAAACCTTGTTGTTAGGTAGGTGAGTACCCATGCAGGATTGTTATGTCTTCTCCAAGTTCCTTCTGAGTACTGTTTGCAGGGTATCTTTTTGATCCATTTATTTTTAATCTGTAGAAGTCTTTATAATTAAACTGGCTTTCTTGAGGCCAGCATGCTGATCTTTTTAAAAAGTTAATATCACTACTTTGATCTCTTAAGTAGAATGATATACAATTTACACTGCATGTAATTGTTGGTGTGGTTAGACTTAAATCTACCATTTTACTTTTTATTTTTATAGATTTGTGGGTACATGTGTAGCTATCTTACCTGCATATATTGTGTAGTAGTGAAGTCTGGGCTTTTAGTGTACACACACCCTAATAGTGAACATTGTACCCAATTGGTAATTTTTTTTTTTTTTTGAGATGGAGTCTTGCTGTGTCACCAGGCTGGAATGTAGTGGTACAATCTCAGCTCACTGCAATCTCCACCTCCCAGGTTCAAGTGATTCTCCTGCCTCAGCCTCCCAAGTAGCTGGGATTACAGGTGTGCACCACCACGCCCAGCTAATTTTTATATTTTTAGTACAGATGGGGTTCCACCATGTTAATGAAAATGATCTCAATCTCTTGACCTGATGATGTGCCTGTCTTGGCCTCCCAAAGTGCTGGGACTACAGGTGTGAGCCAACGCGACCGGCCTCGATAGGTAACCTTCACTCCCCTGACTCTCCCACATTTGTAGTCTCCTATGTCAACTATTCCACACTATATGTCTGTTTGTCCCCACTATTCAGCACCCACTTCTATGTGAGAACAACTGGTATACTAGTCTGTTCTCACATTGCTATAAATAGCTATCTGAAACTGGATAATTTATAAAGAAAAGAGGTTTAATTGACTCACAGTTCCACAGGCTTTATGGGAAGCATGGCTGGGGAGGCTTCAGGAAACTTACAATCATGGCAGAAGGCAAAGAGGAAGCAGGCATGTCTTACATGGCTGGAGAAGGAGGAAGAGAGTGAAGGGGGAGGTGCTACACACTTTTCAAGAATCAGATCCTGTGAGAACTCACTCTCATGAGAACAGCAAGGGGGAAATCCACTCCCATGATCTAATTGCCTCTTACCATGCCCCTTCTCCATCACTGGGAATTACAATTCAACATGAGGTTTGGGCCAGACACAAATCCAAACCATATAACCTGGTATGTGATTTTTCTGTTCCTGAGTTATTTCACATAGTATCATGGTTTCCACAAGTTATCCTTTATCAGGAGGCTACTCCTGTGATAACTAACTCACTCCCTCAGTAACAGCTTTAATCTACTCATAAGGGTAAAGCCCTTATGACCTAATCACTTCTTAAATGCTCCATTTCCCAACAGTGTTACATTGGCAATTAAATTTCCATATTAGTTTTGGCAGAGATATTCAACCCACAGCAAACAGTGTATTTTAATCTATGCTAATAGACACAATAGTAATATGGTAAAAATACAGGCTTATCACGAACACCCCAGTCCATGGAGGGAAAAAATATTACCAGAAAGCAAGAAATCATAAAAATTTCCACTATCCAGTAATAGCTACTTTTAACTTTAAGTGATATTTCTGGGATGATGGATGAATGGATGAATAAATAGAAATAATTGAGAATAAAGTAATTATTCTTTATATAATATTTTAACTTATAAAATATTACATTTGTTTGTCTTAAAGCAAAAAAAACGCATATTAAAGGAACTTCTCAATTTCAGACACAAGTTTATTCATTACAAAAACCATAATTTTAAACATATTATTTTGAAACTAAAAAATTATTTTAAAAATGTAAAAGCTTATATTTATTACTCTTCTAAAATATGTATATTAATTTCAGTCAGTGTCTTGCTCTTGAGCTATGAAAGATGGATAAATTAATATAATTACACTTTGTCTCTTATTCCTTTCTCATACTCTTCTCTGTCTCAGTTTGTTACTATTCCCATTATTAATACTGATGGTGGCTATAACATTCAAATTCTGCTCTGATACTATAAATCTACTCTTAATCTTAGTTCTCTTCATTTTATATTTCAATAGAATCAGTGCTCACCATAATTTCTCCATTGTTAAGTCATTAATGTGATTTTTTTCTTAAAGACTGGATTTTTCTGCTTAATAGTAGAAAGGCTGGTGGCTTAATAGTTACAGTGGTTTTGTTTTAGAAAGGTCTTATGGGGATGATTCAGGTATGCATGTTTGTCTTTTATACTTAAAGAACAACTTGCCTCAGAGTAAATATCCTAAGATTAACTTACCTCATTGAGCTGCGTTGACATTGTTTCACCATCTTCTGGTATAAATATGTTACTTCGGTTAGAGTCTAAGGCCAAAATGATTTTTTTCCTTCTCTGTGACATGCTTTTTCTACGTGAATATTTATTTGATTCTCTTTATATTTAAAGTTCAGTAGCTTTACTTAATTATGCCTCAGTGTTGTAATTATTCAATATGTTTTATCAGAAACACATTTTCTTTCAATTTGCATACCCAAGTCTTTATTTCAAAATTGCTCTCCCTTTTTTTTTTTCTTTTGGGAGCGCTTATGATGTTGAATCTTTTTTGTTTTCTACATCCATTATCTCAATTAACAATATTTACAATTTTCTTTCCACTTCATACTGTACATCTTCCTCAAGCTATCCATCATGTATTTTACTTAGATTTAATAGTAGTTAGTCTGTACTGTACTGCATGTGTGTTTTAGCTGTGGTATGTTTTCATTTTTCTCTTCTTTGTTTTCACATTGCTCTGTTAGCCCCCCTTCATCCCTTTCAGATTATTGCATTTGCACCCTGAATCTCTGTAATTTTTACAGAGTCACCATATTGTCATTATGACTGTGGAAAATTATTTGTTTAAAATCTTAATGTTAATTTGCATAAATATTGCCTTTTCCTCATGAACCCAGGTACTCCATTTTCCCAATTTTTGGTTTTGTTTTATTATTGTTACAGTTGTTGTTTGTAGTTTCTGTGGGGAAGTCTTTTATGACTTTTTGTCTGATTATTCTTTATTTTTGTATGGATTCAATACTTGCTGAACAGTGGTGTGGGTGTAACCGAACACAGGTCTGGCCACTTGCTGCTTGCAGAGTCCAGTGACAAGTGCAAGGTATGCTCAAAAGAAAGTTACTTTATTAACCAAAACTAGTAATGGGGAAATGCCCAGATTTTCATCCAAAGTAACCACTTTGAATTTCTGGGAAGAAGGCGAGGCTTTCAAAAGGGGAGCTTGATATGGGGAGACATGCAGGAATTGTGCTGAGTACAAGGTCTGCCTGTCTTATTTATGTGGCTTTTTTGAGACTCATTCCACCTGGAACATGGGCTGGAGTCATCTCAACAATGGCCAGGTTGTCGACTAGCCTCTTTGAGGTAATCTCTGGAATTGTGTAGGTGAGTCTCCAGGCTTACTTTGTCCATTGCAAGATTAGCCCTTGGAACTTCTAAATAAGCACATAATTAAATACTAGATAAATGTGAAGGGAGTATGCAGTGGGAAAGAGAGGGATTTAGAGTCTATTATAAGGTTACAGGAAAAGGCTTCTGCAGTTTGCTTTCAGGTTGCATGCCAAGACAAGGGAGAAAAGAAAAAAGTTTTAAAATGCATTTTGAAGTTAAGCTGCTTGGTTACATGGGAAAATGAAGGAAAGGTTCTGGGGGCATGATTTGGGGATCTAACACTCTCTTGGAGGAATATATTTTTCTATATTCATGATTGACATGGCCCACAGCAATGTCCTAGGCACAATCTCTGTGTTGCAATCTGAAATCTACAATCTTTTCTCCCTCCTTTTCCATACTTTACTTCAAGAAATGGTCTTTCATTACAAGGCTTAGGAAAGCAACATTCCAGTGAATTTTGAAGACGAAAGTGTTAGCTCTCAATACATCCCTTACAATTTCATAGTAGTATGTTACTTGGTATGCTTTATATTTTGTGCTTTGAATATATATTATAAAATAAATATATATTATTAATTATATTTCTTTGTTTTGTTGATACTAGAGAAGTTTTACCCTTTTATTTTTGATAGTTCGGTTGCTGTCAGTGGATTCCTCAAAAAAGTAGGGTAAAACTGCCTTTATTCCTTGGTTTGTGAAAAATATATTTTTTAATTTTCAATAAGCATCACCATGTAACTTATTCCACCTCTAGATAATTTAAAAACACATGAAGTTTCTTACCAAAGAAACATGTAAGCATCGATCCAGCACCTATACATACATTCTATTCTTCTAGGATTATGGGAGATAGGCAAAAAACAATGAAAATTTTCCCTTAGCATCCAAAAGAAATTGATCCCAGGACCCCCACAGACACCAAAATCAGTGCATACTCAGGTCCCACAGTAGGCCCATCAGAACTTGCACATATGGAAAGTCAGCCCTTTGTATCCATGGGTTTTGCATCTCCTAAATATTGATTGTTTTGAGATGGGATCTCGCCTTGTCACCCAAGCTTGAGAGCCATGGTGGTCATAGCTTATTGTAATCTTGAACTTGGGGGCTCAAGTGATACTCCTGCCTCAGCTTCGGAAGTAGCTGACTGACTATGTTTTTGATACACATTCAGCCGTGGTTGTGGAACCTGTAGTTATAGAAGGGTGACTGTATTTATTTATTTTTAATCTGCATATGTGGGCCCAACATTTCAAACACATGTTATGCAAGGGTCAAATGTATCTGCATTCAAGAAGCTAAGAGTCTAGTTATTGTTTCCTAGTGATACAATAATAATAACTTTTAAAAAGATACCTGCTTGTCCTTTGAGAATATGAAGTTTGCTTTACTCTGTGTTAAGCAATTATTTTTTGCCTAATTGGATTAGTAATGAATTTTAAGGAACTAGAAAAGTAAAAGCAAACCAAACCAAAAATTAGCAGAAGAAAATAAATAACAAATATCAGACCAGAAAGAAATGAAAGGAAAGTAGAAAAGAAAGAAAAAGAAAAAAGGAAGAGACAGGAAAGAAGGCAGGCAGGAGGGAGGGAGGGAGCAAAGGAGGGGATGGAGGGAGGGAGGGAGGAATGACACAAAACAACCAGAAACAAAGTAACAAAATGACAGTTAAGTTCTTATCTATCAATGATAATATTAAACGTAAATGAATGAAACTCTCCAATCAAAAGACATAGTGTGGCTGAATGGATTGTAAAACAAGACCCAGTGATCTATTTCCTGCAAGAAACATACTCCCTGTATAAAGACAAACATAGACTGAAAATAAATGGATAAAAAAAGTCATTTCGTGCCAGTAGAAACCAAAAAAGAGCAGGAATAGCTACAGGTATTCCTACACAAATACAACCTATCAAGATAGAAGAAAAAATATATTTCAAGACAAAAACTATAAAAAGGGACAAAGAAGGCCATTATATAATTATAAAGTGGTCAATTCAAGAAGAAGATATAACAATGGTAAATATATATGTACCCAACACCAGAGCACCTAGATAGGTAAAGCAAATATTATTAGTGCTAAAGACAGAGATAGACCCCAATATGATAATAGCTGGAGGCTTCAGTACCCAACTTTCCACATCGGACAGATCATCCAGACAGAAAATCAACAGAGGAACATCAGACTTAATCTGCACTGTAGACCAAATGGGCTTAATAGATGTTTACAAACATTTCATCCAATGACTGCAGAATACACATTCCTCTCCACAGCACATGGAGTATTCTCAAGGATAGACTATATGTTAGCCCGCAAAGCAGCCTTAAAACATTCAGAATAATTGAATTGATATCAAATATCTTCTTTGACCACAATGGAATACAACTAGAAATCAACTCCAAATTTTGAAAACTATAAGAACATATGGAAATTAAAAACATACTCTTGAATGACCAGTGGGTCAATGAAGAAATTAAGAAAGGAACTGAAAAATTTCTTGAAACAGATAATGGAAACACAAAATACCAAAACCTATGGGATACAGTGACAGCAGTACTAAGACGGAAATATATAGCTGTAAGTGCCTACATAAAAAAAGAAAAACTTCAAATAAACAACCTAATAATGAATTTTGAGGAACTAGAAAAATAAGAGCAAATCAAACCAAAAATTAGTAGAAGAAAATAAATGATAAATATTGGAGCGGAAAAAAATGAAATTGAAATTAAGAAAAGTTCATTGAAACAAAAAGTCAGTTCTTTGAAAAGATAAATAAAATTGACAGACCTTTAGCCAGACTAAGAAAAAAAGAGAGAAGACTCAAATAAATATAAATGGAAATTAAGCATGACAACCAATATCTCAGAAACTAAAAGGATCATTAGGGGCTACTATGAGCAACTGTATACTAGTAAATCGAAAAATCTAGAAGAAGCCTTAATAAAAACTCTCCCAGTAAAGAAAAGCCTGATGATTTCACTGCTGAATTTTACTAAACATATAAAGAACTATTTAAAAAAAATCTACTTAAACTATTTCAAAAAGTTGAGAAGGGGAGAATTCTTTCAAACTCATTCTATGAGGCCAGTATTACCCTGACACCAAAACCAAAGATATATCAGAAATAAACACACACACACACACACAATTTCAAAAAGTTGAGAAGGGGAGAATTCTTTCAAACTCATTCTATGAGGCCAGTATTACCCTGACACCAAAACCAAAGATATATCAGAAATAAACAAACACACACACACACACACACACAAAAAAAAATTACATGCCAATATCCTTGATGAACTTTGATGCAAAAATCTTCAACAAAATGCTAGCAAACCAAGTTCAACAACATATTAAAAAGATCCCTCATCATGATCAAGTGGAATTTATCCCAGGGATACAAGGATGGCTCAATATACACACATCAATCAATGTGACATACTGTATCAACTGAATAAAGGAAAAAACTAGACAATCATTTCAATTGATGTGGAAAAAGCACTTGATAAAATTCAAAATTCCTTTATGATAAAAAAAAAAACTCAAAAAATGAGGTATACAAGGAACATACCCCAACATAATAAAATCTGTATATGACAGACCCACAGCTAGTATCATACTGAATGGGGAAAAATTGAAAGTCTTTCCTCTGAGATCTGGAGCACAACAAGGATGCCCACACTGCTACTGTTATACAACATAGCAATGAAAGACTAGTGAGAGCATTCAGACAAGAGAAAGTAATAAAGGGCGTCCAAATGGAAAAGAAAGAGAAGTCAACTTATTCTTGTTTACAGATCATATAATCTTATACTTGCAAAATCCTAAATGTTCCACCAAGATAATATTAGAATGATAAATTTAGTAAAGTGTCAGAATACAAAATCAACATATAAAAATTAATGCATTTCTATATGGCAACAGTGAACAATCTAAACAAGAAATTAAAAAGTAATTTATCTTACAATAGCTACAAATAAAGTTAAATACAAAGTGAAAGTTCATTACAATGAAATCTCTAAAACATTGATGAAAGAATTGAAAAGGATACACACACAAAAGGAAAGATATTCTATGTTCATCAAATGGAAGAATCAATGTTGTAAACATGTCTATACTCCCCAAAGCAATCTACAGATTCAGTGCAATCGCTACCAAAATATCAATGGGATTCTTCACAGAAATAGTAAAAACAATCCCAAAATGTGTATGGAACCCCAAAAGACCCGGAATAGCCAAATCTATCCTGAGCAAAAGGAACAAAACAGGAGAAATTACATTACCTGATTTCAAATTTCACTACAGAGTTACAGTAACCAAAATGGCATGGTGCTGCTATAAAGACAGACACATAGTTCAATGGAACAGAACAGAGAGCCCAGAAACAAATTCATAAATCTAAAGTGAACTTATTTTCAAACACAGTACCAAGACCATACATTAGGGAAGGACAATCTGTTTAATTAATGGTGCTGAGAAAACTGGATCTCCGTTTGTAAAAGAATGAAACTGAACCCCTATCTCGCACTACATAAAAAATTCAAATCAAAATGGATTAAAGACTTAAGTCTAAGACCTTGACGAACTATGAACGTACTGAAAGAAAACGTCAGGGAGATTCTCCAGGACATTGAACTGGACAAGGATTTACTAAGCACAGGCAACTGAAGGGAAAATGAACAAATGGGATCATATCAAGTTAAAAAGTTTCTGCACAGCAAAGAAAACAATCAACAAAGTAAAGAGACAAGCCACAGAACAGGAAAAAATATTTGCAAACTATCCATCTAACAAGAAATTATAATAACCTGAATATATAAGAAGCTCAAATAACTCTATACAAAAATATTGAAGAATTCCACTACTGAGTATATATCTAAAGGAAGTTGAGTCAATCAATGTATCAAAGAGATATCTGCACACCCAGATTTATTCCAGCACTATTCACAATAGTCAAGATATGGAATCAATGTAAGTATCCAATGACAGATGAATAGATAAAGAAAATATGGTGTGTGTGTGTATGTGTGTGTGTGTGTGTGTGTGTGTGTATACCATGTCACAAAATATAGCCTTACAAATAATGAAATCCTGTCATTTGCACCACATGAGTGAACCTAAAGGACATTATGTTAATTGGAGCAAACCAAGCCGAGAATGACAAATACACCCATGACTTCACTAATGTGGAGTCTCAAAAATTTGACCTCATAGAATTAGAAAGTACAATATTGGTTACCAGAGGAGAGAGTGGAGGGGAAAGCAGAGGGGATGGGGCTGAGGAGAGGATGATCAGTGGATACAGAGTTACAATTAGATAGGGGAATAATTTCTGGTGTTCTATCGCACAATGGAGTGCCTATAGTCAACAATAATGTGTACTTCAAAGTACCTAGAAGAGAGGATTTTAAATATTCTCATCACAAATAAATGACAAGTGTTTGATGATTTTACTAATTACCCTGACTTGTTCGTTACACAATGTACTTATGTATGGAAGCCTCACACTGTACCCCATAAGTATGTATGATTACCATATGTCTATTAAAAATAAAACATAAACATATAAGTTTGCATAGATGAATTCATTTTTGACCTCATTTCTGTTAAATATAAATTGTTTTAGTCCTTTATTGAAGTTCTTCTGGTCAGAAAACTAGGTTATGTCAGAACAAATCTGAAAGGAAAAGTTTATTAAATTAGTGAACTCAAACTAAACAAGAGAATAGAGTAGTGAAGCTTTACATTTTTAAAAGAAGAAAAAAAAATATGGCAACTTAGGACATTGAGATCAGGACATTGTACTCCTTAGTTATTTATGTTGAGACTTGAATCAAGTCTTCACCAAGTACAGATTTGGTAGTTGCAGTGTAAATTGGAACAATGAGTGTTGTTGCTTCTCTTTTGGCAAATATTGAAAGATAATATTCAATGTGCCTGGTGGTATCAGATTATAGTTTAATTAATTTGGAATTTATCCTTAGAGTATGGAAAACCTCAGGTTTCCTAA
This sequence comes from Cebus imitator, assembly GCF_001604975.1. Classification (NCBI taxonomy): domain Eukaryota; kingdom Metazoa; phylum Chordata; class Mammalia; order Primates; family Cebidae; genus Cebus; species Cebus imitator. The sequence goes on from NW_016107524.1 coordinate 1,650,255, forward strand.
ACACAGTGTATCTTCCATTCAATTTCTGTGTGTAGAGGTGATTTTGAGTGAAAAGTGTGAGCAGTTGGAAGAATGCTTATTACAATACTACGAATGAAACTTGAGAAAGCTGGTTTAGAGTATTGACAATATAAATAGAAAAAAAACACAAAGGAAGCAAAATCAGGTAGGAAAACAAAAACAAAAAGAGAGCACTAGTCATTCTAATTTAGTTTTATGTATAGGATAGAAGTTTTAGCTTAATAAGAATTCTGAAAATTTCACAAATTTGATCTTTCAGAACTAGTGTCTACCATCTGGAATATTTCTTTGGAAACATCTGGGTAGTGATTAAATATTGTGGTTCCCATATAAACGTCTAGAATAGTGTATACACAACGTTGGAATCAAATTACAATCAATTTCAAAGGGGAATTAACTAACAATTCCTAGGAATGTTTAGGGTTAAGAAATTAACTAACTATAAATCTTGTAATTTTTCACTTTAATCCAGATGTGGTAGCAATATATGTTTATGTAATGATATCCAAACATCATATGCTTTGAGAAAGTTTTTTCTTGAATTGTTAATTTTTTTTCTCAAAACTGTCGTTGTTATTGTCATTGTTAGGTGTGTCAGTTTTCTTTTTTGCATGTTGTTAGACATTTGATTCAATGCTTTGGATTGGCGATAACTTAGGGTTTAGGTTTTGTGTTCTGCTTGAATCCCTAACTGTCCCCATCATTGCATTATTATCCCAAACACTGTCACTTCAGTTCACTTCCTTTCAAGGATATGGGATATTCAATATTCTAGGATCTAAGCGGTCATAGGATGCATTATATTCTTTGAGTGAAATAATAATCTTCATCATAGAGTTTACATGAGGATCTAATGAGACATGCATTAAAGCCTCTAGAATTGCGCCCGAGTGTCTTAGCGTTGTGTGTCAGTTATTCTTACTGCTACAAAGCCACGAGAATAAACTTTCATTGAGTTTTTCCTCATCAAACACTCTTACACTTGTACAGGAAGAGAAAGAATCCATGAATTCTTGGCTCCGTGGGTTTCACTTCCCCTAACAGAGAGCAGGAAGAAATTTCAACTTCAAAGTTTTCAACTTCTGTGATATCAGGACTTTATAACTATAAGAATCATCTAAGTAAATCTGGTTTCATAAATATAGGAGAAATGGAGTGGGAAAACAGGAATTTGAAAGCAATGAGAAACCATGAAAAGAAAGCCTTGGATAATGCCTATATTTAGGAAGGAAATGAAAAATAAGGAGTCCGCAAAGGGAGAGCAACCATAAAAAAAATAGACAGTAGGAGTTATGCGGCATTGTAGAAAGATTGCCTGGCAGAATCCGTGTTTTTCTTTTTGTGTTTCTTCCTTCTTCCTCTTCCCTCCTTTCTTCTTCCTTTCTTCCTCTATTCTTTTTCCACCCCTCTTTCCTCCTTTTCATTAATTCCTGCCTCCCTCCCTCCCTTTCACAAATGTTGGTTGATAATCCACCATGTGTCATCACTACACTAGGCATTAGGGATACAGCAATGAACAAAACAAAATCCCTGTCCTTTTGAAGCTTCCACTATTGCAAGGAGGAAAAATACACATGTAGATATTTAATATATGGGAGATAGTACTCCCTAAAAATAAAAATAATGCTAAAGAATAGAAACAAAGTGTTATTTTAGAGGGGATATTGAGGAAATTTCTTTCTGTGTGTCATTCAAGCACACACTTGAATGAGAAGAGCAAGCAAGGGAAGCCCAGAGGGCTCTGTGCCAAACTGTCACATCTGACTTATGTCTAAAAATGCTAGATGTGTAGCACTGGAACCAGAGGCCTGTGTACGAATTTGTAGACCTGAAACATTTAAGTCACTTGTTTCCTCTGGGTCTCAGTTTCCTTATGTGTAGGACGAGGTTAATTACAATAAATCTACGGATATTGTGAAGATTTAACAAACGATAATTCAGGTAAAGCTCTTAACACAGTCTCAGAAACATAGTCAGTGTTCAATAAATGTTAGTTATTGTTTTTGTCAGTATTGTTGCATCATCATCATTTTTAAGTGAGCCTATTAAAAGCCTCAAGAAGAAAGGAGACAAGTATGTCAGAGGCTGAAGTAATTTAAAGTAAGGGGAAGATTAAGAAACCATTGGATAATAAAATCGGAGTCGTTTTTAAGTGTTGAAATAATTTTAAAAATGGATGAGGGCAATGAGTAACTTAAAACTTTGCTTCTTTTAAAACTACATTAAGAGATATTTTTCATCTGATTTTACTTTTATTACTTTTTCTTATCTTTTTTGTAAACTGTAACAGTGCAAAAACCAAGTAGGGTAATATGTGATCTTTGACATACTTCCATAACACATTTGGTAGTCTTGTCTTATTTGCTGCAAGAGTGTTAAAAACAAGAATATGTGTGAAGCAATTAACCAAAAATATGTGATTACTTGCCCTCACATAGTCCTTAAGTTAGAGTACTGAATGCTATTTTCGTTAGATCTGTTTCTCTCACTTTATTTGTTCAACTTTTAATCAGAACAGATTTGATGATACCAGTGAAGTATGAAAATGGAAGGTTTTTTTACAGCCATTGTCAATAAAGACAGTTCTATTTATTGCATTTTTAGTTCAGATTCTAACATTTATTTTATGTCGAAAACTGTATCAGCTAAGAGTAATAAATTTAGAGAATGCATAGTACCACTGAATAATTTAGTAGGCTGAAAGCCTTTTCTCATTTTCATATGAAGGCCAATTAGAAAAAATTGGAATGCCTTTTTAGCTATGTTGTATATTATTATGATACTGTCTGGAGCCAAGTTGGGCTGTTAGGTTGTCTATTTAAGTTTTATACAAAATTAAAATGTAAGTAGTTTCAAGTAGGGTTATAATGCTTTCAAATATTTGGGTTTGATGACTTAGGCTCAGAGCCAAAGTTGGGCAGTGTAATAGAGGATGGGGGCGCAGCTCAGAGGAACAGACTGATATGAAAGCCCATTAGGTAAAATTACCTTGTAATAGGCTGAAAGAGGTTTTCATACTTGAAGTCATCTGGCCAGCCCATTAGGCAGCCATTTTAGATAACTGTTTGAGAAAGTCAGAGGAGCATGCTCTCAGACAGAGAAGACTGTTACTGACTTACAGAGGCACTAGCTCCACAGGGAAACCACACGGGGAAATGAATATTGCACATTTAGCCAGAGTATTTCAGCATGTTAATCAATAAAGATGCCTTTCATTATAGTATGACTTTTTAGTCTTTATATTATTAAACATACCAAAAGAGAGACATGATTATTTTTTCATTTATGTAATTATTTTTCAGATTTACACATTAGGGAAACAAAGTATAAAGCTAACAATGGATATACATACCTAGGTGCCATCTATACATGAATATACATGCTTTTGCCAGGTCTGTTTTTTCTAACTTAAAGTAGGTGAATGAGCTCATAGTAGGATTCAAATCTTACTCCTTCCAAAATATGAAAGATATCTTTTGTGGAAATCAGTCTTGAAACTGTTAAGAGAGCATATCAAAGGCCTTGAATGAAAAAGCCAGTATAAACTGATAGTATATATGTGTATGCATGTGTGTGTATATTTATACATACAGTATGTGTACTTATACATATTTATTAATATACGAGAGAAAAAGAAAATGGAGAATTTAAATTTAAAAAATCTATTTATGTAAAAAGGTTATGTACACCAGCATTGACCTCTTTAAGGAATTTTGTTGCAGAATAATGATGATACTTAAAAGAAGCACGGAAGGCTTGGTAGGGTGGCTCACGCTGTAATCCCAGCACTTTGGGAGTCCAAGGCAGACAGATCACGAAGTCAGGAGTTTGAGACCAGCCTAGCCAACATGGTGAAACCCCGTCTCTACTAAAAATACAAAAATTAGCAGTGCGTGGTGGCACGTGTCTGTAGTCCCAGCTACTCGGAAGGCTGAGGCAGGACAATCGCTTGAACCAGGGAGGCGGAGGTTGTGGTGAGCGGAGATCACACCACTGCACTCCAGTCTGGGTGACAAAGTGAGACTCCGTCTCAAAAAAAGAAAAGATGCATGGGAAGTAAACAAAAGGAATAAACACTGAAGCCTGAAGTGGAGAAGAGGTGGGAAGGGAGATGTTTTCATTTTTAAACAAATCTGCTTTCCTCCTTTCTGAGTAAGCTCGTGAGTTGAATTCCCCCAAAATCAAAGAATTGTACATATTTTCAGTGTAGCTGCGATGGTCACCCTTGTAAGCTTTATTCACCATTTAAAAAATTGAATTAATTATAGAAAGCTCTGGATGCACACTAGAAATACATTTTCTAATATTTAACTGAGTATAAGAATTATTCATCTGTCTGGAGGCAGTGATGCTGCAAAAACTTACATTGAAGAGAACTGTGAATTTTTACAAACCCATAGGTGCTGTGTGAGACACAGGAAGCTGTGTAACGTCAAGGAGGCTTAGTAAAATGAGTATGGATTACCGTAGCTAGACATCCTTGAACATTCTTTGAGAATCCTTCTTGAACTACAATAAAATAAATCTCTGTGTTACTTTTGTTGGGTAAACTTTGCTGGTTTTCTACTTGAGGTTTTACCATAGAATTGCAGGTATCTTTGTAAGATTTATTTAGCAAAATTGATGTCCAACACCAAATGTATTAAACCTATAATTGCCTCTGCATGCAGCAAGCCATATTATCTCTTACATGAGATGAGGTTCATTTTGAAATTAACCCACTATTTCATCATTAATATATGGCATATCTTAGGCCATGAACTTTCCATACTAAAGCACTAAAACCTTTACTAAAAATTCCTTTTATAAAACTTGAAAGACAAAGCTACATACCCATAGCAAAGATAAAATAAAAACTGTAAAATTTATTTGACCTTCAACTGCTAACTTTATTACGTTAGTTTGCTGCTTCTTTTTCTCTCCCAACCGAATTTCTGTAATCCATCAACCTCATCTTTTACTTTTTATTGATATCCTCAGTTGTTTATACCAACCCAATGCATTTTTAAAATTTATGGTTATGCTTCTCTCTATAGTGATGCTGCTAAATGGACTTGCTAAATTCTTTAATTCAAAGGAATGGATGCTCAACTGCTACACTTTCTTCATGGATTGAATGCTGATCATACTTGAGTAGAGTAGAAAGCATTAGTTATAAGTCTGATTTTATAGTTAGCTTATTGAAACTTAAGCCAGAAACTCCATTTCTTAGAATGCCTTCTCTGAATAGGCATAGAATTTGAGAAATGTATATTCAAAGCAATGTATAACACAATGTATATGTGTTACTTTTAAAATTTAGAACACACAATAGGAAAGGAATACAGAATTGAAAATATAATAAAAAATTTGTTTTTAGATTCTTACCTTAAAATTTTTTTCATAACGTAGAAAATACTAAATTTCTTGCTTCATAATTTTCTACCTCTTTCTTCAATATGTCACCTTGTTAAAATCCCAGACACACAGGTATCTTGAAGAAATTGATGGTGCTATCATATCAATTAGTAACTTGGGATATCAGCTTTAACTTGCTAGCAAACTAACTTATGGAATTTTGCCTTCGAAGATGTAACAGTTATTTTCAATGGTGTGTCAACTCTTCATTTACATCTTGACTTTTAGATCTGACTATGAAAGTGTATGGTCCTCTCTTGACCATGATTACACAATTGAGCAAATATTCAACTAATTATTAGTGGAGTTGGGACCAACTTTAAGAAAACCTACTATATGCACAAATAAACTTGCAGAAAATGTGTGAGAAAGGATAGGTATTTATAATATGATAGGATTTTTAACTTTGTGTAATGATTCACCCTAAAGTTTCGTTAAAATATAATGGTTTCTTGTATGTGCTTGAATGATGATTCAACATGCAAAAGTGGTCAGCAAGTATTAAATTTATGTTGAAAACTTTTCCCTGTATCATGTGATTGTTTAGACAGAGGCATCCTTTTCTGTTTATCTAACTTGTCATATCTTGTTTATACATTTTAAAAACACAAACAAGTACACATATGCAATGTTTGAAAGTTAATAGAACAATAAGTCACTTGACTTTAACAATAGTTTTATTTTTCTTCATAGTGTATTGTTGTGTACTTCACATGTGTGCATTTTGATTTTTTGCTCTTCTCAGTCAATAAATTTTGGTTCTTTGGTGTTGTTATCTATGATAATTTTATTTCATATTATTTCTTTCACAAATGAAGAATTCTCCCCTATTCATCTGGTTTGGGCTTCTATTTCAAAGTAAGATCCATTCAACAATTGGTGCCTTACCTTGGAGCCTGAACAATACAGAGCTACTCATAATACCCTATAGACTTCCATGTCGATTCTCTGCTTCATGTTTTTCTTCGTTGAAAGCATTTTTCCTCTTGAGAATGACCTCATAAAAATTGTTTTATCTGTCTCCTCATTATTTCAAATTTAGCCTGAGAATCTTAAATATTCAGATTTCTATGTTCACCATTAAATTTCCAGCTTCTCCACATCGTATTTATATACTTCTAGGGCATATAGCAGTGCCTGAGACAGAGTATATACAAGGTTAAGTGTGTGTGTGTGTGTTTTAAGTTGTGATTTCAAATTCATGATCCTTTCTTGAAAGTAATATTGGGTTAACATTCAGCTTTTCTATATTAGTAGAGTGGATTAATTACAATCAGTAGTTTTTCAAAAATCAAAGTTTTTGAAAACAAATTCCTCTATAATGCAATTTTTAGGTGGTCCATCGTTTGTTATATATTTACTTTTCCATACTAGTATTTAATATACAATATGAACTACTTTAGATGACATTCCAAGAGCCTCTGTCTCATTAGAAATTCAGAGTGCAGGCCAGTCTTGATGGCTCACACCTGTAATCCCAGCACTTTGGGAGGTTGAGGTGGGCAGCTCACAGGGTCAGGAGTTCAAGACCAGCCTGGCCAATATGATGAAACTCCATCTCTACTAAAAATACAAAAATTAGCTGGGTGTGGTGGTGGGAGGCTGTAGCGCTGAACCAGGGAGGCGGAGGTTGCAGTGAGCCGAGATTGTAGTATTATACTCCAGCTTGGGCAACAGAGCAAGACTCTGTCTCAAAAAAGAAAGAAAAAAATTCAGAGTGCAGCTTCCCATTTATATTTGCACTATTTGAGACTTACATTTTTGATTCAACTTTACCTGGAACCAAGAATGGTGCAGTAACTGAGCCCAGGGTATGAGGTTGACTATTTTCCAGATCTTTCCTTAATTTTGTCTATCCATATTCAATGAATAAAAATTTTTAAAAGAAATAATTACAATAATTTTAATAGATTTTGCAGCTTAAAAATCACTGCAATATTTTTGAAATACACCAAATGGAACAGTATTTAACTAAGTTTTCATCACCCCGATATAATATTATTAGCATTTTGTCATATTGATTTCATTCATCCATTTGCTTTTGTTCTTTACCAAAGAATTATAAAATAAATGCTAGACTTCATGACAGTTCACCCATTCAGTATTTAGTAGGCATCTATGTAGGCATTTTCTTGCATAACCACAATGTCATTGTCAAATATTTTAAAAAGCAGTTTCTTGATCACAACATGTAATTCATGCTCATATTGTAATAATATTTTTAAGGCAACATTTTGTTCACAGTTTACTTTTGACTGTCATGTCATCTTAAGATTTTAAGCAGGAGCTGTTGCCCTTCCTTGTTTTTATGCCATTGACTTTTCACAGATGCGGAATCAGCTCTCCTGTTGAATGTCTTCTATTTACATTTGTCTCTCAACTTCCTCTTATTTTTGTACTGTTCCTTATATTTCATATAAATAGAAGTTGATGATAAAAACTTAAATAGATTCCAGTTCACTCTTTTCTTTTTTTAGTCAAAAATGCTTCAAAAATGGTACTCTGCACTTCATGTTGTCTCACATAAAAAGAAAAGCAGTATTTTATTGACTTGCTTTCCATGCTACTAAGATTGATCAGAGGATTCAGGTGATAGTTGATTTATCCAATCATTACAAAGTTCACTGTCAATCTGTCAATTTTCCACAATTTTTTTATTCACTGATAATAATTGCCTGAATCAATTATTTTATCAGAGGTTGAAAAGGACATTCTCTAGGTTTTCATTTTTATTATTATTCTTTCTACAAAACACGAAAAACAAATAAACAAAAATTCTTCATTAGCTTGGGCCATTTGGTTATGTAGAAGTAGAACTCATGGAGGAAAGACATGATAAATGACTAACCTCTCCTTTCGTTAATTTTCTAAGGAAGGAGTGGATGCCCTCGTTGCCTCCTATTGCGTTTTGGCTGGTTTTCTGTCTTGTTTTCCCCAACCCTTTACATTTTTGAGTAACCTTATGAACACATTAATTTATATTTTTTCAGTATACTACAATCAATTGTACTCATTGTGATTTTTCATGTGCCAATTTTCTAACACTCGGCCAGGTTTCCACTATGTTTGTTCCTATGTCCCTTTGATAGAACTCATTTATCTTTGATCACTCTCTTGATTTCTATTACAACTAGATATTTTAAATTTATCGTATATATTTTCCACCCAAATATGGAAAGATTCATTACCTCAAGTTGCTCAGCTTTCTTATGGTATTTAAATGGTGCAGTCCAGGCATTAGATATGTTTATTGCTGTTGAGTCATCATTGCTTCATGGAATGACCATGAAATAAGTATTTTTTAGAAAGAAAAAAATATTCACAGTTCACACCTATATTTCCAATTCAATTTATGTTGTTTTAGTCAAGATTTGGATTTTACAATTGTATCATTTTTATCTTAGCCCAAATTTTGTTTCTTAATAAAATTACTTATTTGCATTAATCTACTATATATAGTTTCAAAATGATAGTATTAATACTACCACTCTCAGCTAGACTGCTGATTAAAATTTGATTTATTTTTCATTGTTATTATTTTCTATTTTTTTTCCATTTATTTTATTGCATTTTAGGTTTTGGGGTACATGTGACGAACATGCAAGATTGTTGCATAGGTACACACGTGGCAGTGTGATTTGCTGCCTTCCTCCCCATCACTTACATCTGGCATCTCTCACCTTGCTATCTCTCCCCAACTCCCTACCCCCCACCATCCCTCCCCTATTTCCCCCCAACAGACCCCAGTGTGTAGTGCTCCCCTCCCTGTGTCCATGTGTTCTCATTGTTCAACATCCGCCTATGAGTGAGAACATGCAGTGTTTGATCTTCTGCTCTTCTGTCAGTTTGCTGAGAATGATGGTTTCCAGGTTCATCCATGTCCCTACAAAGGACACAAACTCATTGTTTTTGATGACTGCATCTGACAAAGGGCTGACATCTAGAATTTACAAAGAACTAAAACAGATTTACAAGTTGTTATTATTTTCTATGTCAAAACAGCTAAAATAAAGTGTTTTAAAGTTGCTTAAAAAATTCTTATCTCTGTGTGATTTATATCACTTACTGAATATTCAGTTAAATTATTTTCTTTATTTTTGCTTTGGTTTTAACTTTACATGTTGCTTTCTATTTGTATTAGATTTCATTTCAGGTGTTTTAAAAACACTTCAGAATGAAAAGCTTTATGCCAAGTTATATTTTTAAAAACTTTCCTCTTTACTTGCCTCCTCTATCTTATTTCTTCTTCTTCCTCATAGGTAAGGAGAGGAAGAAGAAATAAATTTTACAAAAAGAAACAAGACACTTTGGTTCATCTTTCTAGGGTCTTGTTTCTTTTTGTAAAATTAAGCCTATGTGTCTTAGACATATTATTACATAACTTCTTTCTTTTAGCAAAGGTAATGTGTTTTACATATTCTTCTATGCCTTGATTTTTTCAATTATATGTAATGGAGAACCCTCTATATCTGTGACAGAGATCTTTATTTTTGTACACTGTTACATAGTATTTAAATGTGCTGGTATACCATAAGTTGTTCAGTCATTGTGTATTTCACGCATTGCGTTGTTTTCAATCTTCCACTATTATAATAGCAGAATAAAACACTTGAGCGTGAGCCTTTTCATATATTTCCCAGTGTAAATTAGTATAGATACTTAGACATAATATTGCTAAGTCAAAAAGCAAATTTGGCACATTCTTCCAAATATTGCCAAATTCTCCTCAACCCAACTTGAACTGCTTTGTATTCCCAAGAACAACGATTTAACCGTAATGCACACTGCATGATAAAGAATGAATTGAATGCCATGAAAAATTTACTCAAGCTTCCTTTTATGAAACTTTTATTAGTTTTAATGTAGCATTAACACAGTTATACCATTTTCACATAATCTGGGTCTTCTGGTAACTTGTTTCCCTTTTAGTTGAATAGGCAGATTTTGAATCTGAAGCAGAGCTGGATGCAGTGGCTCATGCCTGTAATCCCAGCACTTTGGGAGGCCGAGGAGGGTGGATAACGAGGTCGAGATCGAGACCGTCCTGGCCAACATGGTGAAACCCCGTCTCTACTAAAAATACAAAAAATTAGCTGGGCGTGGTGGCATGCGTCTGTAGTCCCAGCTACTCGGGAGGCTGAGGCAGGAGAATTGCTTGAACCTGGGAGGTGGAGGTTGTAGTGAGCAGAGATTGCGCCACTGCTCTCCAGCCTGGTGCCTAGTGATGGAACAAGACTCTGTCTCAAAAAACAAAACAAAACAAAACAAAACAAATCTGAAGCAGAGACTTGGTTTGAGTAGCAGTTGGTTCTTTCAAGACTTGGTATCCAAGAATTTCTCTTATTTACGTAGTGACAAATTCAAGTCATTCTTTATTTTCCAGCTCCCATTCAGATGGCTGGCTGAGCAAAAGCTCTTCCTATTACTTCACAAGGTTTTATTGTGGGTTGTATGTGATGAAAGGTTTTTCCCTCCCTGTTGTTTCTAAGGCATTAAACAAAGGTCGATATTGAATTCCTATTCCTTGAAATAACACTCTATTTATTTTTTATCACTCTGCTAAGAATACTTTACGAATGACCCTATGGTGAAAATACTAATTTCCCTCTGATATTCCTTTTATCTTTTAATTTCCCCGCGTTGCTCACTGCAAAAAATACATTTTGAATCTGACATGCTATAATAAAAGACAGAATATTTTGAGGCTGCATTTCTTGATAAGCTTTAGACAGGAAAATACTTTTATAGAAAACAAGAGGAAGACACTCTAGTTAATTGAACCTGATCTGAGTTTGTATCAGAAGACTTTATTTTTGCTTTGTTTTCTGATACTTCCTTCTGTTGTACCTGTTACAAAAAAAGGAGAGGCGGGGAGCAATTAATGATCTTCATTCTCTCTATATAAAACACTTATCTTGTGGTAAACTTGTTTGTTGAGAAGAAAGAAGAAAATCACTACTTATTTTTCAGAGATAAAGACAAAGCCTTAAGTCTGTTTTGTCCTTACAGCTTCATTAGTGACAGGCAAGAAACCTAAGCGGAGAGCACAGAGGAGGATGCTGATTAACAGAGCTGCCATGAGTACAGGATGAGCTCTGACCCAACCTCGATTCAAAGACAAAATAACTGAGGTTACCATGTATTTCAAATTAATTTTGACATAAGTTTGATATCCGGGATTAATCCTAGGAAGAATAGCTGATAATCAAAACATGAAAAATAATATAGATCTTCACCAATTGAAGAAACATGGTATTTGAGAAGACTAAAGCTCATTTATTTCTTATTTGCAAGTGGTTTTGTTTTGCATAGTATTTTTTTCAAAAGAATTGCCCACATACCCTTTTGAAGAACAATTGAAAGACTCATTGATGTATACCTGTGTGAAGCAATTGAACAGTTTATGTTTCATTAATTGAAGTATAAATATTAAGAATATCTATCAAGAGGAAGCTAACCAATGATTTATATCACACAGGAAATTAGCAACACAGATATATTAAAATGTAATTTTACAGCATGAAAACCACTTATGTATTAGAAAGGAGTTACCTTTTGAAGAGATTTATTGAGAACTTATAGGAATGTGCTCTTTTGAGCCCATTCTTATTTGTCCTGTTATCTGATGTATTCCTTAGTTGATATTAAATTTTATTAATAATGAATGTATTTTATTTCACTGTTTCCATTGTTGAGAATAATGTGTATGCTTAAACACTAAAAACTAGAAGCACTGGTGATTGAACAGTTGCACAGATATTAAATCTCACTTCCCCAAAAGTAGCTTTCTAAGGATTCAGGTGTTTCTCCTTGCCAGCTATATTACTCACTTGACCGTGGCTGTAAGGCTGGTCACTTTCATTTTATATACAAATTTTTAGCATCAGAAAGAAATTCACAACTTGAATTGGCATAAGTGTAGTTGACAGGTAACAAAACTTGCAGTTGTTAAGTTAAAGCCTCCTGCAACACAAAGAGACCTGACACTAAACTACCTAAAGTTTTTACTACATCAGGAAAAATTAGTACTTCTACTGGTAAAAATTTAGTCTGTGGGATGAGGTTTGATACAAACCTAAACCTAAGTACATCACGTCCTTTATTCAGTCACAAAAAGAAGTCCTTTTGCGTCTCAAATTCTGTTAATACTTGCCAGTCTGTCTCCAAGACAGTCATCTCTAACCTGGTTTTTACAAGGCAAGATTATCAGGGTGTGTCTTCAGTAAGTGAGACTTGTCAAACATCTAGATCCACTTTCATCCTATTTAACTTAGATATTTGCATTTACAATACAAAAGTAGCCACACCTAAGATGAGATAGTATTTATAAGAAGCATTTTGTGAACTGGGAAGCAGTATATAATGTTAGTTAATATAAAACGAATAGTATTTTATGCTATTTAATTTTTTAAAAATTTTAACTTCTACCATATTGAGCTTTAAGGTTTGCTTCTAATTTCTGATGAGTAGAACCAGAGCAGCCATTAGTCTAGGGTGAATTTGTCACCTCCACTAAGTATCCACCTGATACCCTGAACAGTAGCTGGGTTTTTTTTGTTTTTTTTTTTCACTCTGGTTGTAAATATCAACCAGTCACAGCCCTGTGTGAACTTCGTTTGGCATTACTTTACCCCTCTTTTGAGCAGTTCTTTTCCCAGCTTAGTATATGTTTGGATCAGTACCCAGCTGCACATATCTCCAGAGCTCCTTTGATGTGCAACTTTGTCTTTCTTAGTCCTCTGCCCTGTGAATCTAGCTGCCTGGTCCTCCCTGAATACTCAACTCGTCTCCTCAACCCTGGGAAAGCACCAGGCTGTTTGCATTCCCTCTCTGATCTTAGTAGCCTGAAAACTCTCCTCAGGCAATGGAAACTGAACATTTTAGGGTTCTCCTCAATGTTTTCTCTCCTTTCAGAAATTACTCATCTGTGCAACCTGTTTCCAATGTCTACAAAGTATTGTTTCAAATATTTTGTCTCTTTTTGTTAAATCTGTTGAAGACTTCTAGTCCCTGTTAAATCCATTATGACTAAAAGCCACCAGTTTCCTTTCAATATTATGACTATGAACATACAAATATAGTCAAATGTGTTAATACTGTGTATATTTTATGACTTTTACCTTTGATGGCATAGATGGAACTCTTTTCTTCTATAGAATTATATAAATATTAAATTCCCTTTCTTCGAGAGCTTCCATAATTCCATTAAAAATACATGATCCTTAAGCCACTAGGAATTTGCTGTAAATATGGGATAGGATGAGATTTTTATATGTTTTTTCTGTGTGGTAACCTAGTTATTCTCAAACCATTTTTGATTCATTTTTTTCTCACTGTTAAAAATGTCATTTTAATCATTTACTCCCTACAAGTACGCTTAAGTCTGTTTCAACAGCCACAATTTTGATTCTTTAATGTTTGTATTTTGTCACATAATTTATATGCAGCCTTTATTATAGAATTTTAATATACTTTTATCTTGGAATTTTAGTCTATATTCTACTTTTCTGTAAAATTTTCCAAGTAATTCTCAGATTTATTCTGTTTTGTAAATTACAAATAGCCACTTTCCTTTATTGATTAACCATTGTTGTATATTTTCCATGAGAGAAATACTAGCTTTGCAAAATTAAGTTCTAGAGTTTTATTCTTTCCCTATTACTGTACTATTAAATTGATTAAAATGTGGAAGTTTTTTGTAAGTTTGAATGAACTCATGTGCAAAATCATCTGGACCATCGTATTGAGGAAGTGAAAAGGATGCTAAGGTAGGCTTCTATTGATCATCCTCTCAACTACCTTAGCCCTTAGTTTCTGGTAAGATCTCTTTACTCTGTTTCTGTGGGAGTGACTTTTCTAGATTTCACATATAAGAGAGGTCATACACTTTGTCTTTCTGCTGTGCGTGGCTTATGTCACTTAATATAATGTCCTTCAGATTCATTGTGTGGTCATAAATGATGGGATCCCTTCTTTTTGAACATTTAACAGTATTCCATTGTGTATATATATCATTGTGTACATTTACATACACACACACACACACACACATATACTTTTATGTATATACATTATGTATGTATATGTTTCTTTATCCATTCATTCACTGATGGAAGCTAGGTTGATTCCATATCTTGGCTATTGTAAACAATGCTGCAATGAACATAGAAATGCAGTTATCTCTTCAAGATACTGATTCATATCCTTGTTTATAACAATATATTCTAGGCTTGAGAATCACTAAGAAAGCAGACTTTAAGTGTTCTTACCACAGGAAAAAAGTATGCACAATAATGCATATGTTAATTAGCTTGAATTAGCCATTCCACAATGAATACACATATCAAAACATGTTTTACATCATAATATATGTAATTTTTGTCAATCAAAACAATTAGATCAGCTGGGCACGGTCTCATGCCTATAATCCCAGCCCTTTGGGAGGCCAAGGCGGATGTTTCATCTGAGGTGAGGGGTTCGAGACCAGCCTGGCCAACATGGTGAAACCCCATTTCTTCTAAATATAAAAAATGAGCCCAGTGGGGTGGTGGGCATTTGTAATCCCAGCTACTAAGGAGGCTGAGGCAGGAGAATAGCTTGAATCCAGGAGGCGGAGGTTACAGTGAGCTGAGATTGTGTCATTGCACTCCAGCCTGGGCAACAAAGAGCAAAACTCTGTCTCAAAAAAAGTACATATATCTATATATATATATAGATATATATATATAATCAAATTAAATTTGAAAAATAGGCCTTCCTAGGTTTTTAGTTTTATTTTTTAGAATGTATACAATCTTGTCCAAGATTATTACTTTTATTTTTGAAATTTATAATTTTTTTTAGAAATTAACTAATTTTATCCATATTTTAAATGTATAATTATAAAAATTATAAAAAAATTTGTTTTTATACATTTAGAAGATTTTTCACATATTAGTTATTACATTCCCTCTTTCTTTTTAAATTAAACATTTTTTCTGTTTCTTTATACACTAGTGGATTATCTATTTTTTTGATGTTTGCAAAATTTGTGTGACTAAGTCAGCTTAATCCTTTTTTTATGTTTTTCAAGAGCATTTATCATTCCATTACTTGTATTTGAATGTGAAATTTTATCCTTTACTCTTTACTGAATTTGAGTATCCTTTCTCTCTCTTTTTTTTCTCCTTTTTGGATTTCTTTTGTCTTGCTCCTTTTTACTCTTTTTCTTTCTGTCTTTATTTTTGCTTTTAAATATACTTTTTCCTGCTACGAATAAGTAAATGGTACCAGATCTGTCTTCCCTTAATAAACAACTATAAAACTGGACAAAGGAAATGAAACAACTGTTTTACAACACTGAACAAAAGGAGTAAATGCTAGAGCGAAAGTACGGAAGTGGGGTGAGCCCTATGCTAGTCTGAGTTGTCTGTATGGAGGAACTACCCAGCTCATAACACAGAGGTAGCCCCATCAGAGCTTGATAGACTTGCAGAAGTGAAGAGGGAATGATTAAAACCTGGGCAAGCTGACACAGGCAAAATTTGAGGGGCAGAAAGAAGGCAACTGCCCGAAAAATAACTGATGGGAATTTCTTAACAAATAGACTATTTATTAATTTGATTATTTCCACATAAAATGACTATTGGATTTATCAGTACAACTAATTTCTATTTTCATATGGATCAATTACTGAGTTTATCTTTATCAATTATTGTCACTGCATTCTTTACATTTGTTGTGTTATCCTCTCTCTAAATCTTGGAGACAATATTAATTTATTTTTCTCTTTATTTTCCAAGCTGAAACTAATAATCGGATTGCCGAATCAGACTCCCTAAAGTCACAGATCTTACTCAGGATCAAAGCTTGCCAACAGTATCAAGGATACAGGGACTCCAAAGTGTTCAAAGCCAAAAACAGTCTGAGACATTGAGAGTGATTCTTACATGCTGTCTTTCCACATCAAACATGTACTCTAGTCCAGAATAATAGATGAGGTCTCTAAAGTGTGTTCCAAGTGACTTTATGTGGCAAGAAGAGCATTAAAGTTAGGTTAAAAAGTAAATAATAATTTTAAAATCTCTATTTTATACCCAGAGAATTACATAGCTTATTTGCCATTTTGCAGTGAGCCATACCTCATATTTCCAAATATATATATTTTTTATTTTAAGTAGCATCACACACTGGGGTCTGTTGGGGGGAAATAGGGGAGGGACAGCAGGGGGTGGGGAGTTGGGGAGAGATAGCTTGGGGAGAAATGGCAGATATAGGTGATGGGGAGGAAGGCAGCAAATTACACTGCCATGTGTGTACCTATGCAGCAATTTTGCATGTTCTTCACATGTACCCCAAAACCTAAAATGCAATTAAAAAAAAGTAGCCCATCATCTAGTAATGTTCCCCTAAGGGAATCCTGTAGATAAGGTCTCTTCCTCTCAACAAATACTTTTTTTCTGTTTATCCAGAAGTCTCGTTGACAAGGAGATTAACCAGATCACCCTTTTTCTCCTCTGGATGTATACCTCCACTAAAGGAAATAAATGAGTCACAAGCTAGCTGCTTTAATGCTTTCCTTTCCACTCTCTGATTTTGAAATTAAATAATTATTTTATTATTACGTTGTTAATTTTTCTCTGAGGAAAATTATAGTCATACATTTTACATATTATCATAATTACAACAATAATTAAAATCCTTATAATTTCCTTATTCTATTTTCTAAATATTGTGTTAGTTTGATTTTTGCTTTGGATTTACTTGTTAAAGTGTGCTTTATATTTTGTTTTCAATGTGTTACATTGTGATTAGAGAATCTAGACTATGCCATTTTAACATTATAAATTTGCCTGAAGACTCTTTGTGACTTTGAATGTGAGTAATTTTTGTAAAAAGTCTGTAGGTATTCTTTTAAAAAGATATACTCTGTGTGATAAATAGTTGAAAATATTGTGTGCTATTAAATTCACGAAAATTACTTTCAGCTTATTTACCTCAACCTCATTAGCTCTCAATTCTGTCTGCACATTGCAATCTCCTGGGAGGCTTTCATAAACCGGCAATGCCTGGGACTCACCCTAAACCAATCGACACCAAATCTGTGAAGACAAAGCCAACCATCTGCACATTTAGAGCTCCCCAGGTGATGCCCACACACTCTGAGGATTTACAATCACTACTCCATATCCTTTTTTGTGTTGGTGGGTTTTTTTTCCCCAGACAAAAACAGAGAAAAGCATGTTAAAAATCTTACTTCTAACTTTAGGTTACAGTGGCTGGGTATGGTGGCTCAAGCCAGTAATCCCAGCACTTTGAGAGACAAAGGAAGGAAGATCACTTGAGGTCAGGAGTGCAAGAGCGGACTGGCCAACGTGGTGAAACCATGTCCCTGTCTCTACTAAAAATACAAAAATTAGCAGGCCTTAGTGGGGGGTGCCTGTAATCCCAGCTGCTCGGGAGGCTGAAACAGAATTGCTTGAACCCAGGAGGCAGAGGTTGCGCTGAGTCAAGATTGTGCCACTACACTCCAGCCTCACAAAGTAAGACTCCATCTCAAAAAAAATAAAAATAAAAAATCAGGTTACAATTAAATTAACGCTTTTTTTTTTCAGCCTGCAAATATTTTTTCCTTAAGTATTTCAGCTCAGTGATATCATGTAATAGTTAACGTTTTGTCTTGATCACTCTCAAATCAGCTTGGGCTGCTATAACAAATTAACAATGACCAGGTGGCTTATACAACAAATGTTTATTTCTCACAGTTCTGCAGGCTGAAAGTTCCAGATCAGAGTACCAGCATGGACGGGTTCTGGTGAGGGCTTTTTTCTAGGGTGCAGACTACCAACTTTTCTTTGTATCCTAATCTGGTGAAAAAAGATCAAAAGAGTTCTCTAGGCTTTCTTTATTAAAGGCACTAATTCCATTAATGAGAAATCCACTTGCATAAACTAATCACCCCAAAGGCCTCAACCCTTAATACCATCACAGTGGGGACTGGAGTTTCTTTTATTTTTTTGTGGGGTTGTGTAAAATATTTTTCTTTTCTTCCTTGTCTCGTAATGTTATGACAGAGTCAGGCTGGAAAGCCACAACATACAGGGTTAAATAAAACCCATCTGATGAGACTTTATGATTTGTAGGGCATGACTCCCCAGCCCCCTTAGATAGGAATTGGGAAAGATGAAAATAATCAGAGTTTAGTCCTCATTTTTTTTTTTTTTTTTTGAGACGGAGTTTCGTTCTTGTTACCCAAGCTGGAGTGCAATGACGAAATCTCGGCTCACCGCAATCTCCACCTCCTGGGTTCAGGCAATTCTCCTGCCTCAGCCTCCTGAGTAGCTGGGATTACAGGCATCCCCCACTAAGGCCTGCTAATTTTTGTATTTTTAGTAGAGACGGGGTTTCACCATGTTGACCAGGATGGTCTCGATCTCTTGACCTCGTGATCCACCCGCCTTGGCCTCCCACAGTGCTGGGATTACAGGCGTGAGCCACCGTGCCCGGCTAGTCCTCATATTTTAACAGCATTTCAACGCTAAATACCTCAGCATATATCTTCTAAGAACCATAAACACAATGTCACTATCATACCCAAGACATTTAACATCAAAGTAGTAATGTTAAAAACTATCAAAATTTGTATTTCCCAGATTGTCTCATAATACCTTCAATAAATTGTTTACTGTTATTTTAAAATATTTATTTTTTATACTTTAATTTCTAGGGTACATATGCAAATCGTGCAGGTTTGTTACATAGGCATACATGTGCCATGGTGGTGGTTTGCTGCATCCATCACCCTGTCATCTACAGTAGGTATTTCTCCTAATGCTATCCCTCCCTAATCCCCCCGCCCCGGTGTGTTATGTTCCCTTCCCTGTGTCCATATGTTCTCGTTGTTAAACACCCACTTAAGAGTGAGAGCATTCGGTGTTTGGTTTTCTGTTCTTGAGTCGATTTGCTGAGAATGACGGTTTTCAGTTTCATCCATGTCCCTGCAAAGGACATGAAGTCATCCTTTTTTACAGCTGCATAGTATTCCATGATGTTAGTATTCCATGGTGTATATGTGCCACATTTTGTTTATCCAGTCTATCATGGATGGGCATTTGGGTTGATTTCAAAGAGACACAAACATTTAGTCCATAACAATTTCACTGTAGAGAAATCATAATTGAAAAAATGCAAATATTTAATTGTTTTAATGTTTTATTTTTAACCATATTTTTTATTTTGAGAAAAAATATTTTAAGTCATCCTTTGGGTTGCAATGTATGCTTTATTCATTTTTTTCTTGTGAACTTTCTGAATTACTCTCCTATATATACATCCTGAAAATAATATTTAGTTGGATTTAATGTTTAATCCTATATGCTCATCTTTATTCTTTTTATAAATTTTCAATTTATATTGATTATTCCATTATATATGCCTTTTTCCTACCTAGCGTGTTTTATGTTTTATTCTTTTGTATGTCTTTTTGTTCCTGTGGTTTTATATCTTTTGGTGTTTGTAAGCTATATTTATTTCACCTTCTATTTATTTGGAAAGGAGAAACTTTAATAACAAAGAGGGTAATTTTGAAGTTTTAAGTGTACTTAAGTCATTTTTGGTAGTTGGAGACTATGTAATTTTGGCCAAAAATGCCTGCAGAAAACACCTAGAAAAGAAAGGCCAAATTTAAATAAATAAATAAATAAATAAACAATTTGGACAGCTACTAAGACAGTGAAGATACGTAGCATTTGGGACTACTGTTCTCCTTAGGACACCTACTGATCCTAGAAGATGTGGCTGAGGGCCTGAAAATAAGAGTTTTCTACAGAATTAAGAATACAGAGAGACAAAACTTAGAGTTCAGTTCTCATCAAGAATGGGAGGTCCTTAATGGCTACGTATCAGAATAAATATAAAGAAGAAATAGGCTGTCTCAGGAACTAAGGGTCCACTTTATTCCAATAATAGTGATGGCTTGTGGAATTTTAGTTCTCTCAACACTTAACAAAACTATTATTAATGATTTAATTTTATAAATTTGACATCCTTTTAAAATGATTCAAATTTACCCTTATTCTTTTTTATTAATTCTTACACCTCAGAGTCTCTATCAGAGGTCATTCTTCTTCCTAAAGTGTATTTTCTTTGTTGCAAATTTGCTGGCAATTAATTCTAATGATTTTTAGAGTCTCTGAAGATGTCATCCTCATTTTTATAGGGTATGTTTGCTGGGCGTAGACTTCTAGATTGACAGCTGTTTTCTATCAGTTATTTTGAGAATATCGTCTTATTATTTGGTTGCTAATTCTTTTTAGAAAGTCAGCCTATATGCTGATCACTTCTTTTTAGGTATTATGTCTTTTTCCTGGCCTTTTAAAGATTTTCTCTTGTACTTTGGCTTTTTGGTAGTTTTACTATGCTCTGCTCAAACTTTCCTTTCATTTATTTCATTTAGCGTTCCTAGTTCTGTGGCTTGATATTTTTTGCAAGTTTTGGTAAATAAACAGCTGTTATTTCTTCAAATATTAGTCTTCCCATTTTTTTTCTGCCCTCATTCTGACATTCTCTTACATATATGTTAGGCCTTTTTACTGTGGCCTGTATGTCTCTTATGTTTCTCTCTCTCTCTCTCTCTCAATGTGTGTGTGTGTGTGTGTGTGTCTTCATGCTAAATTCCAGCTACCTCTAATCACGTGTTTAATATTCTGTATTAAAGTTCCTTGAAATAAGTGGTGCCTTCATATGATGTTATTGTTTTGCAGAGAGAAATTGTGTTTGCTTCTGGTAGAAAGCTAGAAGTTTTAGACATACAAATCAGCCACATGGAACCAGGAATTAAGATGGCTCAAAATGTTAATAGGAGATATGGTTTCAAACCCTTGCTTTCAAAGTCAGTGCCATACCTGTTCTACCTTCCCTTCATGTGCTTGTTTCAGAATGTGATATTCATTGGAAAAATACTTTCTTAATCCTTGAATATTTCTTTGTGACCTCTTCATATGATAACAATTTGTTTCCATCTCAAATTCTTGTATCACTATTTTTGTTTACCCAGCTCGATATAGGTGCTTGTATATTAGTCAAATGTTAGGAAAGGGAAGTCTTCCAGTATCCCAGTGTCTTTGTCTCTATAAGACAACTTAAAAAAAAAGCTTGACAGGATGTTGTAATCTCACTCTCATTTTTAAATTTCATAACTTTATTCAGATCTATAGTTCTAAGTATTACTTTTTGTAAAACTTACTTCTTGTAGAATAAGCCATTTTTGTCTTTTGATTGAGAGTTATATCAGGTATGAAAATTTTTCTTCAAGCTTTGAATACAGCATCTATTTTATTGATATCATTTATTATTATTCATTTAGGCACATCAATTACAGATAGTATTTTGATTTTCTGGCCTTCATATGGACCATCCATTCTTTGACTACTTTCAATAATTTATCCTTTAATTGGCATCCTGGGAGATTTTCACCAGCCTGATACTGTGAGATACATTTCCTGAAGTGGTCATTCTGCCATTTAATACTTCTACTGTAAATATTAATAGTAGACATTTTAATTAATGCATTCCATGCACATGATTAATTTTTTACTACAAGATGCCTTGCTGATATGGTTTGGCTGTGTTCCCACTCAAAATCTTACCTTGAATTGTAATCCTCATAATCTCCACCTGTCAAGGGTGGGACCAGGTGGAGGTAATTGAATCATGGTGGTGGTTTTCCCCATGCTTTCCTCGTGAAACGGAGTGATTTCTCAGGAGATCTGATGGTTTTATAAGGGGGCCTTCTCCCTTCTCTCCGTAGTTCTCCTTCCTGGCATCTTTTGAAGAAAGTGCCTTCCTTCTCCTTCAGCTTCCACTGTCATTGTAAGTTTCCTTAGGCTTCCCCAGTCATGCTGAACTGTGAGTCAGTTAAATCTCCTTTATCAACTACCCACTCCTGGGCAGTTCTTTATAGTGGTATGAAAATGAACTAATATACTTAAAAAAAAAAGTAAGTTACCTTTCCCAGTGGTACACAGTCTTCTGCTCCCACAAAGACCACAGATTTTAATAGTTTCTCCTTCAGTTCTTTATTATTATAAACATCTTGTGTATATTTGAATAGGACACTAAAATCTTCAATTGTTTATTTCATGAAGCGTACCTCTTGACTTTATTTGTAGAATGAGGGTATATTTAATGTACCTGTTTTCGCTTTCCCCCTTTGTCTCCTTTTACATAGACAATGTTGCTAATATGTATGTTCTTCTCCATGAGCACAATTAAATCTTCTGTGCTTTGTAAACATATTGATGCAAGAAGTTAGAAATCCTTAAGTGAAATCAAGTTATTAGCTTGGGAAGTTTCACTGCAGAGCCAGTGAGTGTTCTCTGAACTTGCTTCCTTTCTTATAGACCTTTGAGTTTTCTGAATTGTTCTTCTCTATTTCTTCTATATAATACACTTTTCATATCTTTATTTCACTGTCCCAAGCATTCTGTTAAAATTGTCCATGGAATATATAGTTTTGTTTCGGCTATCTTCCTAAGGCTTGGTTACCCTTTGCAGTCTGGGCTGGCTGATCTCTAGTATCCCAGCTGTATGCCATTTGGGGAAATCTCTTTCTTATGCTCTTAAAGTTAATGCAATATTTTTGGATTCCCAAATCTTTCTTGGTTTATTTTATTTTAATTTTTCTTACTGGAGGAAATCTTCAAGAGATTTCTTAACATAAAAAGCATGGTAGGTAAATTTCCTGAGTTATTTTACTTCAGAAAATGCCTTTATCCTTCCTTCATACTTGATTGAGAGTTTCTGTGCTAGTTGTAATATAAACACACAGAGATGAGTTATTTCAAGTGACTTTAGATGGCAAGATTTGAACTACACAGTCTTATAGGATACGTGTTACTCTATTTTTACATAATTTTATGTGCTAAATTTAATTATGTAGTTTAATTATTAGTAGTTATAGTAATGCTATCATTTTAACCTATTATAGAAAATGCAAGTTGAAAATCATACTACTGATTTTAGGAGCCAGAAGTTTTAGTATAAAACAAAATAGATATAAGAATAAAATCAGATAAATTATGTAAAAATACTGTAATATTGCATATGAATTAGAAATACCAGTATAGACTGTCAAGTATTTTGTCTTATTTTCAAGACTATGTATTTGCTTGCTTTGTCCACTTAGAAAGCCTAGAGTCAGTGATAACACATTAATAATAAGTAACTTAACACCCAGGGCTTCTTGGAGAAAAGACTGATTTCAAGTCTAGGCTGGAATGCATAGGATTAAAGGCTAAAATGTCTTGTGCCAGAAAACAAGGATGTCTTCAAGAATAATGGGCTGTCTCAAGAAAACGGGAGACACGTTGAAATGCTCCTTTGGTCAAAGGAAGAGCAATTTGAGCACTAAAAATCTGATGAGTGCAACTGATTTAAATATATAAAAATGTGTTCTAAATGATTTTGAGTTTAAAAAAGAGAAAGAAAAAAACATGCCTCTGTAAGTGTCATAGGATGTAACTAAGGCAACAACTCTGAACACTGACTATTAAAAAGAAAGTCATTATCCTGCCTTTCCTGCATACACTATATTTCAAGATAATCAAATATCTCTTGGGGCTGAGGGGAAAGTTCCTCTTTGCTTAAAAATTCTAGCACAAATGTGGAAGAAATGATAAAGTGGGAAATCTGTTTTGCAACTCCTAGTAGAAAAAAAAATAGTGAATTCAGGAAATGATTGTAAATTAACAAAAGCTTCAGATGAAAGGTTAAGAGATACTTCATCTGATAAGATTAGGTTGCCATGACCTGTCTCCACTCATGAGTCTTAGCATCGCTAAAGGTGAACTAAGCAGTCAACTAAGGTCCTGAGATGTGATGAAATATGACACACATAATCTGTAAAACACTCTTGGAAAACAAGCAAATGAAATAAAAACCTTGAGATTAAATCTAATTTAGATTCACAGCTAACTTAATTTACAGTAGATAAATGGAAGTTAGTTAAATGACAACAAAAAGAAGCAAATAAATCTAGAAAGTAAAATATCACTAATCCAGTTTTTGCAAAAACTCAGTAGCATGAGGGAGTTAAATAACAGAATTAGATGAACAACAGAAGGAATAAAATTATCTGAATCACAAGACACATAAAGAACAAATGCAATGAATGAATTTATTTGAATTTTGAGCCAAATAAACCCAACCTTTATAAGGCATTTTTGAAATTATGGAAATCTCATTATTGACTGGATATTGAATGACACCAAAATTGCTTACTCTCAGTTATGGTGACAGTAGAGATTTATACAAAAATGTCCATTTTTTAAAAAATTCTGATACATGTAAATGTGAAATACACTGTCATCTTTGATTTGCTTTTAAATTCTTCAGCAAAGGAAAAAATATAAAAAGAGAGGAAACAAATATTACAAGATATTGATAATTTTTTACCTGATTAATGAGTATGTGGAGGTTTAGTGTACTTTTCAAAATTTTTTAAATGCTTTTATAATTTTATAGACATATTTTTGTTTTTGTGCTTTCTGTATTATGAGGTTTAATATCAATTTTATTTTCTTGTACTATGTGTAAACTTTAATGTTTAACATTTAATTATAATTCATATTTTGTTTTGTTTTTGGTGTTTTTGTGTGGAGAGGAGTAAATGATGTTAGGGGAAATCTAAATTCATCATTCTGATTCAATTCACCTAACACTTACCAAGGACCTAATTTTGCTGGATATTGGGATATGAAGATGCATATGAAGATATAGTAGAAATAATATCAGTCAGCACCCTGTAAATAGAAGTAAATGATTAACTTCTGTCAGGTAGCAATGAGAAACAGCTTCATACAGAATATTTAATTTGAGCTGAGACTTTTAGAATGAAAAAGAGCTTGTCAGAAAGTGAGTGGAAAATTCCTTACAGAGGAATACAAGGATAAAGGCACAGATTTGTGAAACTAAAACCTTAAGCTTTGGGCAACTATTTTTGACTGTGCTGGCAAATGAATGCAAGAGGAAAAAAGGTGAGATAAAATAGTAATGTAAGCAATGGCCCTGCTTTTCATAGGCAGGTGCTGGGCCATATTTTTAAGAAATGAATTAATTGGAAGGGCTTGAAGAGGAAACTGATTATTCTGTTAAAATTGTGAAAACAGGGATAAAAAAGCAGTAGGCAGTTTAAAATAACCTAGGCAAGAACTGAAAGCCTGAACTATTAGTTATGATAATAAAGAAAACAGCATAATTTTATGAGAGAGTGATTGATTGGAGGAAAGAAGTGAGAAAATGATTTTATTGGCTAGACATAGTGGCTCACACCTGTAATCCTAACACTTTGGCAGGCTGAGGCAAGTGAATCACTTGAGGTCAGGAGTTTGAGACCAGCCTGGGCAACATGGCAAAACCCTGTCTCTTCTGAAAATACAAAAGTTAGCCAGGTTTGATGGCACTCACCTGTAATCTCAGCTCCTCGGGAGGCTGAGGCAGGAGAATTGCTTGAACCCGGGAGGCGGAGGTTGCAGTGAGCTGAGACCCACCACTGCACTCTAGCCTGGGTGACAGAGTGAGACTCCGTCCCCCTAAAACAAAATAAAAAATAAAGAGACTGTATTAACACTCTTCAGGCATTATCTTGAGACCACTTGAGACCGCTTTCCCTGGGAATGCTCTGGATTTGATCTTTTGCCTAAAAGTCAATCTGTTACCATCATTTGCCACCTGGAGAGGCTGGTAGTTTTCTAGACCAGCAAGGATATACAAGTTGACCACTGGAACAGAATAGAGAAACTAAAAAGAGACGTACACAAATGTGGTCATATGATTTATGAAAAATATTTCACTACAGTTCATTGGTGAGATTATGATTTTATGAGTAATTGATATTTGCTCAATTGGATAACCATAGTGTTTTAAACAGAACACATGCCCAACACACAACCTAAAACGCATACCCCAACACATAACCCAAAATGTGAAACATTAAAAAATTTGATAAATTGGACCTGAATAAAATTATAATATTTGTTAATTAAAAGATAGTGAAGAAACTGAAAAGGTAAATAGAAAATATTTGCAACATAGATAGCTAGAGAGCAGAGAAGAAACTCATCTAGAATATAAAAATAACTATAAATCAGTAACAGGCAACCAAGTAGCAAAATGGTCAAATGACTTGAACAGGTGTTTCATCAAAAAAGTGTAGGATATATAAATGTCCAAAGGACATATTAAAAGGTTTTTTAATTTATTAATCCTCTAAGTAATCCAGGGTAATATGACAGTGAGAAGCTGCTATACAAAAATCAGAATGGCGAATATTAAACAATCTCACACAAAAATAAACTGGTAATATTAAGCATTGGCAAGAATTTGGAGAACCAGAATCCTCATACACAGTAGAAAGAGGTGTAAATTGGAGTCATTAATTTCGTGAGCCCGTTGGTGATACCTACTAACAACTTACTACAGGTGTATCTTATGACTAGAAATTTCACTCCTAAATGTTTGCCAAATAGACGTGCATGCGTACACTACAAAGAATGTTCATAGAAAACATATTGCTAAAATTTACAAACAATAAAATTGAATAAAATGGATAAATTGTAACACATTCATGCAATAGAGCACTACATAGCAATGAAGGGGAAAAACACTTGTGTAACTTGTGTGAATCTCAGGAATACAATGCTGAGTGAAAGAAGCTAGAACAAAATAATACATTCTGTATGATCCCAGTTATATAACATTCTAAAGAAGGCAAGACTATGATAATGGATGTTCCCGTTGAAGACAGTGATTGGACAGAGAAAAGCAGGGGTTTCTAGAATGTTGGAAATGTCATATTTCTTAATCTGTGTGGTGATTATATGGTGTGATCACTTTGTAAAAATTCATTAAGATGTGCCCACTTGTAACTTGTACACTATTCTTTATGTATATATACTTGATCAAAAAGGTATAAAATAATTGGAATTATGTTATTATAGGGCATTATTACAAAAGTAAAAGGATTATTTGAGAAAAATTGAATCCACCCACAAAATGATCTATATATACTTTATAAGCAATTAACTCACTATCCAAGTGTATCCTTTGTATGAAAATATATTCATAATTACTAATACAAACATGCCTTTCCACATATGCATATCTACATGAACATACTGATATATGGGCAACACATAATAAATATTATCCATCTTTCAAAGTCCATTTTAAATCAGTACTTTTAATATGAAGCCTCTCATCTATTCCAATTACTTAAATCTCAAGTCTCTTGTCTAGTTTTCAGCAGCAATTATCAGCTGCAAAATGTATACTGCCTTAGTGTTCCTTAGATATTCCATGTAGGCTAACCTTATCTCTTAGACTACACATTTCTGAATGGGCAAAAAAAAACTTTTGTTTGCGACACAATTAGGTATTTGGTGTTTATTCAATAAATACTTACCAAATCAGTATATAAGATATTTTAAACGAACATAGGGGCAGTATCATGTTACACATAGCAAAATAAGTGTAATCTAAGCACATACGCAGAGACACACACACAGCATGCACGTGCATATCCGCAAATCCATGGTTCGTTCTTGTTTTTGAGGGATAAATCTGTTATGTGTATGATGGTTGCCTCCCGCTATAGAAATTGAAATCAAATAGCTGTTTTCCCTCAGTCCCCTGATAGCCAAGGCTAGGATCCAAAATACAGGTTTGTCTAATCAGATGTGACACAAAGGAGCCAGACCACAGGAGAATTCATTCCAGCAATCACAGTGAGAGCATCTCCAGAGGCAGTAATGGCGGTGAAAAAGGCTTCTAAACAGGATTTACGTTATGGTTTATATCACTTAGCCTGCCTTGATTCCTTTTACTGTGCCACCGTTCTAGGGAATCTGCGATCCATCCAATATCCTTTCAAACATTCCCCTTCTGTTTATGTCACAATCATTTCCTTTTAGTGGTAACTAAAAACTTTAGAGATACATACATATGTGTGTATGTATTTGTGTGTGCACAGTTGGACATATACACAGAAACGTACACTTATACATTTCAAAACAGTATCTCTTCTAAAGGAAAAAATATCTGTGTGTGCATGTACATGTTGCATGTTGATGCCATACAGCTAGATTTTTAGGAACTGAAAAGTAGTGGTTATAACTTTTTTTACTTTTTCAATCATACATAAAAAGCAGATTTTGTTCTATTGTTTTTTAAATAAAAAGACTTCATTACTTTTTGCTTGCTTGCTTATTTTAATGTTTATTAGCTCTTTGGAGAAATTGAGTCATTCTCTGAATGCCTTTTTGCATACCAGAAATGTATAAATATTTGTATTTTTTCTTAGCAATTTTATGTATTCATTTTTAAAATTTTTATTTCTCTACATGATATATGGTATGAGAAAATAAAATCTAACTCTGTTTTTCTAATGGATCAGCCAGTTGCCTAACAGTAGTCATTGAATAATATTTCTAACTGATCTGAATTGCTATCTCTGTAAACTCATAAAGTTTTATGTATATATATATATATGTACATTCACATACATACATATATACACGTATACACACACACACACACACACACACACACATATATATATAGGGTTCATATTGTATATTTTTTCAATTTAATCTATAAATTTATTCCTGTGCTGGTATGTCTCCCATTTAATTTTTGCAACTTTATAATTTGACTTACTTTTTTTGTCTAGCAGATGGTATCTTATTTTTATTGAAATAAGTTCTTTCATATCTGTGTTTTTTATGTACTTCCTCAGTTTTAATATTATTGTTTTTCCAATTTTTATAATAGTTTTACCTACAATATTGTTCTTCTCAAATAATTGTTGAATGTGTTTATCAGTTTATAGTTTTTCTATCCACAATGTACAGTTAGTTCGAATATATTATTATTGAAATACCTAATGTTATTATTTAACCAATTCTATGTACCCTCAGCTCTTTGGAGATGGTTCTAATTCTTAAGTATGTTCTTTCCTAATTTATTTCTTTGGCTTATGTTAATTCCATTCTATAAATTGTCTTTCCCCAAATTAGCTAAAATCCACCTTTCTTCATGGCCCATTTTACATGTCACAATGAGGCCATCCTTCTCTTGGGCTGAATACATTTAGTACAATCATCTATTCTTACTCATATATTATTGTTTCTTAATCTGGAATTTTTGCATGTCTCTAGCACCGTCTCTCCTCATAGTTTGAATTCATTGGAAATAGGAACCAAATTCAAAATAATTTATCATGATAGTCAACAAAGAAGTTTTTAACTGATTATTAAGCCATTTATAAGCATATGTTAACCTTTATTTAGTAATCTATCACTTCTTACAAAAGAGATACTATAATAAAAACATGTTAACAGTAGGTTAAAAAGTAAGATCAGGAAAAACACAAATCAGATCCAATGGGAAAAAACTGAATGTAATTAGAAGTTAGAGACCTTTATTTTTAAAATACCAGACATTAGTTTACCCTGATGCGTCCTGGTAACTGAAACAAAAATTGATGCATAATTGGCATTTTATCTGAGAAGACTGTGTAGAATATCTAGTGTCTTCTGTTTTGTACATGAAAAAGAACATGGGTATAAGTTGAAAATCTTCATCATTAAGGTTTTGTAGTAAGCTGGAATCACAGGATACATACCATTGAAAAATGAAAACAATGGCATCGAAAATAAAGGCAAGTGAGTGGCCTAAGCCCACAAAAAGAGCAAGTCATTACTGGCTAAACTGGTGTTCGTGTAAGTACACATGACTCTCTAGAGATTAGACCTAGAGAAGTTGAATATCATGGTAAGAATATTACAGGTAGAAGTGAAAGCAAGAGTCCTGTTGAAAACATGTATTCCACCTTTTCTATTCCATAAAACAAAGTAATTATATCAATAACTGATGCTGAAACATAGGTTAAGATAATCAAAGCTGTAACACTATTCTTTCTTATTTGAGAAATTCTAAAAGAATATGGAGAGACAGGACTGTTGTAGGTATAATTTTTTGTGGGGTAAGTCACGATATCCCATTGACTGGGCAATTTATGTAAAACTTTCAGTTTTGTGTGATCCTACGTTATGTCAACCTACAGCAAACAAAACATCTAACTTTAATTGTCCTAACATTTTCCAATGAGAAATGAAAGTATTTGGAGCCAAACAGTTAAGTTTCCAACAATAAATAATAGAATAAACTATTCTCCCACATGTGTGTAATTTATCTGTGTTCATCAGAAGATCATAAAGCATTAAAATAAATATAATTTTATATACAAAGGTTTCATTTAGCTATGAAGTCAGGTCAGACTGTTAGGTGTTGAAAATACAGAAGTAAAATGGTCTGTAATGTCTAACTGAAAAAGCTTTGAGAATAGTCAAAAAACACCCTTCAGCAATGCAAACACGGATAACAAGATGCTCAATCTGAATAACAAGGCTTTTGCCTGGGTATACTGGTTTTGTATTCTTGAATGAAGTAGCTTCAGTGTTTTCTGCTTCTTCATGGGATGTTAAACATTCAGAACAATTTATGAAGCCATAAACTCACAAGATTTCTTTTCCTGCTTTAGCTAAATCAAGGCAATCTTTAATTTTATTTGCCTAGACGCCACCACTAAAGTCAGTTTG
Organism: Cebus imitator; assembly: GCF_001604975.1. NCBI lineage: Eukaryota > Metazoa > Chordata > Mammalia > Primates > Cebidae > Cebus > Cebus imitator. The sequence continues at coordinate 1,681,307 of NW_016107524.1, forward strand.
TCATTGACTGAAGTGACCATAGTTATTCCCTCTAGGATACTGTTATAATAATCCTTTTTATTTTTATTTCCTACTTTACTGTTTTGCTAAAATCAATATTTGAGGCTTCATTAAATTGACAGCTAAATCTGAAATGCATTTACTATCATTCGCAATGCAAATGACTTTTTGGTGCCTTTAATTCTAAAAAAAAGTAAATGTCAGTTATATTATAAATGTATATTGTTTATTTTGAAATTTTCTACTCAGCAGGTTTCTTTATACTTCTGTAGATAAGTCTTTCATATGAACATAAATTTGAAACTGCATTCTCTGATTTACTTTGCTACCGTAATTTTTTCAAAAAGTAAAAAATAAAATTATAAAAGTCATGACTGATGATATGTGAATTATGTTTTTTACAGAGTCATGCACACCTATTGAATTTCTTCTCGGCTTTCCTGCCATCTGTGTGATTTTGAACAAGGAATCTTAAGAATACAAGGTGAGAATTTGCCTTATTTGTCACCACACAGCTTGGTTCTGTCGTGTTCCACATTAATAGGATTTTGTGACTGAGTGACCTTGTTAATACAGCAATATGTTTTCTGCCGTATCATCAGTAACAATCTTCTAAATAGGAAAAGCTAGCATTAAAAAAAAATCACAGTTGATTTCACTCCATTTTTTTTCTCTTACTTGAGCAAAAGTAAACAACTTTCATTATATCATAATGCAACCACCGCCATAAAAAGAGCTACTTTGAGTGTGGAATAGAGGACTAAAAATCTTCTGTCCGGCAGCACAATCAGATGGAGACATGTGGGTCTTTGACAGTATTTTAGAGATAGAGACAGAAAGGAGAATCTAAGAAAAAGATTTTATATCAGACACAGAAAAATTAGAAGATCTGTAAAGATTACTATGAAAAGATGAGTTGCATTAAGATGGCTAAAATACATTTTATCTCCTTTTTAAATCTTTGAACTTATGTACGTCAGTTTTAGTTAATTCCTCAGTATTACATCAGTCAATTCTGTCTCCATGATGTATTGTTAGAAAGGTTGTCTCTTAGCCAAAAAGTGTACGAAAGCAGGAAAAGACACAATTTGCTAAAAGGAGACCAAGAATTTCAGTAATTTCACCTAATCAGCAGCTGAGACCTTTTGCCCTTGAAAGAGGTAAATAACCTTCTTTGGGAATATGCAGCGGGAAGTTTCACTTGCTGATCTCTCGTTTCTCCAGTCCTGACCAGTCTCCTCCATGGGTTCCCTATGTTCTCTGGCAACTTTCTACACATAGATTTTTTTCTTGTTATCATCCCTTTAATGAATGTATTACTTCTCAAGACCCTTGTTCATTTCTCCTTCCCAAAGATTCTTCATCTTCACTTGCAACCGTAAATCAACCTTATCTCTAACTCCTTCTTCACTCATGCATCCTCATCCTTCACACTGTCCTTTCTCCTCCACCATGGCCATGTAGGTCCCTATGTTACTTTTCAGTATAAGCTTCTATAGGAGAGAAATGATTTCTTTTTCTCAACCATTGCTAATTTCATGGCTGCGGCCTCTATTACTAAAGACAGATTGGCAGAAAGAAAGCATACAATTTTCTTTGAGTTTTATGTGATTTTATGTGACACAGGAGATTTCAGAAATGAAGGCTTAAACAGGTGAACTTGTGTATTTTTATGCTTAGGTTTGATGAAGAGGTCAGAGAAGTTTGACTGGACAAAGGGACTATAATCTAATGGTAATAAACTTAGAGAGGTGGATTTAGCAAACCTGCTTGTTTCTGACTCTTTTCTGTATCCCTGTGTCTTTGGAGAAAGAATTTCCTTTCCTTGAGATATAGGAAGGGCACCTCTCAGATGCGAGTGTTATGATCTGCTTCAGGAGAGAAGAGGAAAGGGAAGGTCAAAGGGCTTTCCTGCTTCTGTTTCCCAAAATACCAAGGTGCCATATTTTAGGGTAGTGTGTTTTGAATCCCATCATTGCCACAGTTTCCATTCACTCTAACAGCAAATGCTCCAATGGCCTTTGCTGTTCCTATGGATTGCCAACAGCAAAGTCTGTATATGGGTACTTTTGCCTAAGGTAGAATAATGGGCCAATTATTAGTCTGATATTTGGTTTCAAAATTTGTTAGAGAAAACTTTGGCCTTAGTAATTTTTCTTTTCCTCCTTTGAGCTAGACCTCCAGTGTCTCAGGCTAATGATCATGAGGCTAGCATAAACTGCTTCTACTTCATGAGATCATGAGAAGATCACTGTATTAGTTTGCTAGGGTTCTGCTATCACAAAGTATCACAAGCTGGATGCCTTAAACAACAGAAACGTATTGTCTCAGTTCTGGAGGCTAGAGGTCTGGAATCAACAGGTTGGTAGTGTTGGTTCCCTGTGAGGGCTGTGAGTGAAGGATCTGTTCCAAGCCCCTCTTCTTGGCTTGCAGATGACTGTCTTCTCTTTGTGTCACTTCACTTGTCTGCATTAGTCCCTGTATCTGTCAGGAACTGAATAGTGTCCCTCCAAAGTTCTTATGTTGAAGCCCTCACCCTAGTGTGACTCTCTTTGAAGGTAGAGCCAATAACTAGGTAATTAATCGTAAATGAGGTCATAAGTGTAGGGCCTTAATCTGATAGAATTGGTGTCCTTAGAAGAAAAGAAAGACACCAGAGATCTCCTGAGGCCTCTTTTGGTGTATGCACAAAAGGAAAGTCAAATGAGGACTCTGCTCGAAGCTGGCCATCATCAAGCCAGGAAGAGAGATCTTACCAGACACCAACCCTGAGGGCGTCTTGATCTTGGACTACTAGCTTCCAAATAAATTTGTTACTTAATACCACCTAGCCTGTGGCGTTTTACAATCGAATCCTTACCAGACTGATGAAGTGTCCAAATTCCTCCTTTTTGTAAGGGTATTATTTGTATTAGATGAGGGTTCACCCTAAGGACTTTTTTATTTTGTATACCTCTACAATGACTCTATCTCCACATAATATCACATTTTGAGGTACTGAGCATTTAGACTTCAACATACCCTTTTGAGAGATGCAATTCATCTGATAACACACCAAACCTAATGCATACTTCTTACTCTTTAAGGAATTCTCTTTAAAGAACCTCCCTATATTCAGAAAGAGTACAAGTATAGGAATTAAAACTTGATATATAAGGCTATGAAACAATCTCTGCAATAATTGACTTGGATCGTATAAAAAGAGACCAACAGAAGCCTAATGAGTAGAATTATTTGAAAAACTCTATATCAATACCAGTGCATGACATAATTCTGATTTTACACAAAGGAATTCACTTTTCTACAAAAATGTGATATACACCACTTTAACATACAACATAGAAACTGATGAATAAGTATTAGCAGAATGAATGAATGAATCTCATGTGGACGTAATGGGAATGACATCCATGGACAACAAGTGAACACAAACCTGATTTGACCTCACGTTGCCAATATAGCACCTAGTAGTTCCTCCTAAAAGACATGTCCTCTTTTATATAACTACAAAACAAAGGACTTTGGCTCTGATGTTTTCCATTCAGTTAACCCTTCAATCCTGACACCTGCCAATCCTTTATGACATATAAAATTTCTCTTATGCCACATCATTTGCCCAACCTATCACTTAAATACAGTAAACTCTCATTGGGAACAATATCACCCATAAGGGAGTGTAGATGGGGTGGGGGAGTAAAAATAATTTTTTACATATAGAACACAGATATACATATAGTGTAAAAATAGCTATAAGGGAGGTGGGGATAGCAGTTAGGTGGGGGAAAAAGCATAAGAATGAAAAAAATTGCTTTAGGTGTGATAATAAAAGTGAAAAACAATGAAACAGTTGTCAAAAAAAAGTCAAACTTCATAAAATATTTGGAGAAATTTATTCTTTGCCAAACTTAAGGATCATGACCCATGAGCCAACCCCAGGAGGTCCTAGAAAATGTGCCTGTGATTGGTTTCCAGGTTGATTTTATATATTTCAGGAGAGTAGAAGCTTTACAGGCAGACATCAATCAATACATGTAAGGTGTACGTTGGTTCTATCTAGAAAGATGGAAAGATGGGACAGCTCAAAGCATGGGCTTCCAGGTCACAGGTGGATTTAAAGATTTTCTGATTGGCAATTGGTTGAAAGAGCTAATTTATTATCTAATGACCTAGACTCTACAGAAAGGAATGTCTACATAAGGGGTAGTGGAGACCCAGGTTTTTATTACACAGATGAAGCCTCCAAGTAGCAGGCTTCAGAGCTCTCATCAGACCTAAAAAGGTGGCAGACCCTTAGTTATTTCCTGGATGAGGGAAAAAACCTGGAAAGGAAAACAAAAATTATTATACTTTAAGTTTTAGGGTACATGTGCAGAACATGCAGGTTTGTTACATTGATATACAGGTGCCATGGTGGTTTGCTGCATCCACCACTCTGTCATCTACATTAGGTATTTCTTCTAATGCTATCCCACCCCTATCCCCTCACCCCCTGCTATCCCTCCTCTACTCCCCCACCCTCCAACAAGCCCCAGTGTGTAATGTTCCCTTTCCTGTGTCCATGTTCCACACCCACTTATGAGTGAGAACATGCAGTGTTTGGTTTTTTGTTCTTGTGTCTGTTTGCTGAGAATGATGATTTCCAGATTTAACCATGTTCCTGCAAAGGACATGAACTCATCCTTTTTATGGCTGCATAGTATTCCATGGTGTATATGTGCCACATTTTCTTTATCCAGTTTATCCTTGGGCATTTGGGTTGGTTCCAAGTCTTTGCTATAGTGAACAGTGCTGCAATAAACATACGTGTTCATGTGTCTTTATAATAGAACGATTTATAATCCTTTGAGTATATACCCAGTAATGGGATTGCCGGGTCAAATGGAATTTCTATTTCTAGTCCTTGAGGAATCACCACACTGTCTTCCACAATGGTTGAACTAATTTACACTCCCATCAGCAGTGTGAACTCATTCCTATTTATCTACATCCTCTCCAGCATCTGTTGTCTCCTGACTTTTTAATGATCACCATTCTAATTGGTGTGAGATGGTATCTCAGTGCAGTTTTGATTTGCATTTCTCTAATGACCAATGATGATGAGCTTTTTTTTCATATATTTGTTGGCTGCACAAACGTCTTCTTTTGAGAAGTGTCTGTTCGTATCCTTTGACCACTTTTTAATGGAGTTGTTTGTTTTTTTCTTGTAAATTTCGTTAAGGTCTTTGTAGATTCTGAATATTAGTGCTTTGTCAGATGGGTACATTAAAAAATTTTTCCCATTCTTTTGGTTGCTGATTCACTCTTATGACAGATTCTTTTGCTGTGCGGAAGCTCTTAAGTTTAATTAGATCCCATTTGTCGATTTTTGCTTTTGTTGCCATTGCTTTTGGTGTTTTAGTCATGAAGTCCTTGCCTATGTCTATGCCCTGAGTGGTATTGCCTAGGTTTTCTTCTAGGGTTTTTATGGTGTTAGGTCTTATGTTTAAATCTTTAATCCACCTGGAGTTAATTTTTATATAGTGTAAGGAAGGGATACAGTTTCAGCAATTTGCAGATTTCCCCCATAAGAGACAGTTTTGCAGGCCCATTTCAAAATATTTCAAAGAAACATATTTGGGGGTAAAAATATTTCAATTTCCTTAAGGGCCTGCTATCTGCCATGTGAGGTTATATTGGAGTCAAGTTGGAATTTGGTATCTTATTACTACACAGAGTCTGCTTTATCACTCTTAAGATCCCTATTTTAATATTAATGCTGGTCAGTTGTGCCTAAATTCCAAAGGGAGGAGTGTATGATGAGGCATGTTCAACCATCCCTTGCCAATGTGGCCTGAACTAGTTTTTCAGGTTTACTTTGGAATGCCCTTAGCTGAGATGGAGGTCCATCAGCTTTGGGAGCTTAGAATTTTACTTTTGGTTTACACAGTGTTTTGACATGTACCCTAACCATGGCTCCTTTCACATATTCCAACCCCCCAACTCCTTGTCCCCACTCACCCTCGTTACATAGCCAATGCCCTGTTCCCAGGTCTTTTATCTTATTCCTTTTACCTTATTAAGTATAGACATTATAAAGGAATTTAACATTGAATGCCTTTAAATGTTCCCTTAGCATATGTAAGTATGTATTTATAAATAATTAATAATGGGTGGCTGAATAGACTAGAGGGCAGAAAAAAACATGCAAAATTTTAGGACACATCTTTAACAGAAAAAGAGTTTAAAAATAAAATTATGTAGATCTATTTCAATATTAAGAAAAGTGTTTTTATGAAAAGTATTTTTAAGTGAATTCTAGATGCTAATTTTCTAAGCTCATATTGTTTTAATTCATTGATGTGTGTGACATATTCATGGAAAAGCAACTGATAGAGGGAGGGAAGGCAAGGCCATTCAAGGCTCTTATTAAGAATATTATGAAAACTCAACAAACAAATACTGTTTACAACTACCAATCATTCCTAGGAAGGAAAAGAAAGAAATCCAATCCCAAGCAAGGAATAACAATATTTACAGATTTCAGTAAAGGTGCCAAAATCAGAGTACAGTCATCTTCCTCTTCTGTTTGTGTGTGTGTATCTGTGTGTGTGTGTGCGTGTGTGTGTGCATGTGTATGTTTTAATTCTCTGGAAAGAAAACACATTTCAATGGGTTTTTAAAAACTGTTTCTTAGGTTTTAGTATGTTACTAGTTTTTGTTCTTTGTTGTTCCTTAAAGGAACCAAGTATCTGACTTCTTATAAACTAGACTTAAGAATCAAGACATTTAGTCTCAATCTTAATTAAAACCTAAGAAGCAGGGTTTGGAACTTTAAAAAAAAATCCAAATGATTAATCATGAGCCACTCTGTTTGCTGTCACTTGGTCCAGGAATGAGCAGCACGTGAGGTTGTTTAAAGCTGAGATGCTATATAGCCAGTGCATCTATCTTCCCAGGCAGCTCTAATCCTGCCTGGTCCACTGGTTCTCCTTTTACGAGTTCTTTTGATTGGTAATTGAGAGAATAAATCTTTGAAGAACTTACATGAATGCAAAAAAATATATATTAAGAGTCAGTGATAAAATACCTTCCCAGGCATTTTGTGCAGTCACCTTTCAGGACTCAGCTATTTAATTTATTTTGCTAGACAAAGATTTGCAATTGGCATTCTGGTATAGAATTTTTGTTCCTGTTTTTGTGTTTGTTTTTCTGATGTATAGTTAGGCAACTCCAAATTTTTATTTTCTGTGCCAAACTGAGTTATCTATGTTTGAGTAGGGAATAGGATCTAAGGGAATCATCTCAAAGATTTAAATAGAAGTTAGTCTACATATGTGGAAAGCTACAGGCAGAATCAACGGATTAATGTGGAATATGTGAAATGTGATAGGGAAAGGTTAATATGAAAGTTATTTAACATGGGAAAAAATACAAGATTAATTATTGATTTTCTCAGAACATCGCTTTCATTAAAACGCTCTCTTGCTCTACAATCATAAAACAATCTTGATTATTGAGAAACTAAAAGGTAGAATTTGAATAGATACTCACATCCTACTAAGTCAAGCTACAAACTTCACTTCAAATTTATTTTTCACATTTTCCTTTATGACATTTTCCTAACCCCATCCCCCACCCTGGGATATTTCCCATTATTCCTACAGAGAACCATATAATATCAGGTTTAATACTAATAATAATATTGATAATAATTGTTATTTAATGAGCATTCATTGTGTGTCAGGGAATGTTCTAAGCACATTACACTTTGCAGTTATTAATTCTCATTCTCAGAATAGTACTACAAAGTAACCATAGTGATGCTTATTTTATATTTTAGGAAACCAAGACTCAAGAGAAGTCAGACACATTGCTTAAAATTACAAGCTATAAGTGGTAGAACTGAAAATCAAAACCAATTCTATTTAACTCCAAAGTCTGTGTTTTGTCCACTTCATTTCACTCCATTCTCAGCGACTATACAACAGAAAAAGAGTATTACGTACAAAGGTGTTAGTAGCAAAACAGTTTATAAAAATTCTAAATATAAGGCTATTCAAAGATCAAACTATGTATAAAGTATTAAATAGAACTTTGGTGTGTATATATGCTTGATCAGATAAAATAAATGTATAATTAACATAAAAAATCATATGCAATAATTTAAAAGTTCACAATCAAGTCTATATTTAGATGAAAATATGCCTTTTAAAATACCCATAATAAGTCTGAAATTAAACATGACTAAAACATCAATAGGGAATGGAGGAAATGGTGTAATTAGAGGTGATTTTTGTTGTTCTTTCTATCTTAAATGTATTTATATTTTAATAAGTATGTATTACTCATAATTATTTAATAAATATCTTTAAGTAGCATATAGATCTCTGGTATTAAGAATAAATAAAGTTAGCCGGGCACCCTGGCTCAGGCCTGTAATCCCAGCACTTTGGGAGGCTGAGGCGGGTGGATCACGAGGTCAGGGGTTCGAGACCAGCCTGACCAACATGGTGAAACCCCGTCTCTACTTAAAAATACAAAAATTATCCAGGTGTGGTGGTGCACACCTGTAATCCCAGCTACCTGGGAGGCTGAGGCAGGAGAATTGCTTGAACCCAGGAGGCGGAGGTTGCGGTGTGCCAAGAGCATGCCATTGCACTCCAGCCTGGGAAACAGAATGAGACTCCGTCTCAATAAATAAACAAATAAATAAAGTTAATTTTTACCCTGAAAATAATCCTCAGTCATCCTTCATTCATGCTGATTTCCTTCCCTCCCCAACCTTTCCTTTTTGCCCATCTTTCTATTCTGTTCAAGGCTCACATGTTTCATTCTCTCCCACATTCTGTGTTGGCCTCCACTTCTCATTGCTCTTTTTCTCCTGAGCCTCTTGGCCTTTATATAACTTGGCATTACTTCTCTGTTGTGTTGCAGGCATGTTTCATTTTATAGGTTATATTTCAGTGCCTTATGAACCTCAACAAATATGCCAATGGTTTAATTAACGTAAGCCTCTAACATTTTTCTTTCCTGAATAGCCAGATTGTCTTCATCTTTATTGAATCAAGAACAAGAAAATGAGACCTAGTATTCATGTGATGAGGAAGATTTAACATTTGTTGCTAAGAAATATTTACTGACAGTAAAAGCTGTCACATACTTTAGTAAATGACCAAGAGCATTTTGGATTTACCACACTGGAGAGCTTTAATAATTATTTGGCTTGACAGATACAGTTTTTGGTGAAGGCCATAATTATTCTAAATGATATGTGCAGAGTCATTTTCCATTTCAAGAATTACTCAATGTTCCACTCCTTTAAACAACAAAAAAGTTGTTTTTGCTCTGCAACAAAAATGCAATTGACAATGCTTTCTGGCTTGGGTACTTAACTAAGTTAGCTATGAGTCCATGTGAAGTAAAGAGAACCTTCTTTGAAGATGATTTTCCTTCTATAGGTTCTTTTGAGGGTCAACAGAAGATAGCCTGAAAACTTACGAACATGAATGAGCCCTTTTAGAATTGTATAGCTGTAAAATGTTATTTCCTTCATTTGCTTCTCTTTGATAAAATAAAGCCTTCGTTTTTCAGCCCCCTTTGTATTCATCTCAATGTTACTAGAGACTAGAATGGTGTTTTCATATAGCAAGTACTAAATACTCACTGAAGGTTTAAATGAATAAATGTTTATCTCCCATTAGCCCATACAGGCAAATCTTGAGCTTCAGCCTAGACTATGAATACAGAAAAAGCTTTGCCTACAGGAAAAGAAAATACTGAAAAAATTGAAGCTGTTTATTGTGAGATCTATCAGATAGTCTCACGTCCCTTCTGTGTGACACCTTATAGAGGCTAACACATATGTGTGCACAGTTGATTGGCCAACCTCATAAAGTAACAATCTCATGGAGCTCTAAGCTTCTTCTATTTCAGGGTAACTTCTATTCCCTTCATCTTTTAGTGGATTTCTAGGACTCTTGTATACTCAATTTTTTTTCCTTTTGACTAATACCTTCTTATTCTCCCTTTCCTCCATATTTCTGTCATATAACACCCCTACCTGAGTTACTGCCTAGTTACTTAATGAGAAAAAAAACAGTTTAATTGAGCTGCTGTTATGTGTCAAAGATTGTGCTTTGACTTTCTCATTGTTGGCTCCTCTGTAACATCCACCATAAACCTGTTGTTTGACAAAGCAGAATTTATTAAACATATTGCAGTAGGGAGAAACCCAGAATGACAGGGTTTTATCAGTCTCAAAAGGAGACATCAGAGAAGGGTATTTATAGGGTTTGGGGGACTGGATTCAAATGGTTTGAGGTAGGTGTTTAAGGTGTGTAGTTGTCAAGATTAGGCAAAATTCATGACATAATAATTTAAGATAGACATAAGGCTCTTTGTGAGAAAACAGTTGCCTGAAAATTTGGCTGTTTGCCCAAGAGAGAGTAACATTGTCCAATAAGAGAACTGTTTTCTCGGATGGGCAAACTGGTTGCCTGGATAAGTTGGTCTGCAATAGTTTCCTGAAACAAATAGGTAAATTATTTATTAGTTTACAGTTTTATCTTTAAAAGTAAGTCATGTTGCCATAGGCAGTCTCAGCCCTCAGTTCTGTGAATATAAAATTAAAAGTTTTCCTGATTTCATGAAATTTATTTCATGTAATTATAAGACACATAAATGTAGTTACAAGACACATAAACAAGAAATTTTGGTTGGAGAAGAAGAAAATATAGTATATTAGATACATAGGGTCAAAAGGACCTAGTTACTAATTGAATATGGGCATAAGGGAGAAGAATCTAAAATATTTTCCACTTATCTTATTTCGGTGTTTTAGCAAATATTGGCAACACAAAATAAGATAGAAAATATGGGGGGAAAGGATGAAGGAGAAAGATAATAGTGTCAGTTCTAGACAGGCTAACTTTGAGATAATCAAGTAGAGATGATCAGTCGATAGGTGGCTAAATGGATTAGTATTTCGTGGAGAGATGCGCAGCTAGCCCCTAAATGTAAATATCATTCAGCCTTAGCTGATGTAGAATTCAGGACATAGACAATAGCTATTAGAGAAAATGCAGAATATGAAGAAAACTAAGAATTAAACCCTAAATGACTTCAGGAGTTAAGAGACAGGCAAAGAAGAATCCAGACCAAAAAATAAATTCAACAAGGATATTGCAGTTTTAAACAGAATAAAGAATTTTAAACAGTAGAGTCAAAGGTGTCAAATACTACAGAAAAGTCACTGAAATATAGGCTAGAAGGAGCCACTTCATAATTGAAATGTTAAGAATAACTTCAGTGCTAATAATTTCAGTGTAAATTCAGATGAAGAGCAAATGTGTTGAATGGTGGCACTCTCTTAGTTATATTTCTCAATACAAACCCCCTACGGTTTTAGAACAACATAGAAAATAACTGTTTTCCTTTCTCTCAGTAATTTTCATAATAATCTCTATCACTTTACAAATCACCGACTGCAATATCTCACTGTAATGGAAATTTCTTACTCTTTTTGTCTAACTGAATTTCTTCCTGTGTTTGGAGAATCACCTCATTATGAAGTTTGGTGGGAAGCAGGTCCAACCTCCCATTACAGAAGCCAAAAATGTTAGATGCTCTCCTTGCCATTCTGCCTTTAGCTCAAGCACAATCAGCAATCTGCATTTCACCAATTAGTTACTTCAACACTAGACTTTGACCCAAGAGCTGATGATGCCAAGAATCAGAAACTTTGCAGGACTCTGTTCCTGGAAGCAGGAGTAGTTACAGCCAGATGATGAGCTAAGCAGCTGGGACAGTTGGAGAGTTGACTGCTTGGTTACAGCAGCAGCAGGAGCAGCTTCCTCAGCAGAGTGGTTCTATGTTATGCTGTCTCTGAAGTAATAAAAGCAATAGTTACCACTGCAAGCAACTAAGTACTAGGTACTATCCTCAGAGTGTCATTTTTGTACTCTCACAAGGCTTCTCAATCTCAAAATGTTGACAGTTTGAGCTGGATCATTCTTTGGTGTGTTTGTTGCAAGGTATTGTAGAATGTTTAGTAGCATTCTTGATCTCTACTCACTAGATGCCAGTAGCACTCTGTTAGTTATGACAATCAAAAATGTCTCCAAACTTTGCCCCCCAGAGGGCAAAACAGCCTTTGGTTTAGAATCACTAAGTTAACTCATTTAGTATATACAAGGGGTCTAAGGTGGGGTCACCAAGCTGAATTCTCCAGGCCGCCAGAAGATTCAGTTCAGTTTACTTTTGATAACTCTAGTAGTTGGATCTAAGCAAGTTTTTGTCTAAATTTATTACTTCTCGCTTCTGCTATTAGAAAACTAAAACCCACCTGGCTGAAATTTCTCATGCTTCTTAATTCTATTCACACAGGAATCTCAAAGTAGTTGCTGTTTTCCCTTAGAATATCTGCCTGGGTCTTAGATAGTCAGAACTTTGATGCTAAGGAGACGTTTCTGCATGGGAGTGAGTAGCTTGAAGAAGAGAAGTTGTTTTCTCTGTTTATCCAATCCAGTAAAATGACTCCCAAGCTTAAGTTAATTCTCTTGTTTGACTGGGGCCAGTGCCTCTGCAGCTCTTACTAAAGTATTATCAGCGACATAGAAGATTCCCGTCTCCCCTTTTAATGAACCAACTTCACATCCCATTTTCCAAACAGTAGGTCAGAAGAAATAACTCTTTTTTTTTTTTCCCCTTAAATGTGTGTTTGGTGGGCGATTGGATAATTTGTTCAGCCCTTGACTGAGATCTCCCCTGGAGAGCCTGCTTTGTTCTTTGAAGCACTCACCTTCTCCTGGGGCCTCACTGTCATAAGTATTTAACACCCCCTGCTCAGAAATCACTGAATTAAGTCACGAAATCAGACTTATGCTTGCTCAGAAACAGTAGGCTGAACATGATGACCATCACTTTAAACATATGCCACCCTTTGGGAGACCTGAGGTCAGGAGTTCGAGACCAGCCTGGCCAACATGGTGAAAATCCATCTATAC
>NW_016107524.1:1694344-1867802 GCF_001604975.1 Cebus imitator
GGGAGGCAGAAGTTGCACTGAGAGTATGCCACTGCACTCCAGCCTGGGTGACAGTATGAGACTTCATCTCCAAAATATATATATATGTTTGTGTGTCTGTGTGTGTGTGACCCAAACCACCTCCAAGAAGTTCTGTTTTTATTATAGACGTAAGATCATGTGGGCAGTTAACAATATGGGCTTACAGTCAGACTGATAAGTTCCAATTCTTGCATCAGCTCCTAATTGCTTGAACTTGGAGGATTTTCCTAGCCTCTCAAAGTCTCAGTTACCTCTTTCATAAAACAGAGGTAGTCATGTATATAGTCATTGCGAGAATAAAATCAGATGACAATACCAAGAACACAATACACATTCAGTAAATTTCAATTGTTCTTGTTACTATTGTGTCCTTTTCCCTAGCTTATAGATAATTGCTGCTCATTCCTTTTTAAATATGTGCTTCCCCAAGTTCTCTAAATTCTGTTTCCTAGGATTGTCCAGTCTGTAATTTTAAACATGCATGCATCACTATCTGAGTTTTGGGTTTTATTTCCCTACAGTCTTCATAATTTGTAAAGAGCTTTCATAAGCATCGTCTCATTTGATCTTTGAACTATGAAATTACAAAGGGAAGGCAGGTATTATACAGGATGAATCCATGATGTAGAAAAGTCTTGAGGAAGAATCTCCTCAAGGCTTGTTGACACGTGGTTGGGTGCTCATGAAATCATCACAATGTCATATGTGTCTCATTATGTTTGTTTTTCATAAAGTATCTTATTAATTATGTGTCAAATGGGAGGGTTGAACTAGAGGATCACTCAGTTTTTCTGCCACCTGTAATGATCTATGAACTCATACAACAGATTCAAGTGAATGGAGACCATGGATTATAAGAGTAGACAGTTGACAAAGGAGGTCACCTTTACGGCAAACTAGGTGAAAGAGAAGTCAGAACCAGATGTAGCCAAATGTGGAAAGACTTCAGAATATTTTACCATGCTGCTGGCATGACCCTCTGATCCTACTCTTTACAATCAGTGCCACCAAATAACTTCTGCGTTCACCCCTGCTCAATTCGTGTTATCATTTGCACTCAGCTTTCCAGGATTATGGCCTCATTTCTGGATTCTCTCACTGGCTCAAGTCAATACTTCATTTCCAACTCCAGCCATTGGAGTATATAACTTTCCACTGTCTACTGTGTGGAATATTTTTGTTGCTATGTATAATTTCTGACAGTCTTAACCCCTGAGTAGCTACCATTCCTTACTTACTCTCTCCCTCTCTGAGGTTCTAGAAGGAGGAAAACCCCAGAATCTAGCTACTAATTTCTGGAAACTGAAAGTTTCTTTTTCTAGTCTCTAGAAACTCACTGAATGAGATTTTTGTATCTGGATTTTTATTATTTCCCAGGACTTCCTAGGATGGATTCCACTGGGTAACTCCCAAGTCTGTAAATAAAAGGAATCATTCTTGGTCGGGACTATGGCTATCACCAAATTGGAATGCCTGCAGAGATAGAAATTTCCCACTTAAGAGAATATAGTGTTTTTCTTTTATTGAATCTTCAGGGCATAGTACATTCTCTGATGAGAAAGAATGGCATGTGTGGAAGAAAATAAACTTTGCTAGAGGTGGACGAGAAGCCCCACCTACAATAGACAACAGGCTGATTGTTAGCCTTTTAGAGGGAGCCAGGAACCACGGACCGGATAACACACTGAAAGAATTTTGTAAAATTTTTAGAACCTTTGTAACTTTCCTGGTAATGTTATTTTTGCTATTACCATCTGTTTTCCCACAGTGATTAGTACTAAACTTCTTAAATTAAAAAGGGTCTGTGTGACTATCCTCAGGACATTAAGAAAGGGAAAACAGAAACTTAGCTTCTTACTCTGTAGGCAGGCTTGCTAGGAAATAAACCCAGAAAGTAGAGTGGGTTTTAACAACTTCCAAAGTAGAGGAAAGTGGATTGAATTCTTATAGCCTGTAGAAAAGGGGAGAAAATGTAGAATTAATTAGAGCCTAAGAAGAGACTCAAAACTGCATAGAACAAATTCCTTAATGAGATTTCCCCAAAATTTGCCTCTAAAATTTACTGTAAGGTGAATTCTCTAGTAAAAGTGTCCTTGAAGGTGAAGAGTTAGGGGCTAAGTCTTCCTGGATCTCTTGGGATGAGAGAATGTATCTTTTTATTTAGGACAGGTTAAGTGGAAATCTTACTCCTGAGAGACAGAATTTATGGGGAATGCACTAGGTTGTGATTTAAGTACAACTCTGAACCTACCCTTCAGTGGGACAAATACAAGTTTGTAAATTTGACTTCATCAAAATTGAGAACTGCTCTTTGAATGTCACCATTAAGATAAATGAAAAAACAAACTGCAGACTGAAGGAAAACATTTGCAAGGCATATATCTGATAAAGGATTTTTATCCGGAATATATAAAGAACAACTCTCTAATCTCAATGTTGAAAATAAATAGTAGGTGGCAAAAAAGTCAACCATCACGTCACCAGAAAAGACACAGAGATGACAAACACATGAAAAGGTGCTCAATGTTACTAGTCATTAGGGAAAGGCAAAATAAAACCTCAATGAAATACTACTGTACCCCTTTTAGGATATCTAAGATTAAGACTGACCATACAAAATGTTAATAAGGGTGTAGAGAGACTGGAATGCACATACACTACTGATGGGAATATGAAGTTGTATAAACACATTACAGAAGTCTGGTACTTTTTTAAGAAGTTAATTGTATTTTTACCCAATGA
Organism: Cebus imitator; assembly: GCF_001604975.1. Classification (NCBI taxonomy): domain Eukaryota; kingdom Metazoa; phylum Chordata; class Mammalia; order Primates; family Cebidae; genus Cebus; species Cebus imitator. The sequence goes on from NW_016107524.1 coordinate 1,697,108, forward strand.
TTCAGCCACTCCACTCCCATATGTTTAACTGAGTGAAATAAAAGCATGTGCTTATACAAACACTTCTACACAAATGTTCATAGCAGCTTAGTTTGTAAAGCTTGAAATTGCAAATAAACCAACTATCTGTCTACAAGGGAATAGATAAACAAATGTGGCATATCCGTATGATGAAACACTAGTCAGCAATGAGAGTGGAATAACAGACATTGGAGACTAGAAAAGGTGGGAGGGTGGGATGCAGGTGAGGAATAAATTACCTAATGAGTGCAATGTACACTATTTGCATGATGGTTATACTGAAAGCACAAATTTCATCACTATGCAATATATTCATGTAACAAAACTTACACACTAAATGTATGAAAATTAAAAATAAGGGAATTCTAACACATGTAAAAACATAGATGGCTCTCAAAATAATTGTTCTGAGAAAAAGAAAATGAATCAAAAAACTACATGCTTTCTGATTCTATAATTCCATTTTAATAAAATTATAGAAAAATGCAAACTAATTGGTAGTGACAGAAAATCCTGGAAGATGAGTTTTGGTTGGATGTTGGCTTGGGCAGGAGACAGTTAGGGAAGGGAGCAAAAGGGAGGGATTGCAGAGGGGGATGAAGAGAATACTGATATGATACATATATTCCTCATCTAGGTTTTAAAGTTTTCACCATTTTTTGGCCAAAACTCATTGTATTCTTTAAATGTATAGCTTATTAGTATAACTATATATTCATGAAAATTGGTTTTTAAAGAGTCAGGTGAATTGCCCAGACTCAGAGAGGATATAAAAATCCCTGAGGAATTAATCAATGCAAGCAGATGGCTTTACTTTTCTTTTTCCAAGTTATACTATTCTAATACTCCTGCCATTTCAACCAGATGTTTATGTCTGTAGGGAAAATAATTATGTCTACCCTAAAACTTTAACCACAGGAGCAACTTAAAGATCATGGTAACCTCCTTCTCTTGTAATTTACCCCAGAACAATACTAGAAACAGAAATTTCACCTTCAGTAAACTTGGACATTTATAACCCCACGTCATAATGAAGATTTGGCAAAATAACAAGTGAGCCAACATTAGGGGAACAATACAGCAAACTAAGAACGCAGGTTTAGAGGCAAACTGCCTGAAATCAAAAATTTAGTAGCTATGTGACCTTGGGCAAGTTACCCTTCACTCAGTTGCCTCATTTATAAAACGAAGATAATGTTATCTCATAGATTGTTGTGATACTGAAAAAAGTTGTATTTGCAGAGTGCTTAGACCTGCACTAGCAGATAGCACTACGTAAGTTTTTAAACAAAATATTGTCAAAGATCTAGTATAAACACCTGTGTGCTGATGAGGATTAGCAGGGCTATTGGGATGCTTCCATAAAGGGATAAAGCTATAAAAGTAAGGGGCTTATATGAAAGTTCCTGTAGCAGTTGGAGCTGTGATTACCCCTTACCTACTCTGTCTCTTACCAGGAGATGGTAGGTTGGTTTTCTAGAAAAATAAAATCAGAGAAGCTTGGGAGACAAATATATTATGCTTAAAATGGGCAAGGATAAGCAGACTGTAAGAAGGGGACAAAATGAAAGCTGTCCCTGAATAATGATTCAGCAGGCCCTTCAGAATATCTGTCAGGTAGATGAGCTTCCACAGCCTAGGTGAGAAAAAAGCAACACTTCTCCAGAGAAGCTGAGACACCCCAAAGACAAGCAATTTGGTCTGCCTAGTGATAAGCCAGTGCCCACTAAAGTTGTTTATAAGTAATGTCCACCAAGGAGGAGTCCACCATTCACACATAGGTTCTGTGATGGTTAATTTTAGATGTCAACTTACTAAGGGATACCTAGATAGCTGATTAAGCATCATTTCTGGATGTCTGTGAGGGTGTTTCTGAAGGAGATTGGACTGGATTGGACTGTGAGTCAGTGAACTTGATGGGGAAGATCTGCCCCCAATATGGGCAGATAACATCCAGTTGGGGACCCAGATAGAACAAAAAGGCAGAGGACAAGTGAATGTGTTCACACACTCTCTCTCCTGGGGCTGGATCTCTTTCTTCTTCTGCCTTTGGACATCAGAACTCCAGGTTCTCTTGCCTTTGGACTCTGACACTTGCACTAGCTGTCCCCTGGGTTCTCAGGTCTTTGACATTGAACTGAGAGTTACATCATCAGCTTTCCTGGTTCTGATGCTTTGGGCTTTGGACTGAGCCACACTACCAGCTTCACTTGGTCTCCAGCTTGCAGGTGGCCAACTGTGGGACTTCTTAGCCTCCATAATTGCATGAGCCAACCCCCTAAATAAATTCCCTCTCATCTATTATCAATCATTCTATCTAATGTCTGTCATCAATCTAAATAACAAGCAAAGAGAGGCTCTCTAAAATAAAAAGGTACTTACTTGGGAGTATGGCATTGCAGTGGGAATACACATGCCACAGTAAACTGTGTGCATATTCAAGGAGGCAAAGGAAACCAAAGGCTTTTAAAGGAAAAATGAGAAGGATTGTATATTGATTTAAAATTATTTTCCATGACTACAAAGATCAATAACAAGAGTGAAGCCAGTCCAAGGTTGGACAGGCAGTTGCTAGGCAGATGTACTTACAGAAGTATTTTTTGTATAAGGTTAAAATGACCTTTGTGTGAATAATTTTTGCAGAATTTTTTGTTATTATATGAGAACACTCTTCACAGCCTTCCCTGGCTCTATTTGTCAGAGTTTTGTTTTGTTTTATTTTGAATTATCACAAGCGACTCCATTTGTATTCTGACAATTTTCACACTATCCTATTGATTTTGTCTCTCTGGAGAACCCTGACTAATATAGCTTCCAAAGTAATTATGGTATCCTTACCTTAAATAGGAATGAATAGCCAAAAGTCACGAGTCATTTGAGAAAACCCTTAATTGTGAAACAGAGATCAAAGCAACCATATAAAAAGAAAATATAAACTATGCAGTAGACAGAACGAGATATTTAAAATTTCCACATTCATGTAACAAGAACAGGACACTACGAACAAGAGTATCCGTCGGCGGGGGGGAAGGGGAGTAAGCTCTTTGAATTTATAATTGTGGTCTTAAGTCAGGTACCTCAGAAGCAGAGCCTGGGAGGGGATTCTTGTTCAAGTGACAGATTGAGGGAAAGCCTTCAGGAGAGTGGAGGAATGCAGGATAGGCAAGACAAAAAACCTACACAAGAATCTGGTCTCAGAGACTTCTTTAAGTCTGGTCTCATAGTGAAAACTCTAGAGCATACATTGTACCACTGAATCAATTTCACTTTGATGCAAGCATTTAGCCTTTAAACCTTGATATCAGTTAACATCTAAATTCCAAACTCCAAGGGGTGGTTGCATAGCACCTGGGGAGAGGAAGCTCCTGGTTGACCAGAAAATTTTCTAGGAAAGGGGATGTTGCTATATATCAGCCCATATTCCCAGCAACTAGGGATGGCAGCACTGGCTGGTGGAGAGCATACTACCTGTGTGCAACCATCTCATTCCTTTCTTTATACGTATAGTCCACTTTTTTCCTTTCCTAGCAACTCTTAGCAGTCAGACTTTCCTCTTGCTCAAATGAACACACTATGCAAATAATGAGCTTTTGAGTTAGTCTGAGTTATTTTGGTTATTTAGACGACTTTTAGCTTTTGAAAAATGTAAACAAATAATGACAAGACTTGCAATATACCTCACAGCACTTTCAAAAATATATGCCAACTCTTGGGCTAACACCTGGCATCTCTTTTGACTTCTATTTTTGTAGTTTGGATTATATAACTGAGGAAGTTTCATTTAAATCCTCATCCATTTTCACCATATTCATAGATGTCCTAGAAAAAAAAAAAGATAAGAGGAGAATTATCAAAGAAATCATACAAGAAAATTTTCCTAAAGTGAACAGCCTATAACTCTAGATAAAAAGTGGTACCCACTGAGTACACGACAAAATGAATGAAAAAAGGCCCACAAAAAGGCAAATCATGAAATCTTAGAATGCCAGGGATAAAGAAGAGTTTCTAAAGGTTTTGAGACAGAAATCCAATGCATTTTTATAAGCCTGTTGGCACTAGTTGAGGTTTTTTGAAACTACAAGTCATAACATAACACAATATATGCATTTCTGAAAAATCTTACAATCCACAAAACTGATCACTAAAAATAATAGTGCTTATGGAGAAACATAGGGTTGAGGAAGACTACTCAAAACTTGGGCAAACTTCTATTTTCCTTGCCCAGTTACATAGTTTGTTAATCAAAACACCAAAAACAAGACAAAACCCAATAACAATTCTAAAAAAAATGTACATATGTTTTCAAAGTTAGTATGAAGGAATAGAACAAGAGAGCATATAATTAGCAAAAAGCCCAACTAAGAGCAAAATTCAGATTGTTTGTCTAAGAAGTAGTAGGCCAGGCCAAGCTATGGCAGGGGTGATGTGGTGTCTCATTTTTAAAACTTTTTTATTATATAATATATAAAGTCATAATATAATACAGAATTTTAGTGAAAAGAAACTTACATATCTAGTCCAATCCCCCAGTCTGGTGGGCACTTGCTATCATGAAAATGTAATCGCAGATCCAGTGAGCATCACCACACACTACTTAGACTAAGGGATCCTAATCCCTGCCCTCTTCATAGATCTAAAACTATCTATTTTAAATGAATTTATCAGGAAGTTCTAGAGAGTCTGTGTTGAATGAGTAGAAGAAGTACTAAAAAGGTAGAATCCAGAAAAAAAAAATCCACACAATTACAGCCAATAGACTTTCAACAAAGGCTCCAAGAGCACATATTCAGGAACACATATTCAGTGCCTTCAATAAATAGTTCTGAGAAACTAGGATATCCACATGCAAAAGAATGAAACTAGACCACTATCTTTCACCACTTTCAAAAAATCAATTTAAAATGAATTAAAACTTAAATGTAAAGCCAAAAACTATGAAACTACTAGAATAAAACAGATGAAATGCTTCATGACATTGGATTGGGCAAGGATTTTTTTTTCTTTGAGTCGGAGCTTTGCTCTTGTCACCCAGGCTAGAGTGCAATGGCGTGATCTTGGCTCACCACAACCTCCACCTCCCGGATTCAAGTGATTCTCCTGCCTCAGCATCCTGAGTAGCTGGGATTACAGGCACACGCCACCATGAACTGGCTAATTTTTTGTATTTTTAGTAGAAATGGGGTTTCACCATGTTAGTCAGGCTAGTCTTTAACTCCTGACCTCAGGTGACCCACCCACCTCTGCCCCAAAGTGCTGAGATTACAGATGTGAGCCACAGGATTTTTTTTTTTTTTTTTTTGGTGAAGCCTCAAAAGCACAGGCATCTAAAGGAAAAATAGCCAAGCAGGATTACATCAAAAAAGACTCTTGCACAGCAAAGGAAACAATCAACAGAATCAAGAGACAACCTACAGAATGAGAGAAAACATTGATATATTATATATCGGACAAGGAATTAATGACTAGACTATATAAAGAATTAACCCAATAGCAAAATCCAATTAAAAAGGGGGAATATATCCGAATAGACATTTTGTGAAAGAAGACATAGAAATGGGTAGCAGGTATATGAAAAAATGCTCAACATCACTAATCCAGGAGATCAAAATCAAAATCACAATGAGATGTCACCTCACTCCAGTTAAAATGGCTATCAAAAAGACAAAAAATAATAAATGCTAGCAAGAATGTGGGGAATTGTTATACCCTGTTGGTGGGAATGCAAATTAGTATAGCCATTATGGACGAAAGTATGGAGGCTTCTGAAAAAAATTTAAATAGAACTGCTGCAGGCCCTAACAATCCTACTGTGTATATATCCAAAAAATAAAATTTGTATGTCAAAGAGATACCTGCACTTCGCACCCTCATGTCTATTGCAGCTCTCTTCATAATAGCCAAGATAAGGAATTAATCTAAATGTCCACCAGTGGGTAAAAGGATAAAGGAAATGTGGTATATATACACACTGGAATACTATTTAGCCGTAAGAGAAGTCTACCACTTACAAAAACATGGATGAAACTGGCAGTCTTTATATTAAGTGAAATAAGCCAAGCATGGAAGGATAAATACTGCCTGATCTCACTCATATGTGAAACCTTAAAAAGTTGATTTCATAGACAGTAGAGTAGAATAGTGGTTATCAGAGGCTGGGGAGGGGTGAGAGGAGGATGAGAAGAAGTTAGCAGGTACAAAGATAATCAGATAGGAGGGGTAAGTTCTGGGTGTTCTATTACACAGTAGGGTAACTATAATCAATAATGTATATTTCAGAATGGCTAAAAGAATTTTTAATATTCTCACCACAAAGAGTGCTCACCCTCCAGTACAAAATATTTTTTCTTCCTTTGTATAAAGAAGTACAGAGAATATAGAAATTGGAGAAAAAGAATAAGACAAAAAGAGAGTATTACCGTTTTTAGAATGTCTTTGATTCAAACTATTAATAGTAATTATAGCCCTTTCTTGAGATATACTAAAACAGAAAGGGGCAGAAATCATTTTCATGCCTCAGACCAGAGGTTCAATGTTGTTAATGACCTTGACTGTTTTCCTTTTTCTGAAATGTGAAAGACCTTCTGGGAAAGAAAGAAAATCAAGAGTATGGAAGATACTACCCAGCAGAATTTAAAATTTTAAGCTGGGTAATTGTGGGTCTTAGGGAACATTATTTGTCTTTTCCAAAGGTTGCTAATTTTATTGTCATATAATTGTTAACTGGTGTTTATTTCATTATATTTTTTTATTTTTTAAGACTTTCCAATTTCTGTCTTGGATATACGCTTTAGCTTTTAGTATAGGATATCACAGGATGTATGTGTTGGGGGCCGTGGGGTTGTTGTTGTGTAACAGCAGTTATCAAGACATGATTCCATTGGAAGCATTTTCCTAAGTGATCGTGGCTTTGCTAACCGATACCACCTGCTAGGTTCAGTGACAGTTTTCTCTGATACTTAATGGCAATTTCTTTTAATTTAACATTTTTAATGAAAACTAATGTAGGAGTTAAAATTGGGGAAAGAGTACACTGGTACTGTAATTGGCTTCAAACTTACCAATTAAACATTATATGAATTAAAGTTTTATGTATTTTTAATTGTACCTTCAGTAACTGGAGTACAGCTTGTCTGTTAAATATACAATAAATTATTTAACTGTTGGATTTAGTCCTGAATTTCATAAGTTTTAATTATTAGCAGAAACAGCAGAGAGAAGACAAAGGAGAAACATGGAGAATGTTTGAGGTATGCTCAAAAAGAGCCTATCTGTGCGTCTCAGAATGAGAAAACATCCAACCACATGATGATCCTCGTGTAACTATAAAGTTTTGATCAGTACTGGTCATAGAACAGACATTAACTAGCCTCACTAAAAAAAAACTGTCAAGTTTAAGTTGATAGCCTATAGCTTGGTGTACAGAAAATAAGTTCCAGTTGTCTATCAATTCAAAATATTTTCATAGCAGTGGTTCAAATTTGAGAACAAAAAAGTAGGTTGCCTGGTTTTTCATGTTGCTAAATAAAAAGCTTTCTCTGGAACGTATCCCAATTCTAATGGTAGTTTGCAAAGTAAATAACAAGAGAAGAGGACATTAACTGGCTTCCTCCCAAGACCTGTGAAACACAAGGGAAATCAGTAATTATTCATCCCTCCAACCTGCCTCCCACTTACTGAGCAACTCTTATGTGCGAGGCACTGAGCCAGGTGCTGCCTGCACAGGGATGTTAATAAAATATCAGCTGGGCTTGTGGAAGATGGAGACGACAAGTACAGTCAGTTTTACCCTAAGCCAGTGAGCACCTCATATTGTACTTCACACAAAGGGCATTGTCTCAGGGCTTAGGAATTACTCCAGAAGAAAAACTAAAAGAGAATTTGGTTCTTGCAAGTTGTATCCAAGCACCCTTATTTTAAATCCAAGGTGTTATTTTTGATGGGATATTCATTTCACTATGCTTCAAAAAGAGACCTTGTAATTCTGTAGGCAAGCCTGGCAGCTGCAGCTTTATTATAAAACCACAGTGCATCCCATATCCACTGTCATTAAAGCATACTGTGAAATGATTCAGTGGCAGGTCTCGAAAGAGAAGGGGAAAACATTGGCAAGAAGAGAGTTATGATGATATGTGATTTGGTGATCCCCGAATTGTTAAACTAGATAATAAGACTACAACAATCCCCTCAATAAACTCAATTCTCTGAGTCTCCTGCTGGCTGCATTCATTACTTCAGCTGGGAACTTTGCCTTAATGACATCTGCAAGGTTTAATACTCTGTAGACTCCATACTGTGCCTGTGGGATCATTCATACCTCACTGGAATAGACAAAGCTTTCAAAAATAAGGAGAGATGGCAAGTATACCTGGTGCTGAGGGAGAAGCACAGAAACACCAACAGAGGCTCATGTCCCCTCTTCATTTCTCATTTTCCTGGATGCCTCTCAGGGCTGGAATAGTTGATTAGAGATGAAGAAAGAAATTTGGAGCTGCTGCTGAATTTGGTTAATGAGGTTGATGAGCTCCTTGTTCAAAGAATTAGTCACGGTAAAATAAGAGTCCATATCCCCTTTATGAGCTCTTTTATCTCAATGGGCTTATATCATCACCTGCTCTTAAACCACTGGATCCTCTCTGTTCCAATGTTTGATATGTTTCCGAATGGTTTGACCTCCATGCTCTGCTTCTTCTTCTTCCATTTGGCCTCCTCAGATAGGCTTGGTGTCTCATTTCAATTGGATCTTATTTTTTTCATATAGTGCTCCTTACTTCTGTCTGCATTTAAAAAAAGTCATCTATCCATCGTTTCTCTACCACACTGGTTCCTTCACTTCTTGCACTTCCATAGAATTTCAAAAAACATATTGGTCATTTTGAGAGTGTCCAGCGTTGCACTTGGCACTACTTAGGGCCTCTCTCTGGAAGGAAGACTACTTCCTTCCTCTCCTGCCCTTAGCCTACATTAGTGTCTCTTTTCCCTCAAGTCTTGCCTACTACCTCTTTTGTAAATAAAATGTCATTGGGGCACAACCACACTCCTTTCTCTATGGCTGCTTTCATGCTACCACAGAGTTGAGTACTTGCAGAGATCATATAATGGTCCTTAACAGGAAAAAAAAAAAAAAAAAGCACCTGTAAATTTCTACTCTGTACAGAGTCCTTTTTAGTGCTCCTTCTCTTACCTACTATTCTTGATTAGGCAAAGATCACCAGGTTAGGAAACGCAACCAGAAATGACACCAAACTATGAATGCCCATTGGTTTAACGTTATAGAAGGATAGTTTTCATTCTCAATTAAGAGTTAGTTCTTACTATTTCCTAAATGTAACATGTGCTTCTACCTTTACCACTTCCTAAAACTAGAAGTCACTTCTTTATTCATGATTGAAACCCAGTTCAAGCACCCCCCCTTCCATGAGGCCTTTTGCATTGATTCGGATGGCTTGGATGATTTCTCACCTTCTGAGATACAACCGTTCTCCATCTCACTGGCTCACCTGTAGATGTAAGATACAATATTTATAAAGGAATATAGACTGGGGGCCAACACAGTATTTTATTTGAAATAGTTCAAAAATTTAAAAAATATATAAGTTTTCAATTAAAATCTATATTCCCAACTTCATCAGAACAATCAGAAAACCTAGGACTACCAGAATTTCCACATAGCTCCAAGCAAGTAGGGATCAACAGCACTTCTCCCTTTAGAAGGGCCATGTGCTTTCTGATTTCCAGTTCACCATATATCTCAACGCTCATATTAGCCTATGCTGGGCCAACTTCATCATTTGTGCTGTCTACTCATTCCCTGTAGGGATTTAATTTGTGATTCCTGATCTAAACCAAATATCAAATGTCCACCAACATTTGAGGACAGAGATATACTGCAGAGGTGGTTACTAGTAGTTGTGTAATAAAACTGGAAGTAGAGGTAGCATAATGGGTAGAAATAGCAAATACACGGAATAAAATCCCAGATGTCAGCCTGGAGCCGTTATTGCTAAAATGCTGAAAAAGAAACAAACAAAAGTCAGCCTCAGAGCTTTGATCATCTGCATAGTTAACCAAGACCAAGCTAATCTCTGGATTTGACAATAGCATGTTGTTGTACTATATGGTAATGTGGGTGTTAAGGGCTGACTTGTGTCCTTCCAAAATTCATATGTTAAATTGCTAACTTCCAGTATCTCATAATGTAACTGTATATGGAGACACGGTCTTTAAAGAGGTGATTAAATTAAGACAAAGCCATTAGGGAAGACGCAAATCCAATCTGACTAATGTTTTTGTCAAGAAGAGATTAGGACATAGAGGCAATGGGAACATGTGTGCATAGAGACAACCACGTGAGGAGACAGCACGAGGGCAGCCATCTGCAAGCCAAGGAGAGAGACCACAGAAGAAACCAGCCTTGCCAGCACTTTGGTCTTGGACTTGTAGCCTCCAGAAGCATGAGAAGACTAATTTCTGTTGTTTAAGCCACCAAATCGGTGGCATAGTATTTTGTTATGACGTCCCCAGCAAATTAATACAGTAGAGCCCCTACAATAGTCTCTTCTTGGCCTTATACAAGGTTTGTCCCCTCACTCTTGTGAAAAGCGCTTGTCCTATGCTACTCTCACACAAGCCATTCTCACAGCGCCTCTATTTTATCTTCACCAGCCCATACCTATCTGCATCTGTAAGCAAGGTGACAATTGCCAAGATGCCACAGTTTGCCAAAGATAATCCATCACTGTGAGACAAAGAATGGAGACTCTAGAAATATAACATACACATATATTTTTTTCTATATTCAGCCTTGGCATGCACAGCAAAGCGGAACCATTGATTATTTCATTGCCGTTCAGAGTTGCTTTTTCTGGTGATGTTCCTAAAATATCATATATCCCTACCTTTGTAATATTCTGTTGTTCAGAAGACCCTAATTGCAGATGATTCTTCTCATAGCTATTACAATGTCCCTCTTAGTTTATTACTGACTCAAGAAAACTAGCCTGGAAGTTTCCTCTTCAGAATCACTGGTTTTGGGGGTCAATCTGGAAGGCAATTATGGCTTGTCAAACAAGGGTCCCTTAGAGCAGACATGGGTCCTGCTGGATGAATTTTCATGGTGTGTACACTAAACAGGAAAAATAGTCAGCTTGGCCTTTCAGTTTATGTAAATTAGAATACAGTCTTGACAATTCACATACTTTTTTTGCGCTATTGAAAAAGCATCACATATTTCTTTGCACTGTGGAGGGATAACCCAATCAGAGTGTGAGCTGTTTGGAGGAAAGGAACTTGGTTATTTTTTCTCTTTATGTGTCTCACTGATCATGTTTTTGGACTCTGACATTCCTTTAGACAATCTCTTGTCTGGGTCATGGCTCTTCCCTAGCTAAGGAAATTCCCCTTGTAATATTTCATCAGACTTTTACAGTGATTGGCATTATTCAGCATGGATATTAGCTAAAGACAATTCCTTGAAAGGAAGTTTCTCATGGAGTTTGGGGTTTATAGAGAGAAGTTCATCTTAGAAAAGTGTGCACCCATTTGGGTGCCAGATGAGAAGGGTTGGACTGGTTAACCACGGGATAGCAGAAGAGAGTGACTCAGGTCCAAGACAAAGAATGCCACTAACAAGGAAGATGAGAAGGAAATCAGAAATGTTATCATCTTGCTAAGGAAAAGCTCTTTGTGGAAAATCTAACCAGAGTTCTCCCAAAGGTAGAGACCTAAGACATTGGTTTTCTAGACACTGGGCCATTTGAGAGGGTCTTCAGCTCTAACTGTTCTTTTGCCTGACCTTAGTCATTACTGTCATACAGAGGTTTCTTGTTTAATACTTAAAATGTTACCGAAAAAAGCATAAGAATTACAAAAAGTTAGATTATCCAGAATAATCTACCTTTAGAATAAATTTTTGAGGTTTTTTGAATATATATATGTATCTATTTTGCTTAGAAATAAATATTTGTTTTTAGAATAAATGTTTTTATGGAATTTACAATAGGTCTCCTTCAAAGAATGCATTTACGTATTATAATTTTTGATGTATCTCAGTGTGATTATAAATAGGTTTCTCAAAACCATAAATATGGCTTTAAATAAACCCTAAGTGCATAAAGTATAAAGACATTAGGAAGTGTATGTATATTAAAAATATATTAACATACAGGCACTCACACAAACTCCAAAAGCATATAAATGCACACATGTACACTTAAACCTGTGCACAAATTCATACCAACCACTTCCCTTTAGGTTTTAATTAAAGTGCCAATTCTAAAGATTGATGATTTTCAAGAGTAGTACTGAAACAACTAAATAAAAGGCTGGTGGCGTTTTTGACAGCTGACAGGGTGACGGGGATACATTGCCCAGGTTTTACTGGAATAAATCATCTTCATGCTAGCTTTCACCTTTGACTCCATTTCTCTCCTTGTTCTCAAATAGGTCCTGGGAGAGATACCTGCTTAAGCAGAAATCAGATGCAAGGATCAGAGATCTATCCCCTCCAAAAGCTTTCCTGAAATTCTATATAAAGCAATAAGAATGAAAACATTATGCATCACTAATAATTAAGCATTTTATTAAGTGGCTCAAAGACTTAGTTTTCCTTTCTATGTCTCATCCTCATTGTGGTCATCCAAGCCAAGAGCGTATGGTAAACCAATGGGAAGAGAGTACATCTGGGGAAAAGACAAAGAGGATGCATCCTTCAAAAACACATTTCATTTTTAGATTTTATTCTCCTGCTGCTGTTGGCAGTGTGACACAGTCTGCTATTGCTGCCAGCCAGAACCTTTCCTCACATACCCAGTCCTCTCTCTTTGGAAAGATTGACCCTCTGATAAAACCAGTCACAATTTAGAAACCTTCATTTCCTGAACACAGCCTTCCAGCCACACTAAATGCAACTAGGTGAAAGAGTTAAGTGATGTAAAACATTTTTATTTTATTTTGTAATTATATATGGGCTCTGGGGTACATGTGCACTTCCTGCACCCTGCAGGATGGTTGCATAGTTACATACATACCACGGCGGTTTGCCATCTCCATCCCCTCCACCCCGTCACCTACATCACGCATTTCTCCCGGTGTTATCCCTCCCTATCCTCCCCCACCCACCCCACTGCTGTCCCTTCCCTCCCCTCCCCTTCACCTACCCACTTAGCCCTGTGAGTGTTGTTCCCTTCCCTGTGCCCAAGTGTTCTCATTGTTCATCAACCGCCTATGAGTGAAAACATGCAGTGTTTGGTTTTCTGTTCTTGTGTCAGTTTGTTGAGAATGATGGTTTCTAGGTTCATCCATGTCTCTGCAAAGGACACAAACTCATCATTTTTTATGGCTGCATAGTATTTTATGGTGTATATGTGCCACATTTTCTTTATCCAGTTTATCATTGTTGGGCATTTGGGTTGGTTCCAAGTCTTTGCTATTGTGAATAATGCTGCAATAAACATACGTGTGTAGGTGTCTTTATAGAATGACTTATAATCCTTTGTGTATATACCCAGTGATGGGATTGCTGGGTCAAATGGAATTTCTATTTCTAGATCCTTGCAGAATTGCCACATTGTCTTCCATAATGGTTGAACTTATTTACACTCCCACCAACAGTGTAAAAGTGTTCCTATTTCTCCACATCCTCTCCAGCATCTGCTGTCTCCAGATTTTTTAAAGATCACCATTCTAACTCATGTGAGATGGTATCTCAGTGTGGTTTTGATTTGCATTTCTCTAATAATCAGTGATGATGAGCATTTTTTCATATGTTTGTTGGCCTCATATATAACTTCTTTTGAAAAGTGTCTGTTCATATCCTTTAACCACTTTTGAATGGGTTTGTTTGCTTTTTTCTTGTAAATCTGCTTTAGTTCTTTGTAGATTCTGGATATTAGCCCTTTGTCTGATGGGTAGATTGCAAAAATTTTTTCCCATTCTGTTGGTTGCCAGTTTACTCTAATGATTGTTCCTTTTGCTGTGCAGAAGCTCTTAAGTTTAATTAGGTCCCATTTGTCTATTTTGGCTTTTGTTGCCATTGCTTTTGGTGTTTTAGTCATGATGTTCTTGCCTGTGCCTATGTCCTGAATGGTTTTGCCTAGGTTTTCTTCTAGGGTCTTTATGGTGTTAGGTCTTATGTTTAAATCTTTAATCAATCTGGAGTTAATTTTTGTATAAGGTGTAAGGAAGGGGTACAGTTTCAGCTAGCCAGTTTCCCCAACACCATTTATTAAACAGGGAATCCTTTCCCCATTGCTTGTTTTTGTGAGGTTTATCAAAGATCAGATGGTTATAGATGTGTGGCATTGCTTCCAAGGTCTCTGTTCTGTTCCATTGGTCTATATCTCTGTTTTCGTACCAGTGCCATGCTGTTTTGATTACTGTGGGCTTGTAGTATAGTTTGAAGTCAGGTAGCATGATGCCTCCAGCTTTGTTCTTTTTGCTTACAATTGTCTTGGCTATGCAGGCTCTCTTTTTTTTTCCACATGAAGTTTAAAGTAGTTTTTTCCCAGTTATGTGAAGAAGGTCAATGGTAGCTTGATGGGAATAGCATTGAATCTATAAATTACTTTGGGCAATATGGCCATTTTAACAATATTGATTCTTCCTAACCATGAGCATGGAATGTTTTTCCATCTGTTTGTGTCCTCTTATTTCCTTGATCACTGGTTTGTAGTTCTCCTTAAAGAGATCTTTTACCTCTTCTCTCAGTTGTATTCCTAGGTATGTTATTCCCTTTGTAGCACTTGTAAATGGGAGTTTGCTCATGGTTTTGCTCTCTGTTTGTCTGTTATTGATGTATAGGAATGCTTATCATTTTTGCATATTGATTTTTGTATCCTGAGACTTTGCCGAAGTTGCTTATCAGCTTAAGGAGATTTTGGGCTGAGACAGTGGGGTCCTCTAAATATACAATCATGTCATCTGCAAATAGGGACAATTTGACTACTTCTTTTCCTAATTGAACGCGTTTTATTTCTTTTTCTTGCCTAATTGCTCTGGCTGGAACTTCCAATACTCTATGGAATAGGAGTGGTGAGAGAGGGTATCCTTCTCTCGTGCCAGTTTTTAAAGGGAATGCTTCTAATTTTTGTCCATTCAGTATGATATTGGCTGTGGGTTAGGCGTAAATAGCTTTTATTGTTTTTTGATATGTTCCATCGATACCTAGTTTATTGAGAGTTTTTAGCATAAAGCGCTATTGAATGTTGTCAAAGACTTTCTCTGCATCTATTGAGATAATCATGTGGTTTTGTCTTTGGTTCTGTTTATGTGGTGAATTACGTTTATAGATTTGCATATGTTGAACCAGACTTGCATCTCCGGGATGAAGCCTACTTGATCGTGGTGGATAAGCTTTTTGATGTGCTGTTGGATTTGGTTTGCCAGTATTTTATTGAAGATTTTTGCATCAATGTTCATCATGGATATTGGCCTGTAGTTTTCTTTTTTAGTTGTGTCTCTAGCAGATTTTGGTATCAGGATGATGTTGGTCCCATAGAAAGAGTTAGGGAAGATTCCCTCTTTTTGTATTGTTTGGAATAGTTTAAACAGGAATGGTACCAGCTCCTGTTTGTATGTCTGGTAGAATTCAGCTATGAACTCATCTGGACCTGGACTTTTTTGGGGCGATAGGCTATTAATTGCTGCCTTGGCTTCAGGCCTGTTATTGGTCTATTCAGGGTTTCAATTTCTTCTTGGCTTAGTCTCAGGAGGGTGCAAGTGTCCAGGAATTTATCCATTTCTTTCAGATTTACTGGTTTTTGTGCATAGAGTTGTTTGTAGTAATCTCTGATGGTAGTTTATATTTCTGAGGAATCAGTGGTGATCTTCTCTTTATTGTTTTTATTGCATCTATTTGATTCTTCTCTCTCTTCTTTTTTATTACTCTAGTTATCCATCTGTCTTTTTAGTTGATTTAAAAAAAAAAAAAAAAACCAGCTCCTGGACTTATTGATTTTTTGAAGGGTTTTTTTTATGTCTCTATCTCCTTTAGTTCTTCTTTGATCTTAGTTATTTCTTGTCTTCTGCTTGCTTTTGAGATTTTTTTGATCTTGCTTCTCTAGCTCTTTCAATTTTGATGATAGGGTGCCGATTTTAGATCTTTCCTTGTTTCTCATGTGGGCATTTATTGCTATAAATTTCCCTCTAGACACAGCTTTAAATGTGTCCTATAGGATCTGGTACATTGTGTCTTCATTCTCATTGATTTCAAAGAACATTTTTATTTCTGCCTTCATTTCATTGTTTATCCATTCATCATTCAGGAGCAAGTTGTTCAGTTTTCATGTGATTGTGCAGTTTTGAGTGCTTTTCTTAATCCTGAGTTCTAATTTGATTGCGCTGTGGTCTGAGAGACTGTTGGTTATGATTTCCATTCTTTTCCATTTGCTGAGGAGTGATTTACTTACAATTATGTGGTCAATTTTGGAGTAAGTACAGTGTGGTACTGAGAAGAATGTGTATTCTGTGGATTTGGGGTGGAGTGTCCTGTAAATGTCTATTAGGTTTGCTTGGTCCAAATCTGTGTTCAAGTCCTGGATATCCTTGTTGACTTTCTCTCTCATTGATCTGTCCAATATTGTCAGTGGAGTGTTAAAGTCTCCCACTATTATTGTGCAGGAGTCTAAGTCTCTTTGTAGGTCTTCAAGAACTTGCTTTATGTATCTGGGTGCTCCTACCATGGGTGCATATATATTTAGAATAGTTAGCTCTTCTTGTTGCATTGATCCTTTTACCATTACATAATGCCCTTCTTTGTCTCTTTTGATCTTTGTTGGTTTAAAGTCCATTTTATCAGAGACTGGGATTGCTACACCTGGTTTTTTTTGCTCTCCATTTGGTTGGTAAATCTTCTCCCATCCCTTTATTTTGAGTCTATCTGAGTCTTTGCATGTGAGATGGGTCTCCTGAATGCAGCACACTGATGGATCTTGATTTTTTTATCCAGTTTGCCAGTCTGTGTCTTTTGATTGGGGATTTTAGGCCATTTACATTCAATATTAATATTGCTATGTTTGAATTTGATCCTGCCATTTTGTTACTGGCTGGTTGTTTTGCCTGTTAGTTGATGTGGCTTCTTCATTGCATCGTTGTTCTTTACCATTTGGTAAATTTTTGCAGGGGCTGGTACTAGTTATTCCTTTCCCTGTTTAGTACTTCCTTCAGTGGCTCCTCTAAGGCAGGTCTTGTAGCGACGAAATCTCAGCAATTGCTTGTCCATAAAGGATTTTATTTCTGTTTCACTTATGAAGCTTACTTTGGCCAGATATGAAATTCTGGGTTGAAAGTTCTTTTTTTTAAGGATGTTGAATATTGGCCCCCACTACTTTCTAGCTTGCAAGGTTTCTGCCAAGAGATCCACTGTGAGTCTGATGGTCTTTGCTTTGTGGGTGACTCGACCTTTCTTTCTGGCTGCCCTTAGGATTTTTTCCTTCATTTCAACCCTAGTGAATCTGACAACTATGTGCCTTGGGGTTGCTCTTTTTAAGGAATATCTTTGTGGTGTTCTCTGTATTTCCTGGATTTGAATATTGGCCTGCCTTGTTAGGTTGGGAAAGTTCTCTTGGATAATATCTTTAAAAGTGTTTTCCAACTTGGATTCATTCTCCCCATCACATTCAGGTACGCCAATGTAGATTAGGTGTTTTCACATAATCCCATAGTTCTTGGAGGCTTTGTTCATTTTTTTTCACTCTTTTTTCTCTAATCTTGCCTTCTTGTTTTATTTCATTGATTTGATCTTCTATCTCTGATATCCTTTCTTCTGCTTGATCAATTCAGCTGTTGAAACTTGTGTATGCCTTGCAAAGTTCTCGTACTGTGTTTTTCAGCTCCATCAAGTTGTTTATGTTCTTCTCTAAGCTGGTTATTCTAGTTAGTGTTTCATTAAACCTTTTTTCAAGGTTCTTAGTTTCTTTGCATTGGGCTAGAACATGGTCTTTTAACTCAGACAACTTCGTTATTACCCACCTTCTGAAGCCTGCTTCTGTCAATTCGTCAGATTCATTCTGTGTCTTTTTTTGTCCCCTTAATGGTGAGGAGTTGTGATCCCTGGGAGGAGAAGAGTTCTGTTCTTTGATGATTTCATCATTTTTGTGCTGTTTTTTCCCATCTTTGTGGATTTATCTCCTTTTAATCTTTGAAGTTGGTGATTTCAGGAGTCATCTATGAGAGGACTTTTTGTTGAGGTTGTAGCTATATCTTTTTTGGCTGTTGAGGGCATTGCTGGGCTTCTAGGATTCAGTCAGGTTGCTGAGTGGGTGGTCCTTGCCTGGAGTTTGTTTGCAGGTGAGATTGGCCCCACCTTCCCAATGGCATCTCTCCTTCCCCAGCTGGATCTTCGTGGTTGGGGTCAAGCTGGTGTATTTGCTGCCAAGCTCTCTCCTGAGGGCTTCAGTTTGAGTTCTGTGGAGGTGGGGCCTGCCAGGCCTTATGATGTTTCCCTGCTTTCAACTCTGCCTCCCTCTGTGGGACGGTCCATCCCGCTGGCCTTAGTCCAAACTCCCACCCAGGTCCCTGTGACAACTTGTCTCGCCCGCCTGGCGGTAGCCGCTCCTCATATTTGCATCAACTACCCACAGCGCCCCACTGTCTGGCAGGGCTCTTGTGGACCATGGGTTGCAGGAGGGATGAGGTAAGCACAGAATCCGATTCAGAGCACCAAGACGGTTAAGTCCCCCAACACTCTGAGCCAGCTGCACGTTTCAGGTGGGGACACCCCTCTCCCCGCCCCGTGGCTCCTTCCCTGGGCCTATTTTCAGAGCCCTGTCAGTCCCACAGAAATGAACCCAGCACCTCGTTTGGAATCGTGAAGTCCTCTAGCCCTCTGTGTCTCATTCGCTGGGAGCTGCATTCCGGTCTGGCTTCTCTCGGCCATCTTGGCACCCCCTCCGATTTAAAACATTTTATAGATTATATCCCCTTATATATTATCACCCAGCCTAAGAAGATTTATTTAGATGCAATAAGAAATTATCTTAAACTCTATCTTGCACTTGTGCCAAACCTCAAACCAATTTCAGGTTTACAAATATTATTTTTCCTGACTCTTTCTTCTCATGTACTTTCCTCTACTTTCTCACCTGTAATGAAGCAAATACATCAATTATTTTAAAATAAATTAGATATATTTTCCCACCACTTTGCTGAAAGCACAGACTGTGCACATGGATTTCATGTGGGTATCCAAACATAAATATCTGAATTTAACCAATGCTAATATTATGAATCTCGTATTTCATACATTCAATATCATCCAACATGATAGTGCACACATTTAATGAATGAAAATGTCTTTGTTTCCCGTACCCTTGTATAACCTAATGTTACACTTTCTTAGAAACTATTGACAGTTTAACCTTCTTGCTTGCATGTACTGTGCAAATAATGACATTTTTAAATCTTCTATATCAAGTAAACTTTTCTGATACTTACAATTTTAAAAAATTAAACAGATAATAGCGAGACTTGCTCTCAATAACTCTCACAATCTTCCAATAAATATATGCCAATCCTAGGCAAACATCTGGCATAAGCTTCCTCTTGTTTCTACTTTTATAGCTATGAGTTAAGTAATCAATAAATTTTGTGTAAATACTCTGAAATTCGGTGAAAAATATAGCTATTTTCACTGTTTCTCTAAGACTTCCATTTAGGATTCACTTATGTCAAATATGAAGTGTTATTACCAGCATCATCCTTATCTAATGATACAAATGAACTAGTATCTTCTGTACTGCATTAAGAGCTACAGATAAAGAATAATTCATATTTCATTATAATGTGGACTTTCTTAAAATAGTCTTGCTCCTCCTCCTGATCTCTTTTAGGTTAAATTAACTTGAAAACAATACTTGAATATAATGGATATTGCCAGTGTTAGATAAGGCATTATGAGTCTCATGGCATATTTTAACAGATACACCTGACAAGTGACATAGGTTGATAGAAAATCAGCTGTACTCAGGCCGGATGCAGTGGCTCCTGCCTGTAATCCCAACACTTTAAGAGGCAGAGGCCGGTGGATCACAAGGTCAGGAGCCTGCTACAAGCCTGGCCAATATGGTGAAACTCCGTCTCTACTAAAAATACAAAAATTAGTTGGGCGTGGTGGCAGGTGCCTGTAGTCCCATCAGGAGGCTAAAGCAGAACTGCTTGAACCCAGGAGACAGAGGTTGCAGTGAGCCAAGATTGTGTCACTGCACTCCAGCCTGGTGACAGAGTGAGATTCTATCTCAAAACAAAACAAACAAAAAAGTCAGCTGTACTCAGGGCCACAAATGGGCATAGAGAAGAACATGAAACTGAGCCTCAATTTGAGACCTACTTGCTTTCTGAGATTTTCCCAGTATTCATTTATGTTTGATATGGTTTAGCTGTATCCCCACTCAAAATCTCATCTTAAATTATAATCCCCATAATCCCGATAATCTCTAGGTGCTATGGGTGGGACCCGGGTGGAGGTAACTGGATCGTGGAGGTAGTTTCTTCCATGCTGTTTTCCTGATAGTTACTGAGTCTTGTGAGATCTAATGGCTTTATAAGTAGCTGGCATTTCTCCTGCTTATCCTCACTCCATTTTTCCACCCTATAAAGTAGGTGCCTTTCTTCGCCTTCGCCTTCCACCATGATTCTGTTTCCTGAGTCCTTTCCAGCCATGCATAACTGTGAGTCAATTAAACCACTTTTTTTTTATATAAGTTATCCAGTCTTGGCTATTTCCTTATAGCAATGTGAGAACAGATAAATACACCACCCAAATCTCATGTTGAATTGTAACTCCCACATGTCAGGGGAGGGACCTTGTGAGAGGGGATTGGATCGGGGCGCAGTTTTCACCATGCTGTTCTCATGATAGGAGGGGAGTTCTCGTGAGCTCTGATGCTCTAAAAGTGTGTGGCAGTTCACCTTCACTGTCTCTCCCCTGCCACTATGTAAAGAAGGTCAAGGTCCTTGCTTCCCCTTTGCCTTCCACCAGATTGTAAGTTTCTTGAGACCTTTTGGTCATGCTTCCTGTTAAGCCTGCAGAACTGTGAGTCAATTAAACATCTTTTCTTCATAAATTACCCAGTAAATTACCCAGTCTCAGGTAGTTCTTTATAGCAATGTGAAAATGGACTAATACAATCTTCCAAGGATTCCTGCCGTGTAGCTCCGTTTTCCGTTGTATAAGAGTCACAGTGACATGCCAAAATGGCAGGCAGAATATCAATTCATCATTAGAAAAAAAAGTCCCTAATATATGTGATTTTGATATGAAGAACTTACTTGTAAACCATGTCCATTCTCTCTAGCACTGGACATTGTTGATGCTATTCCACGTGTAGGGACACTTACTGTTGTCTTCCAGCTGTCTGTCCACAGGATGATATTGTATTCATTTGAGTTTTCTATCCCCAAGACACCTGTTCCTCCAAGAGACAAAGTAGGACCTGTCGAATATGCAATTATTCTTCTATTTAGTACATTGGGTCAGCCTACTGCAAGTCCCTCAGTGCCCTGAAAGAAAGTGTTAAAAAAAAAAAAAAAGTCTTCTTTGCAAGGAAAAATTATGTTGTTTCTATTTAATGCTTTCTTTTTTCCTACCTTTTTCTCATTGTCCAAACACCACCAATCTGTGATTGAGCAAACTTCCAACCATTTTTTCATAAAGGATTAGCTTGAGGCAATGGTTTCCAAACTTGTCTGTTCATCAGAATCACATGGGGAGCTTTTAAAAAATGCAGATTCACAAAATCAGAGATTCTGATACAGTAGGAGGCAAGTTTCAGAACTTTTTATTTCTTCCTTGTTATTACAAGATCTTGGTAATAGGAAAAGCTTTCAAGATCCAAAGAAAATAATCCCTAATTATAGACATTTAGGCTTCGTGGGTCTTCTGGTAAACAGCTATTTTTCAGCACTTATCATCCTGCATTCAATCTCATATCTCACCCATGACCTGGTATTTAGAATCTTTTTCTTGATGCCTTCTCTAACTTTTTTTTTTTTTTACTGTGACTATTTGGGGTTAAGCTTCTTACATAGGAAGGCTGTATGCATAGATTTTAGGAGCATAGACTCTCATTTAAGACTCCTTTTGTTTAAATACTGGTTCTGCTATTTGCTACACATTTAAGCCTCAATTAAAGTGAATAACATATATTTCTGCCCTAAAGAATGGCTGAGGACATTCATTGATATAATGGATATGCCACAGTACTTAGTACATAGGCACTACCCCATAAATGCAAGTTATTGCAATTGAATTTTAGTGATTTATTGGAATCTTAAACTTTTTATTTTCCTTTATGAAAATCTTCACCGCCTTTGATATTATGTAGGTATAGAAAGGTGTTTTTCAAGCCCATTAACCTCTTTGAGTTTAGAGTTCTTTTTCTACTTGGTGTACTGTACGCTGATCTCTGTGGGAAGAGGAAATAATGCTCTCCTTAGCTGTCATTAGAACATTCCCATGTCTGTCCTACCTTCTAACAGGACTTCGGGTATTAAGCTTTATCTGCTGCTTCAGTGGGTTGGCCTTTCCGCTCATGCTCTGTTCTTACCTGACTCTAATAGCTATTAATAGACTTCTCTGATGACACCACCCTACTTCTCACAAGCTAAGTACAAGCAATTCTTTTTACTAAGAAGTTGTAACTGATTATAATACCTGAAATATAAACAATCTACTAAAACTATCAAGTATTTTATTAAACCTCTCACATTTTGTTACCTTTTAGCTTTTGCTGGAATGAAATCTTCCAGCCCCTCTTAGAAACTAGGTCAGTGCTACTCAAGGTGTAGTCGGTAGAAAATAGCAGTCCAGAAACTGTTAGAGGTCCATGGGCAGAAAGGAAGTTTGTGTCCAAATATAAACCAAATAAGTCAGTAGGAACATTGTTTGGTTTAGCTGACTTTTTTTTTCTTAGTAGAAAGCTCTGTGTTGGTTTATCTTTTGGCAAAGTGGTAACAAACAGTTCACAGACTATGGCACCAAGCTAGAACCTAGGCTAGAGGCTAGAGATACAACACTGGGCAAGATTTTAAAAAAAGATCTGTTCTCTCCTGCCCATCTTCTACCTGAATTTGGAGTAATGAAGGAGACACTTTTAAACACTATGATACAAGCTGCTAAATTTTAAGCATAATAACTGCTAAGAAGAAAGTAAAATTAATGGGATAGAGTGAAACTGGCAGAAATGGTGGAAGAAGGCTTGCCTAGGAGGTAATATTTGGAATGAGACTTGGCGGATGTTAAGAAACCAGGCATGCAAAGATGGGTGGAAGGAAGAACATTCCAGTAAGAGGAAAAGTCTAATATATAACCTTAACGTGGAAACAACTTGGCGTTGCCCAGAAAATTAAAGATCAGAGAGAAGACTCAAATAAATGAAATCAGAGATGTAAAAGGAGACATTACAGTAAAACACAAAACAATACAAAGAATTGTGAGACTGTTATAAACAACTGTCTGCCACCAAATTTGGTAACAGAAGAAAGGGACAAATTGTTGGACACATACAACCTTAAAATTATGAAGAAGTGGAAAATATGAACAGACCAATAATAAGTAAGGAAATTGAATCAGTATGAAAAAGTCTTCCATCAAAGAAAATCCCAGGGCCTAATGGATTAACTGCTGAAGTTAATCCATTACAAATACTTAAAGAACTAAAACCAGTTATTCTCAAAGTATTCTAGAAAACTAAAGAGAAGAGAATACTTCCAAACTCATTTTATGAGTCCAGCATTACCTCAACTCTAAAACTGGACAAAAGGACAATGACACAATCTTAAAAAAAACAAACTACAGGCCAGTATTTCAGATGAACATACATGCAAAATATCTAAAAATAATACAAAATGAATTCAATAGCATATTTAAAAGATTTATATAATCAAGTGAATTTCATTCACAGGGATGCAAGTATGATTTAACATATGGAAACCAATAAATGTAATATACCACATTAACAGGAAGACAAAAGCCATATATCATCATTTCAATAGATGCAGGAAAAGTATTTGACAAAGTTCAACATTCCTTATAATAAAAACTCTCAATAAAATAGGCATAGAAGGTATATACCTTAACACAATAAAGGCTATATATAACAATTCTAATAACAATTCTATAGGTAGCAGCATACTGAATGCGAAATCTGAAAGTTTTTCCTCTAAGATCAGAGACAAGGCAAGGATGCTCACTCTCATCACCTTTATTCAACAGAGTACTGGAAGTCCTATCCAGAGCAATTAGGCAAAAGAAAGAAAGAAAAGGCATCCAAATTGGAAAGGAGGGTGTCAGACTGTCCATTTGCAGATGACATGATTTTATATATAGGAAACTCTAAAACTTTCACCAAAGAACTGTTCAAAGTAACAAGCAAATTCAAGAAAGTTGCAGAATACATAATCAATATACACAAATCAGCAACGTTTCTATATACCAATTACAAACTACCTCAAAGAGAAATCAAAAAATTATGTTTCTAATAGCTACAAAGAAATAAGATAACTGGAAACAAACTTAACCAAGGAGGAAAAAGATCTCTACATTTAAAACTTTAATAAAAGAAATGGAAGAGGACACAAATATTCTGTATGCATGGACTGTAAAATTATTATTGTAAAAATGGCCACACTACCCAATGCAATATATAGTTTAATGCAATCCCTATCAAATCATTCAATAATATTCTTTACAGAAATAGAAAAAAAAGAAGTCCTAACATTTGTATAGAACCACAAAATACCCTGAAATAGCCAAAACAATCCTAGACAAAAGGAGCAAAGCTCAGAGCATCATGGTACTTCAAAATATATAACAAAGTTATAGTAAACAAAACAGTGTGGTACTGGCATAAAATAAACACATAAACCAATGAAAGAAAATTAAAAGCCCAGAAATAAATTCATGTACCTACAGCCAAATGATTTTTTTAAAATTTGTATTATACTTCCAGTGGTACATGTGCAGGTCTATTATATAGGTAAACTTGTGTCATGGGGGTTTGTTGTGCAGATTATTTTGTCACCTGTATGCTAAACATAGTACAGAATAGTTATTTTTGCTGATCCTCTGCTTCTTCCTACTCTCCTCCCTCAAGTAGGCCCCAATGTCTGTTGTTGCCTTCTTTGTACCCATTGGTTCTCATTATTTAGCTCCCATTTATAAGTGAGAACATATGATATTTGATTTTCTCTTCCTGCCTTAGTTCGCTAAAGATAATGACCTCCAGCTCCATCCATGTTCAAAGGACATGATCTTTTTTTTTTTTTTTTTTTTGATTCATAGTATTCCATGGTGTATATGTAGCCCATTTTCTTTATCCAGCCTACCATTGATGGGCATTTAGGTTGATTTCCACATCTTTGCTATTGTAATTAGTGCTGTAATGAACATATGTGTGCATGTGTCTTTATGATAGAATGATTTTATACTCCTTTGGGTATACACTCAGTACTGAGATTCCTGGGTTAAATAGTACTTCAGTTTTTAGGTCTTTGAGGAACCACTACACTGCTGTCCACAATGATTGAACTAATTTACACTCCTACTGACTGTATAAGTATTCCATTTTCTCCACAACCTTGCAAGTGTTTTGTTTTTAACTTTTTAATAATAGGCATAATAGGTGGTAACTCATTTTTATTTGATTTGCATTTCTTTTTTTTTTCATACAATTGTTGGCTGCATGTATGTCTTCTTTTGAAAAAAATGTCTGTTCATGTACTTTGCCCACTTTCAAATGAGGTTTTTTTTTTCTTATCAGTGTGTTTAGGTTCCTTATAGGGATATTAGACTTTTATCAATTACATAGTTTGCATTCTGTAGGTTGTCTGTTTCCTCTGTTGATAGTTTCTTTTGCTGTGCAGAGCTATTTAGTTTAATTAGATTCCATTTGTTAATTTTTGCATTTGTTGCAATTGCTTTTGTCATCTTCCCAAGGTTTTTATAGTTTCATGTTTTGCATTTAGGTCTTTAATCCATCTTGAGTTGATGTTTGTGTATAATATAAGGAAGGGGTCCAGTTTCAATCTTCTGTTTATGGCTAGCCATTTATCCCAGCACCATTTACTGAATGGTGAATCCTTTCTCCATTGCATGTTTCTGTCAGCTTTGTTGAAGATCAGATGATTGTAGGTATGTGGCATTATTTCTGTGCTGTCTATTCTGTTCCATTGGTCTATGTATCTGTTTTTATACCAGTACCATGCTGTTTTGGTTACCGTCACCCTGTAGTATAGTTTGAAGTCAGGTATTGTAATACCTCCAGCTTTGTTCTTTTTGCTTAGGATTAACTTGGCTATTCAGGCTCTGTTTTGGTTCCATATTAATTTTAAAATAGATACTTCCAGTTCTGTCAAGAATGTCATTGGTAGTTTGATATGATTAGCATTGAATCTGTAAATTGCTTTGAATGGTATGGCCATTTTAACAATATTGATTGTCCCTATCCATCAACATGGAATGTTTTTCTATTTGTTTGTGCCACCTCTGATTTCCTTGAGCATTGTTTTGTAATTCTTGTGGTAAAGATCTTTCACTTCCCTGATTAGCTGTATTCCTAGGTATTTTATTCGTCTTGTAGCAATTCTGAATGGGATTGCATTCCTGATTTGTCTCTCAGCTTAGATGTTGTTGGTTTATAGAAATTCTACTAATTTTTGTACATTGATTTTGTACCCTGAAACTTTGCTGAAGTTATTAGCTGAAGGAGATTTAGGGTGAGACTATAGGGTTTTTGAGATATTGGATCATGTCATAGGCAAACAGGAATAGTCTGATTTCCTCTCTTCCTATTTGGATGCCCTTTATTTCTTTCTCTTGCCTGATCACTCTGATCAGGACTTCTAATACTGTATTGAATAGTAGTGGTGAGAAAGA
Source organism: Cebus imitator (assembly GCF_001604975.1). NCBI lineage: Eukaryota > Metazoa > Chordata > Mammalia > Primates > Cebidae > Cebus > Cebus imitator. The sequence goes on from NW_016107524.1 coordinate 1,723,995, forward strand.
ACATCCTTGTCTTGTGCTGGTTTTCAAAGGGAATGCTTCCAGCTTTTGTTTATTCAGCATAATGTTGGCTATGGGTTTCACATAGAAGGCTCTTATTATTTTGAAGTATTTTCCTTCAGTAACTAGTTTATTGAGGGGTTTTAACATGAAAGAATGTTGTATTTTATCAAAAGCTATTTCTGCATGTATTGTGGTAATCATGTGGTTTTTGTCTTTCGTTATGTTTATGGGATAAATCATATTTATTGATTTACGTGTGTTGAACCCACCTTGCATCTCAAGAGATAAGGGCTACTTGATTATGGTGGATTAGCTTTTTGATGTGCTGTTGGATGCAGTTTCCTAGTGTTTTGTCAAGTATTTTTGCATCCCTGTTCATCAAGATATTGGCCTGGAGTCTTCTTTTTTTGTTGTGTCTAAGCCAGGTTTTGGTAATAGTATAATGCTGGCCTCAGAATGAATTGGGAAGGAATTCTTCCCTCTCAATTTTGTGGAATAGTTTCAGGAGGAAAGGTACCAGCTCTTTACTCTACATTTGGTTGAATTTTGCTATGAATCCATCTGTTCCTGGGCTTTTTCTTGTTGGTAGGCTATTTATCACTGCCTCAATTTCAAAATTTGTTGTCTGTTCAGGGATTCAATTTTTTCCTGATACAGTCTTGGGAAGGTGCATATTTCCAGGAATTTATTTATTCTGGTGTGTCTAGTTCATGTGTATAGAGGTATCCATAGTAGTCTTTATTATTTGTATTTCTGTGGTAATGTCCCATTTTTCATTTCTAACTGTATTTGTTTAGATCTTCTCTCTTGTCTATTTCATCCAACTAGTGATCTATCTTACTTGCTTTTTCAAAGAAAAACTCCTGGATTCATTGATCTTTTGAATGGTTTTTCATGTCTCAATCTCCTTCAGTTTAGCTCTGATTTTGGTTATTTCTTGTCTTCTGCTGGCTCTGAGATTGGTTTGCTCTTGCCTGTCTAATTTTTCTAGTTGTGATGTTAGGTTATTAATTTGAGATATTTCTAACTTTTTGATGTGGGTATTTCGTGCTATAAATTTCCCTCTTAACACTGCTTTAGATTCTGGTATGTTGTAATTTCATTCTAATTAGTTTCAAAGAATTTCTTTATTTTCTCCTTAATTTCATTATTTGTCCAAAAGTCATTCAGGAACAGGTTGTTTAAATTCCATGTAAATGTGTGACTTTGAGAGAATTTCTTGGTGTTGAATTCATTTTTATTCTGTTGTGGTCCAAGAGTGTGGTTGGTATGATTTTGTGTTTTTTTGTTTTTGATTTTGAATTAGCTGAGAATTGTTTTATGTCCAGTTGTGTGGTCTATTTTACAGTATGTGCCATGTCATGATGAGAAGAATGTATATTCTGTTGTTTTAGGATGGAGGTTTCTGTAGATGTTTATTAGGTCTATTTTGTCAAGTGTTGAGTTCAGGTCCTGAATATCTGTTAAGTTTCCACCTCAGTGATCTGTCTAATACTGTGAGTGGAGTGTGGAAGTTTTCCACTATTATTCTATAGTAATCTAAATTTCTGCATAGGTCTCTATGAACTTGCTTTATGAATCTGGGTGCTTCTCTGTTGGGTACATAGATATTTAGCATAGTTAGCTCTTCTTGTTGAATTGAACCCTTTACCATTATGTAATGCCTTCTTTGTCTTTTTGATCTTTGTTGGTTTGAAGTTTGTTTTGTCTGTAATTAAGATTGCAACTCTTGCTTTTTTCTGATTTCCATTTGCTTAGTAGATCTTTCTCCAACCCTTTAATTTCAACCTTGGATGTCATTGCATATGAGACGGATATCTTGAAGATGGCATATCATTTGGTCTTGCTGCCTTTTCCAGCTTGCCACTATGTTCCTTTTAATTGGGGGACATTTAGCTTGTTTACATTAAAGGTTAACATTGGTATGTGTGGATTTGATTCTGCCATTTGATGTTACCTGGTTATTATGCAGACTTGTTTGTATGGTTGCTTTATAGTGTCATTGGTCTGCATACTTAAGTGTTTCATGGTCTTCCTTTCCATATTTATTGTTCCTTTTAGGAGCTCTTATAAGGCAGCTCTCGCAGTAATAAGTTCTTTCAGCATTTGCTTGTCTAAAAAGGATTTTATTTCTATTTCACTTATGAAGCTCAGTTAGCCAATTGATTTTCAACAGACCTGTCAGGAACACACATTAAGGAAAAAAAACAGTCTCTTTCGTAATTGATGCTGAGAAAATTATGTATCCACATGCAGAAAGATGAGATTAGACCCCTAACTCTGACCATATACAGAAATCAACTCAAGATGATTAAAGAGTTAAATGTAAAACTTTATAAACTACTATAATAAAATAGGGAAAATTATTTACAATATTGGACTGGGAAGGATTTTTCAAAATAAGACCTCAAAAGCAGAGGCAACAAGGGCAAAAACAGATGAATGAAATTACATCAAACTAAAAACTTTTGAACAGTAAGGGAAACTATCAACAGGGTGAAGAGACAACTTGCAGAATGGGAGAAAATATTTGAAAACTATACAGCTGGCAGTTAATATCCAAAATATATATGGCAGTTAAACAACTCCAGAAAAAAATAACCTGATTGGAAAATGGGCAAAAAATCTTACCAGACACTTATCAAAAGACATGCAACTGGCTGACAGGTACAGTATATGAACATTTCTCAACATAATTAATCATCAGTGAAATGCAAATAAAAATCATGATGAGTTATTACTTCATTCTAGTTAGAATGGCCATTATCAAAAAGTCAAAATAATATAATTATTGGCAAGTATATGGGGAAAAGGGAAAACTTACACACTTTTGACAGGATTGTAATGTAAACTAGTACAGCTGTTACATAAAATAGTATAGAGAGTTCTCAAAAAATTAAAAATAGAACTAACATATGATTCAACAATCCCACTTTACTGGATATATATCCAAAGGAAACAAAATCATTATGTCAAAGAGATATCTGCACATTGATCCATTCTGTGTGTATTGCAATACTATTCACCATAGCCAAAATATGGAATCAACCTAAGTGTCTATCAGTGGATGAATGGATAGAGAAAATGTGGTATATATACACAGTAGAATACTGTTTAGCCATAAAAGAATGAAATTCTGTCATTTGTGACAATGTGGATGGATTTGGAGACATCATGTTAAATGAAAAAAGCCAGACATGGAAAGACAAATACTGCATAATCTCACTTATATGTAGAATCTAGAGAAGAAGAAAAAAGAAAAAGTTGATATAATAGAAACAGAGTAAAACAGTGGTTACCAGAACTGGGGAAGAGAGGGAAGAGAGAAAGACAGGGAGAGATGGTTCAATAGCTACAAATTTATAATTGGATTGGAGGAATAAATTCTAATGTTCTGCTTCACAGTAGGGTTGCTATGGCTAAGAGTAAAAATATTGTATATTAAAAAATAGCTAGAAGAGAAGTTTTTGAAGCTTCTCACCACAAAGAAATAATTAATGCATGAGGTGATGAATACAAAAACCTCCCTGGTAGGTTATGATACAATACAGATACTTATTGAAACATCAGAAATGTCAAACATATTCCATAAATATGTACAATTACAATGTATCAATTAAACAAATCAATAATTTAAACAAACAAGGCCAGTGGCTGCACTGGAATGAACAAGAAAGAAAATAATAGATGATACCTCAGCACTGGGTAGGAACTACATCAACTAGATCATATAGGGTCTTGAGGGTCATATAAGTGATTTTTATTCTATTCTATTTACAATGAGAAATGATTGAAGATTTTTAAGCAAAGGAGGGTCATGATCTGATTTACATTTCTGGAAGTTCAGCCTAGGCCTCCTTCGAAGAATACCTCTTACTCCTATCATTATGCCTTTGATCTTCAACTTCCTTGATTTACTCTCCTGTCCCTCTGCTTACCACTTGTCTTCTCTACCTTTCGAAACAAGTTTCAGTGCATCTTCTTCCATTGGTGTTTCCTAACCAGTCTAGACATCCTTTCTTTTTTTCTGACTTGCATAATACACAAGAATTTAAAACTTACATGTTTATATTTTTAAAAACATACATGCTACTCTTCAGGTCCAGCCTGAAGTGTATTTTGTTTAAAACACCTACTGGAAGCATCCAGTGGGTGACAAACTGACTCCTTTTAATCGTCCCTCTCTTTTCTTTTGATACCATTGACTGAAAAAAGAAGGATGAGTATTAAGAGAAAACTTAGAAGATGAAGAATGTTACAATATAAATAAGTACTGTAGAAAAAGAGAAAGAATTCTTGATGGGAGAAGAAATGAGGAAAGCTGGGATTATTTAACATGCACAGCACAAATGGAGAGTTTAATCCTCAACACTTTACAACTCACACCACTCACAGATTAGGCTTATTGAGTTATGACACTTAAATTTCTCAGTATCAGTCAACTGGTTTCCAGGGATTCTACTGTTTTTACACTTTTCTTCAAACCACTTAGATTTTCCCATTGTTCTTTTTTCTGTCAAAGAGTAAGAGTACAGTTATGAAATACTTCAGCCTCTTCTCTGATCTAAGTATCTTAATTTCTTATTCTGGACTATAATGTTCTAATTTTCTCCTCATCTGATCTCTTGAATTATAGCATAAAATGCATTTAAGGCCAGTATATTTAGAATGCTTTCTCACATCTATTATCTAAGATTCTCTTTGCATTTCTAATGCCTTCTTTTATCTGTTCTACCAGCCTCTTGTAATCTACCTACTGTTCAGTTCTTAATTAAAAAGAAGGTACTCTTATAAGGTTGAATTGCTGCTTTTGAAACTCAATCAGTAGGATTCTTTTCAGATTTCAGTACTTATCCTGGTGAGTGCTTACTTAGTAGATGATTCAAGAATTGAAGAGGTTAAAGAGCTGCTTTATTTTCAGGGAAAATGATTGGGAGGGGAAGAAAGAGAGAAGATGGTGATGTTGATATGGTCTTGTGAGTTTTTCTCCTTCATTTATTTTCATTAAAAGAGATAATTGCATGAAAACAAGATTTTTTTTTTCCTTGAGGGCGCACCTGCTCTTTCTGTGACACATGACTTAAAGAGTTTCTTCTTATCTGTGACATCTGCTATTTCCACAGCAGCCTGTGATAATGCTTCTTAAAGTTAAAAGCAAAAAGCCAGATAGACAATTCTTCTAAGCTAAAAAGAAAAAATAGTCCCAAAATCTTGTATTTAATTGTTTGATGGTAAAAATATTTCATTTATTCATGGAGAGAAGACTTTTCTAAGAAAATGGCTACTTGATAGAGTAAAATCAATAATTGCTGTGGCTTAATTAATATAAATATGAAAGTGATATGATTAAGACTCAGAGAGTTCAGACAACAGATTGCCTAAGATGACCCAAAATGTTTGTCTTTATAAGTACTTGAGGATATACAACTTTTAATATGTTTTCCTTCCATTTAGTGAGTAGGATATTTAAATACTCCAGTCTATATTTATTTCATAATGAGGAAAAAAAGCATCTTTCTCCAGTTCCTAACTGGGATTTTAATAAAGACAATTATGTTGCTTAAATAAAAGGAAAAATGTTTATCATTTTGCAAAACAACATGTATATATTCTCACTGAGCAATTGTTCTAGTTGCATTGGGTCACAATTCTATTTTAGGTTTCTCTGACTAGGGACAGAAATATTATTTATCCCTCTTTCTTGCTGTTTCCCAACTCAATGTTTTCTCTTATTTCTTCAATCAAAATAGAAAGTAAGGAACTTAGCTTCTATAATCACAATAAGTGCTAGGGTTAGAGGGTGTTTTTCACCATTGCTACTTATTTGCCAGGTTCAGGAGTAAAATGTACAAGAATATAAGGAGAAAAGGCAGCCTAAGATGTATTACTCTTGTATATGGTTTAATCAAAGAGAAAAGAAAAAGTATCGGGTAACCTAGAGTCTATAATAACTTAAAACATGTCATTTATCTGATCCACTGTGTCTTAATGGAAAAGTCTAATTTTAATCGTATGTTTTAGAATCATGGATCCAGTCTCATTTTTGGGCATTTGGCACTTTGGAAGTTTGCCTAACTCAGGGAAATTAATTAGTATTAATTTTCTAAAATGCCTGAAGTCGCATGCAGCACTGTATCAGTTTACATGAGTGTGAATGTCATTTCATATTGCATGGTGTCATTGAATATTGCACACTCGCACACTTAATATAAATCATCTGAATAAACTCTTTGGTGAGTTTTAGAAGAAAGAAGATTACATGAACTAGATAATAGTTCAAGGTAGCATTTCATACAGTGATACACTATATAAAAATTAAAAGAGCCATGGTGTATGGTTTTCAAAATATGTAAATAATTTGGTGTGCTTTTGACAGTTCTTTAATATTTTTGACTATTTAAAAATAAATTTTACTTCCTGTGGGAAATATGGGGGTCATAGGATTTCCTGCTTTTCCCTGCTAAAGCTTGTCTTATGGTAGTCATTATGTAATTTGAAAGTAGAGAGAAGTTCTGCCATTTAAAAATTCCTCACTCTCTTTTGCCCCAAGAGCTTTGTCATAATATCTCAAATTTCACTTTTAGAGATTAATTTCTTTTGGTCTTAAAGGCTCTTGTGCTATAAGAGTTCCCTATTAAAATGCAAATACCCCTGGGAGTGTAACCATCTTAAGCCAGTAATGAACAACCTGAGGCTCCATGTAGCTTTAAGATATGGCCAAGATCTAATTCTGCATAAAAATAATAAAAAATTGCCTCCTTTTTGCTATTTTTCACATATACCTAGATATTAACATTTTAGTGGAGAAAAAAGACGTATTTTCTCATTTATATTTGTCCAGTCAATAAAGTAAATAGAATAAATTATAAAAATACACACTTTCGTATCAGATTGAGATGAAGACATGGTTCATAACAGATGGAAAACAAGAAAATTGAAGATATTTAGGAGAGTCTTGACATAAAAAGCAGATGGATCAGACTTGATGAAACTCAGTAAATCACAACATAACACAAAAGCAAGTGAAAATTATCATGAAGATAATCACAGACGCAGAGAAATACCAAGCTCAAAGTAAATACATGAAACAAAACATAAAAATATAAAAAGTGTCCCTGGAGCAATCCGTCAGAACTTTTTAATATTGAAGAATTATATTTAAAGTAATTGTGCTATTAGACCTCTACACACACACACACACACACACACACACACACACACACACACACACACACACGCTGAGCAATGGACATAAAACCATTTGCCCCAGGCTAAAATCCAAAAAGTGAAGAAAATATGTTGACCACCAGGGGAGGGCTCAGACTCAGTCTGAGGGATAACTCCCAATTCTTATGAGAGAGACAGCAACAGCTCTACTGATGAGAGAAACATTTGAAATTTCTCTACCACCAGAATAAATCTCTTCTTTGGAATAAGTAGATCTAAACCTGAGGAAACTCCATGCCATGTGCCTAAAGAACAGGATGTTGGTTGAAATAACCTGACTACACACTCAGAACCTAAGTAAGCCTTTCCATTCAGGGTAGACATCTATAGAAGAAAAGAGTAGAAGAAATTCAGGAACACATCATGCCATGTGGCTCCATTAACCCAGTACAAGCGTCGGTATGAACAAACACCACCAAGAACCACCACTCATTTGAGTAAAGCCAAAACCATGAAATAAAGAGAACACAAGACCGGTCCTGAAAGAAAAATAATTGAGATGCCAGGGGAAGATTTTAGAAACAATCCTATTGAATCTCAGATCAGAGAAAGTAATTTATAGGTAATATAAACTTAGCATGCTATGACAAAATAATAGAAAATAAGATGTGTTTGAAAAGTAAATATAAATATGTGTTTATAACTGAACTAACTTATTAGAATGATCACTGTTGAAGACAAAATTGGTGACCTGGTAGCAAAAGTAGAATCAAATGGAGATGAGATGAAACATATAAGAGAAAAATTTAGAAATCCCGGATCATATATTCAAGATAAATATAATGTGTCTAATTGGAGCTCCAGACTGAGAGAATAAAGGCGATGGTAGTAAAGAAATAATGAAAGGAACAATACATTAAACGAATCCTGAAAGTGAAGATTGGGAGTGAGATTTACATTTTAAAGTGTACACTAAACCTTGAGCAAGATACAAGAATGCACATGGGTATTTGAACACACACACAGCCCCTAAAAATTCCTAAAAGCAAATCATAATACTTTTGTGGAAGAACTGAGAATCTCAGTTCGGACTTGAAGAATGAATATGACATAGAGAGGTAGATTATAGAAAGAAAAAAGAGAAAATGTTGAAGCCTGGATGGGAATCAGAAAATTAGAATGAGAGCTCAGATACTAATATTCTTCCACTACCACATTTTAGATTTATTATAATAAATTAAAAACGAGAATTTATGCAAGTCAGTTAAATGCCCCAAATGTTTTTGGTAACTAGTCCTTACTCACTTGAACTGGGTGAGAAATTTGTGCATTTTCTTCCTGACCTTATTTGATATTCAGCAAACTTCTATTTTTGAATGGACAAAGACATTTTGAAAAATGCATTAAAGGCCTTTTTTGGAATGGGAGTCCGAATGCTGGCCCAGCATATTCATCTTGTTTTGCATCATAGTATGATGAATAATTCTGGTGGTAATGACTGAACCTCTATATTTATAGAAAACTGACATTTCTTGAACATGAAATGTTCTTGTTTCTATGTAAATGCAGCTCTGCATTTAGGTGCTGTGGCTTCTGTTCGTTTTAATTGCTCTTTCTTACTTAAATGAAGAGATTATATCATCGATTTTCCCCCTACACTAGCTCTGCCCTCCAAACCACCATACATTCTCTGCAGGGTTTTGTTCCTGCTTAAAGAATATTTTCCTTTCTTTACGTCTCTCACACAATGTGCTTATTTTGTACTTACTGAACTAAAGGATTAAAATATAATCAAATAAACTTGGTATATCAAACGAAAATAAAGTGGGCTATATGTGTGTATTTATCTTTCTCTTCTCCTACTCATATACAACACATGCGTTTGGAACATTTCCCTTCTTGACATGGGTCTTGCCAGTGTTTTCTGTTTCTGGCAGAAAATCAACTCTGACAGGGAAGAGGCCGCCTCTCCTTTTAGGGCAACTTCTGTCTTAGTCAGCTCAGGCTACCATAACAAAATATCATAAAATGGGTGGCTTTAACAGCAGAAATTTATTTTCCCACAATTCTGTGGGATGTGGGGAAGTCCAAGGCCAAGGTGCTGAGGCCAATTTGGTTCCTGGTGGGGACTCTTCCCTGGGCTTGCTGTAGGCCCCTACCCACCAGGTCCTACATGGCTTTTCCTCTGTGCCGTCAAGGGGAGGGAAAGATCTCACACTTCCTCTTATAAAGCTGCCTATCCTATCAAATCAGACCCCACACTCATGACCTCCTTTAACCTTAGCTACCCTGTAATACACTATCTCCAAATTCGTGCACATTGGGGATCAGAGCTCCAACATATAAACCTCGGGGGGAACACAATTCAGTACATAGCAAATGTTGTCTGTAGAATACTGTCCTGTGCCTTACAAATGTGCAGTTTTCTGATAAATTTTCAAGCATTTTGATCTTTTATGCAGCAGCAGTTATATTTGAAAGGGAGGGGCCAAGTCAGCTTAAAGCTCTCTGTTTTTCTAGAGGTTCCAAACACTTCCGTCTGAGATTATTATTTTCTTATTTTTATTTTTTTAAGTCTTTTCAGTGTCCTCCCTTTGTGACTGTAGCTCCTACAGCACGTATTTGCTCTACCCCCTCATTTAGAAGTTGACCGTGTACTGCCTTATGACTATTGTACTGTAACTGTGATTCTGATTATTTTTTCACATATTTCTTGTCCCTCAATAGGATTCTAAGCCACCCACTTACAGTCAACATGGCAACCCATACTGCCATAAAAATTCTTACACTAGTCTCTAGATTTAGTAATGTCTTGCATGAAAGTATACAATGTTTTCTTTCTTCCTTTCAAAAAAATTAAACTTATTTTAATCCACGTGTACCTAATTAAAATAAAATTCAGGAAAGGGCTTTAAATAGAAACATGGCTGTAATAATCTTAAGATACTTACTATTTTTAAGGGGTTGATTAGTAAGAAGAACACAATTCATTCTTACAATCTTCTAGTACAACTTTTCCCACTTCAGTGTTTTATACACCAGTTTTTGTCATGGGTAAGATTTCCAGAAGCAGATGCTTAGAACTGAGTTTGGAGGTTAGGGATCAATCACTCTGAAAGGAAGTGGGGCAGCAGAATGGGCTGAGGGAAAAGCTGAACTGTGATTCAGGTCCAAAAAATCTTCAATCTACCCCTTTGGAAGGTTTGTGTTTAATGCAGCTCGTCAGAACTGTCTTGCATTTGTCTGCATGAGCCAGGCCACTGTACTTCCTCTTCCATCATTCATTGCATACGGGCTGCCTTGGGAAGGTTCATCCTTTGTAAGAGGGAAAATTCTGTGGCCAAGGCAAACACTGAAGGTGTTAATAGCTAGGGCAAAAATTTCTTCCTTGAAAAGGCATCTGGGCAGCACATCTCTATCTCTCACAGTGGCGTCCCTTTGTGCTGCTCAGACACGTGTCATATTCCTTCAGGAAGCAGATTCTCTAGCATTCCAGCAGGCCCCTCTTTCTGGATGAATCTTTGAAGATGAAAGTTCGTTTTGCAAACAACAGTCCTTGATACTGTGTATATACTCAAATCCACAGCTCATACTGTTTTTTCCTCCCTCTGCTATTTATTCTCAATCATCTCTCTTACCCTCAGGTAGCATCTCTGCCGACCTTCACAGATGATTCCAATTATTTATTTGTAAAGCAGCTCCTGGATGGTATAGTATGTGATTTACCAATGTATCCCATGCTAATGGGCCCACTCCAACATTTACTTTGTTTAAGATGAGTCCTGTGGTCTGACATCATGGCTGTATTTAAGATTTCATTTGGGCAGATCAAATATAAGCCTCTGAAAAACTGGTGCTGGCTTATGCCACAGTCAGAAAAGCAAACTTATACCTGACATATGTATCCATTACTATTAGAACAAATACATGGTCCTTCCAGGTTGGAACTGTTCCAACATAGTCAAGTTGCTATCAAGTGGCTAGTTGCTCTCCCTGAGGAATATCATTACGTCAAGGTCTCAGTGTGCATCTCTGTTGCTGGCAGGTGGACACTCAGCAGCAAAATAACCGAATCAAAATAACCTTTGAAAACAGCAGCTCATGTTATTAAGCCCCTGAACAGCCTCAATCTCTCCAACCCTGACCACTCCATTCATATGCTTATTGGGCCAACCCTGGGGTGGGCACTGACTGAGGCTGACTTGTAAAAATGGTCAAGTCATTCTGCCTACACAGTGGCATATTGCCTCTTCCCTGCTGAGTACTCTTTTGTGGGTATTAACACAGAGATCCCACTTCATGCTCATTCCTAGATTTGTTTTTCCACATCCCTCTAGCTCAGATCTTGTCCCCCAAATTCCAAGTTTCCTTTTTTAAGCTCCTAGCCAGCTGGCCAGACCTTTTACCCCTTCCCTGAGTTTATGTATACGCTAATCTCAAGCCGCTTCTCTTTCTACACAAGATGAAAATCAGTTTCTTCACTCCAGCCCTTAAGATGTTTACCTTTACCACTGTCCTCAAGGCCACTTCTAAGCGAGACTGCTGTGCAGCTGCTGTCTGTTTTGGCTTACACTCACATACTAAGTTCACACATATGCAAACCACAGTTAGGCTTTTTGTTCTTCTCCTACCTGACCTTAAATAATTCTTCATATGACCATATATATGAGTTGAGGAAGAAGCTCTGTTGCACCATTGTGACAACATGGGAATTAGGGTTACCAGTTTGCTTGTGCCCATTCATGATTAAAATACTTTATCCCAAATACATCAAGTGCTACTCCCATCTTATGATGCAATGCCGGGCCTGCCTCACCTTATGACTTGAAGGATTTGAAAGAACTCAGCCCATGATAAGAAATCCAGATGCATGGTCATTGAGTGTCTCAACGCTAGGTATTCCTTTTCTAGCAGGATGAGATAGCAAACTGGGAGTCGACATAAAATTGATATTGCTGATGACTTGGCCTCACTTTAGAACCCCAGGAATCTTCACTGGAAGACTCCTATTTGGGTCTCCGTAGTTGCACGTGACATCACCACTGGTGCCTCCATTACCTTAGAGTCTGATCATATAGCCCAAATGGCACAATCTCGACCTGATGTGCAGTCTTTTCCTACTCTGGGTTTTGCTCAAAACTAGCAGCTTTTCATGCCATCAGGTATTTGGGTTTTAGCTATATTCCTGAGTGTAGGACATGTTACCTCCAGAACCTGAAGGGGCCTCCAGGTGTTGTCCTTCCTTCTTCACAATGGAGGTACAATGTGCAATAACTTGTGTTTTACTTGTATGAGATACTGCAAAATACTCTTGAACACTAGCTGACTAAAAATGTTACTGATTTGGCAGGGCCCCAAATCTTCCTAAGATACATCTCCTATTTTCTTTAGACTACGTGTTTTACTAAGGCCTCTAGAGTGCTATCCACTTCTTGCTCATATGCCCCAATTAACAGAGTAGGATGATATCTGTCATCCACATATTTCCCAGACAGTGTCTTGACCTTGGAGTAATAGATGTGCCTTGTTTGAGCAGTTAACCTCCTCTGATTAGTCACAGATTGGCCACTGTGACTGTTAAGTCCTAGTTAGTCCTGTCTACAACTTTCTCTTCCTCATCCCAACTTCAAAAGACAAGAGAATCCTTATAAGCTACCAGGGAACCTGACTGTAAAATTGGCTTTCATTTGCCTGGTAGCCATTCATAACATTCTTTATTTTTTAGGGGGAAGGTGGCAGATACCAGTGGAGCTAAGCAATCAATAGTCATCCTATCTCATCTCAATATAGTTCCTACTTCCTCTGGTTATCTCATACACCTGATAAATTACACCAGACATTGCATTCTTCTTTACCAATACATCATCCTGGTCCAGTATTGAAAGGAATTTAAACAATTCACTAGCCTCTGATGCTGGAAGCCCTCTGTGCTTCCCCTACCACCAATAGCAGAGTCTCCATTGCCTGCTGTGCAGTAAATTACCTGGCTTCAAAATCCCATCTTATTCCTTGCTTTCTCAGACCACTCCTGGTAACAAGTTCACATGTAGGATTCTCTAGAAACAGTTCTGAAGTGGAACATGGTGTTTAAGATATTTATTGAGATCAACCCCACGGAAGGGAGGGAGATGAAGAAGGATTAAGCAGAGGAAAAGCCAAACTGCCATTCAAGCACAATAAAACCTTATTCAATCTCATGGAGAGCCTTGGAATTATATGCAGCCAGTCAAAGCTATCTTACCTTTGGCCAGAATGGCTAGGCATTTACACTAGCACTTCGGTAAGCTATTGGATATGGAGCCACTCCCCTCCTGACCACGAAGAGGCAGACCCTTGGGTAAATCTCTCTGTGGCTGAGGCAAACCCTAAAAGAGCTGATAGCTAGAACAAGAAGTCCTTCCTTACAGGGGTATGGGATAGTGCATTTCTGTGTCCACTGTAACTGTTCTGCAGGATGTTAATAGAAGTGCTGGAAAACAGTGTAATGCTTTCAAACCATAATTGCTCAGTTAAAGAAATGTAAATATGTTTTTTTATTGCAGAACTTCTCAGAGCTCTTATTATACTAATATGCATTGTGGTTCCCTAGAGCCAAATGACAAAACTTTCAGATATTTTTATTCCGTTTATACCAGTTGATAAAAAATACTGATCCATTCAGATAGTATCTTTCTTACAATGATAAAGTCTCAGGTAAAGTCCTATTCCTGAGGAACAAATATTCACAATGAAATATATGAGACATGCAACCCTTTCCAACAACATAAACAATAGTTTCAGAGTCATAGAAATATGCAAGCTCCAAATAAAGCAGTCACTCTTAGAATTTGTTTAGAGATGTAATTTTCTATTAATTAACAATTTGAGTTGACTCTACTCCATGGAATACTACACAGTCATAAAAAAGAATGAAATCACACCCTTTGCAGCAACATGGATGCAACTGAAGACCATTATCCGAAGCAAATTAACACAGGAACAGAAAACCAAATACCGCATACTCTCACTTACAAGTAGGAGCTAAACACTGGTTACTCATAAAGATAGCTACAATAGAACATTGCTAAATATTGGATACTCATAGACATAAAGATGGCAACTGGGGACTAATTGAAGGGGAAGGAAGGGAGGGGAGAAGAGGTTGAAAAACTGTTGGGAACTATGCCTACTATCTGGATGAAGGGATTATTCATATCACAAACCCCAGCATCATGCAATATACCCAGATAACAGGTAACAAACCTGCACAGGCACTCCTCGAATCTAAAGTAAAAGATAAAATTATGAAAAAAAAAGTGGACTACCTTTAAAGGTACTGAAGTATCGATTTGAAAAACTCGCCAGTTGTTTACCAGATGAATTTGTGCTTTTTCCAAAGAAATGGTTTAGGAGGTGAGCCTGCTATACTTTTGGGAGCTCCGTAAAAAATATTTGAAAGAGGAAAGAGAAAGTAACTAAGGTCATATGCTGACTGTCTCAATCAAGTTCAGTGTTAGTTTGCATGAATGAGGTTCTTCCTTTGATCTTATATTTTAAGTATTCAGAAGGTCTTTTGATTATGTTTGGTCTCTGACTGTGGAAGAAGAAAAAATATCTTTCATTTTTTCTTATGAACATTGTTGAGACAGGAATTTGTTTTGTTTGCTTTCACTAAGGTAGTCAAAAATATTTGCAATTAAATTTAGAAACAGTGAATAGGTCTGAATTTATATAACTGTTCATGGGATCATCTGCACCTAGCAGTGTATAATTTAGCCTCTTTTGGCTCTTGTTAAAAGGAAATGCAAAAGCAGGCCACGGTGGATTTTTCACTTATTATTTACACTAAAGTACTATGCCTTAGTGATGTGCTATAGTGGAAATAATATCGACATTTTTATACAACTTTACATTATGATGCTTCTAACTTGACCCTGTACAATTTACATAAAGTACTGCCTGAGTTTTACTTTCCTCATAAGTAACATTGAGATTACTTGTAAGAATTAGAGTTATTCGTAAGAACTAGAGGCATCAAATATGTTAAATCTAGTACCCTACCCAGGAATAAATGGGTATATACTAAATGGTGGTGGATATTATTACGGTAAATATAAAAAATCGAGGTTAATATTTCCCCCGCCTTTTCCCCAAAATTCCATTTGATTTTAAAATCAGACCATTTAAGTAGACAGTGATCACCTAACTCTATTGGCTTCATTATGTATAGTTATATAATGTGAAGCACTACAGTGACAGTGTTTCCTTTAACAGAGATATACCTACAGCATTTCGCTGAAATGACAAATAGCTATTGCACATATTGACATCAGAGAAGCTTTTAAACAAATTGCCCTCTTACAGTCTACAAAGAGAATACCATTCCTAATGGTGCAAGTATTTCTTTGTTTGTAATTATTTGTAATAGAAACAGTGTAATAGAGGCTATTACGGTACCTTCTATGATCGCTAATTAAATTATATGGTGAATACATGTGCAATTGATTTAAATGCCTTAAATTATTTTCAAGATTGTTATGAATAAATACACATATGCTTACAGATCCTAATGTGGCACTTTATTCCATTATCCTGAGTGGTTTGCTTTCCATGTGATGAAAGACATGCATGGGAGAAAGTGTGGCTGTCAAATGCCCGGTGCAGTGAGAAATCAGCTATTCCAGGAAGTGCCATAACAAGGGTTACAAGCTTCTAAGAATATAAATTTTATAGTCTCATCTGTCCTTATTGCTTCTGAGATGATGTAGCCACTTACAGGAGAGAAGAAGGCAAGAAGTAATTGGGTTTGGGAGATGTCTTAGAAGACCGATGTACCCAGAACCATTTATGTAAACGGTTTTCAAGTGCAGGTGTGCAACACCAGCCTTGGCAGTGTTTAACTTTTCTTTAAGTATACTTTTCTTGATGCTATTTTTAAAAATGCAAACACTGGATTATGTCCTTCCAACTTTGAAGGAAGGGTATTAAAATGATCTTGCCTTTATAAAATGAGAATAAGAATAGATAGTAATTTTCTGTTTTGTTTTGTAGTCAAGACTAGGTTAAACAAAGCACTGGTAATTCTTTATCTGTTCCCCAGGTTGGCAGAGATGTTAAGGGTTTTTGAACAAAAAAAATAAAAATAAAAAAGTGGAACCACTTCCGATCTGTGTAATGCTTGGTCCCCAGAACTCATTTCTTCTAAATCTCTTAAATCTTTTGAGAATATTCCTAAGGGAAAAAAACAATATTTTATTCACCATTACTGTTAGCAAATAATTTTAGAAATATTGATTTTAGTTAATTTACTATTATGGATGCTGTGGAGGCTACACTGAAATAAGATGAAAGCATGACTTAGGAAAACTTGCTTCTCCAGTCCATCCACCAGGAATCAGGACTCATGTTAGTTTAAGGTCCCTGGACTTGAGCTCCTTTGAAGGAGAAACTCTGTCTTGTTGGGTTATCTCCTAATGAGAAATTAATGATTGTGTTAGTGTAAATAATTGACTTTTGTATAGAACTGAAGTTTATAAAATATTTATATTTCACTGAATATAAAAAAGAAGTCTTGTGAGGCAGATATGAAAATTCCCCTTTTCAAAAGATAAAATTAAAATCTCAAGACCAAATAAAAAAGTTAAAAAACAGAAACAAAAAACCCATCTAGCTGGAAAGTGGCTGGAACCCAGAGTTTCCACACAAATTAAAGCATCCTCTGTACAGCACAGCTATGTTGGTCTTCCAGTAGAAAAACTTCTGTAATCCCCAGGATATGGGTTAAAAGACAATGGCTTTCTTCCCCTTTTGCCGCAAAGGTAATATGCTTTAGAAAGTTTCCGGAAGTAAGACACACTCATCTAGTCTCAGTTTGAATTCTCCTTCGTGTCTTAATATTTCTCATGCTTCACTGTTCTTTCCACACAACTCTTCCATCCTGGGCTCACCAGCTCCATGGCAAACTGCAGCTGCCTCTGATTTCTCCTTCATTCCTGGTTTTTTATCTATCCTGCTGAGATGCCACTGCCACCAGTTTCTTGCCATTGATGATTTCTTATCACTAGAGGGCAACACAGCAGATAACTACTGAATACTTTGGTAAAAATAACTGGATCATAATGCTCTTAATGGAATATATTTGTGAGCCTTTGTAGCTACACTAAGGAAACAATGATAGGTAACTTCACACGGTGTGACAGTGCTGTCTGTCCCGTTCTTCCTTTGACTCAAGTGAGCTTGGTTCACTCGTGGCTAAGTATCTTAAAGTGGGGGACCTTGCATCCTGCAAGATGACAAGATCTGTGGCTCAAAATCTCTCTTTGACTTTCCACATAATGTGGATTATTATACAAATCAATCCAAGGAACATACCTGAGCGTTCCGAAACTTCCAGAGATAAACAGGCAAACAAAATACTCTGCTTGGATTCTATTCTTAAAAGATTAACACCAGGCCAATGCTAATGTATAGGACTTCAAAAAATGCTAGAAAGCTTAATGATTTAAAGCGTAATTTTCAATGTTTTTTTTTTTTTAAGTGCCAAGGTTTGGATATTTCTGCAAGCAGGTTTTTGCATTTTGCACAGTCCTAAGCAGATTGAAATTGAATCAGAGGAGACTTTAGCAAGCCATCATGAAGAATATGTATTTACCAGTTTTAAAACTTCCTGGAAGATTTAAGAGGGCAGGAGTATTTCAGTCACAATCCATTAACCCTGTTTATCATCCATTGAAAATGTCTAACTGTGAAACCATTTTCAATATCTGCTAATGTGCCTAGAACTGATATGGCGTATCATACTTAATTTCCACACTGCATAATGTGGTTGTGTTTTGTGTTTGTGCATCCAGAGGTGGCACATCTCACAGATTCAGCACAACTAAAGCTTAAGGTTTCCATTCTTTAACAAAGCAGGAGTCAGAGCCATGCCAGGTTTCCTGCCAATGGACCATATAGTCTCTCTGTTTCCTACCAGTGTACCATATAGTCTCTCTGTCCCAGGAAAGGTAGTTTTGAGAAGAAAATATGCAATGAGTTTGATTTGTAAGTGTAACTTTGGCTTTAAAGGATGTGTGTTTGCATGTTCTCATTTTGTCTAATTCCCTTGTTGCTTTTGCACAGTGTTTATTGAACATCTATTATATGTGACTAGGTGGCAGTTGGTGCAATAAGTAACATGTATTGAAAATTCACTATGTTTTAGACCCTGTGCTAAGCAGCTTGTGGGCATGGTTTCATTAACTACTCACAATAACTCTGTGATTTAAGTAATGCAAGTATTATTATCCTAATTTTACATGTGAATGACATTCCTGGAGAATGTTCTCAATGTGAAGAGTAACTGTGCTGATTGTCTAGGTCCTGACATGATAATACAAAGCTGCGCTCTTCTCCTTAGTGGCAATTGGGAGGAAACGACACAAATAAGATGAGAGGTATGCTTTGTGCTGAGTTCTAACTTCCACCCCATACTTGTGCTGCTTCCTTAACTTAGACTTTTTCTAGATACCTACTAAGTATGGGGAAGAAACGGTTTTGTGGCTGACAGTTTATGCTCAAAAATCAAGCGAATTTGAGTTTAAATGCCAGCTCCTCCCCATATGTGCTACTTTTTGAAGACTCAGTTTTCTTTTCTAAAATACAGATAGTTCCTAAATTTACTGACTGTCATATAGAAAGTATTAAATAAATACTAAAAATTATGAGCTTAGATCTTTACATTCCAACTCAACTCTATCCCCCAATGACTATTTTCTTTGCAGAACCACCATCTCTTAAAGTCTATACTGGAACACATAATGATGGAATATGAAGTTCAGATTCTCAGACATCTAATCTTTCCCATTCTCATGGTGAGAAAAAAGTGGGTTGAGTTATTCTGAAAATTAAAATTAGAAACTTTCACTTAAATAATTTCTAGCTTCCTTTGAAAATTCAGAAACTCATAATACTGGCTACTACCATTTCCACATATCAAGTAACACTAAGTCAGTAGGTGTGACCCTTCTGAGACAGGTCTGCTCTTCAGTTTACCTTAGACCCCATCACCTCTATTGTATCATGGAAAACAAGACTTAGTGTCAGTTGTCATTTTTCATTGGTTTCTTGCTGCTCTTTTTTCTTAAGCAGATTTCTACTTATACAGAGCAATTTATTTTTTCATTCGCTCCCATTATTCTTTAAGATGCCTACTTGGATTTTGACTGGAATTGCATAGGTCAATTTGAAAATAATTGATATCTTAACAGCATCTTCTAATTGACAAATATGGTGTATCTCTCTACTTTTTAAGTGGTCCTTAAAGTCTCTCAGCAATATTTTATAGTTTTCATTATGGAGGTTTTGCACATATTTTGTTGTTTGTTAAGAATCTGATATTTGATGCTATTATAAGAGCCTTATTTGCCAATTGTTTATTCATTTATGTATATTATAACATCAAATTTGCTTGTTAATTTTCATAATTTCACGACTGTATTTAATATTTTTATATGAAAGAACATATAGAAAATATATTTCTAATCTTTACCCCTTACCTTGCCTTATTATACAGACTGGAATATCCAAGATAATACTGCATGAGATAGTTAAGAATGATCATTGTTGCTTTTTCCCAGTCTTAGGGAAAAACATTCAATATATCCACAGATCCCTTTTATTAAATGGAGGAAGTTCTTTTTATTTTTAATTTGCTAAAAATTTTTATCCCAAGTGAGTTTTGTAACATGCTTTTACTGCTTCTATTGCAACAATAATAGGCTTTTTTCTCTTTTGTTCTATTAACTTAGAAAGGTTAATGTTGCATAATGATTAATGTGAAATTTTTGTATTATAAGAAATTTTTGCATTATTATATCCATCAATTTGACAGAGCATGACATTTTACCTTTGTATATATTGTTGGATTCAATTTTCTAAGATTTTAAAGATTTTTTTATGTTTATAAGAGATATTGATTTCTTTTATTATAATACTTTGACAGTTTTTGGTATAATAAAAAATATGAGTAAGTATTCCTTTTTTTCGTTTATCTGAAGAGTTTAAGATTTCTTTTGTTTCTTTATATGTTTGATGAAGTTTACTAATGAAATAATGTTATATTACATGGGAAGTTATAGTAACAGGAAAGATTTTGATTATGGATTCAATTTCAGTCCTAAATGTATTAGTCATATTTTCTATTTCACCTTTATAAATATTAGCAAGAAGGACTTTCAAGTAGCTTTTCCATTCCATCTATTTTATTAAATTTATTGAAAAAGTTAATCACAATATTTTTACCGTTTTTTTCTTAGGGCTGTGAAATCTGTAGTGGGTTATTTCTTTCATCTCTTATGAGCAATCTGTATTCTTCCTCTTTTCTTCCTGTTAAGACATGCTTGGATTTGTCAATTTTTGTAATCTTTTCAAAGTACCAAATTTTATTTTTGTTGACTTTATTTTTCTACTTTGTTTTTTATTCTTATCTTTATTCTGATTACTTTGATTTGAATTTCCTTTGCTTTCTTAGCTTGCTAATGTACAAATATAGGTTACTAATTTTAAACTTATTTTCTTTTTTAAAATATTCATTTATAGCTATACACACAGCTCTAAAACTGCTTAAGCTGCATCCCACAAATTGTGAAAAGCTATATTTGCATTATCATTCGTTTTGAAAATTTTTCTGACTTCCCAAGTGAATTATTCTTTGACTCATGAATTATTTAGAAGTGCTTTGGCTGGGCGCGGTGGCTCACGCCTGTAATCCCAGCACTTTGGGAAGCCAAGGCGGGTGCATCACGGGGTCAGGAGATGGAAATCATCCAGGCCAACATGGTGAAACCCTGTCTCTACTAATAATACAAAAATTAGCTGGGCATGCTGATACATTCCTGTAATCCCAGCTACTAGGGAGGCTGAGGCAGGAGAATCACTTGAACTGGGCAGCTGGAGGTTGCAGTGAGCCAAGATTGCACCCCTGCACTCCAGCCTGGCAACAGAGTGAGACTCTGTCTCAGAAAAAAAAAAAAAAAAAAAAAAAGAAGTGTTTTATATTTCTAATTACTTGATAAATTTGCAAGTATCTTATTGCTATTAATTTTAATTTAATTATAGTTAAAGAACATGGTCTACAAGAATTAATTATCTTTGAGAATGTTGAGACTTTAAAAAAAATGTGTGTGCTTGTGCTTTATAATTGCTGCGTTTAGTACTCTGTATATGTGAATCAGATCCACTGAGTTGATTGTATTGTTCAGATCTCCTATATCCTTCTGACAATGAATTCATCTGACTGCTCTTCTAACAATTACCGAGAATAGGATATTAAAATTTCCCAACATGATTATAGATTGACTTATTTCTTCCATTAGTTTTGTCCATTTTTGCTTTAAAATTTTTGAAGTTCTGTTTTTAGTTACATACAAATGTATAATTATTTTGTCTTTTTGTTGGATTAGCCTCTTTGTCATTATGAAGTAGTCACATTTATGTGTAATATTCTTTATGGCATATTATTTTCCAAAATATTTAAGATAATCTCTGTCGTTATATTTAAGGTGTTTCCCTTTTATATGTTTGGGCCTTGCTATTTTATCTAGCCTAGCAATATCTAACTTTAATTGGAGTATTTAGTTTACTACATTTAATGTAATATTGATATGGTCAGATTTAAGTCTAACAATTTGACAGTTTTTCTATCCTTATCATTTTTTATACTATTTTACACTATTTACAGGTGTCTTTGGGTTAAACATCCATTGTCTTCCATTTTATCTCCCATGTTGGCTTTTTAGTTTTTAGTTATATCTCTTTTTATTACTTTTTAGTGATTGTATTCTTATCAAAGTCTACATATAATTAATATTGTAGCCAGTTTATATTTTACTCCTTTCAACTCATCTTTATACTTGGTGATATGGTTTGGCTGTGTCCCTACCCAAATCTCAACTTGAATTGTATCTCCCAGAATTCTCATGTGTTATGGGAGGGACGCAGAGAGAGGTAATTGAAGCATGGGGGCCAGTCTTTACCACACTATTCTCAAGATAGTGCATAAGTCTCACGAGATCTGATGGTTTTATCAGGAGTTTCCACTTTTGCTTCTTCCTCATTTTTCTCTTGCTGCACCAGGTAAGAAGTGCCTTTCACCTCCCACCATGATTCTTAGGCCTCCCTAGCCACAAAGAACTATAAGTCCAACTAAACGTCTTTTTGTCCCTAGTTTTGGGTATGTCTTTATCAACAGCATGAAAATAAACTAATACAATAAATTGGTACCTGGAGAGTGGAGTGTTGCTGAAAAGATACCTGAAAATGTGAAAGCAACTTTGGAACTGGTAACAGGCAGAAATTGGGTAATAGGCACAGTTTGGAGGACTCAGAATAAGACAGGAAAATGTGGGAAAGCTTGGAACTTCCTGGAGACTTGTTGAATGGCTTTGCCCAAAATGCTGATAGGAATATGGACAATAAGGTCCAGGCAGAGGTGGTCTCAGATGGAGATGGGGAACTTGTTGGGAACCGAAGCAAAGGTGACTCCTGTTACGTTTTAGCAAAGAGACTGGCGACATTTTGCCCCTGCCCTAGAGATTTGTAGAACTTTGAATTTGAGGGAGATAATTTAGGTTATCTGGTGGAAGAAATTTCTAAGCAGCAAAACATTCAAGATGTGACTTGGGTGCTGGTAAAGATATTCAGTTTTATAAGGAAAGCAGAGCATAAAAGTTTAGAAAATGTGCAGCTTGACTATGTGATAGAAAAGAAAACCCATTTTTTGAGGAGAAATTCAAGCTGGCTGCAGAAATTTGCATACGTACCAAGGATCCTAGTGTTAATCCCCAAGACCAGTGGGAAAATATCTCCAGGCCATGACAGAGACCTTCACAGGAGCCCCTCCCATCACAGGCATGGAGGCCCAGGAGAAAAAAAATGATTTCATGGGTTGGGCTCAGGGTCCCCAGGCTGTGTGCAGCATAGGGACTTGGTGTCCTGTGTCCCAGCGTCTCCATCCATGACTGAAAGGGGCCAATGTACAGCCCAGACTGTTGCTTCAGAGTATGGAAGCCCTAAGTCTTGGTGGCTTACATGTGGTATTGGGCCTGCAGGTGCACAGAAGTCAAGAATTCAGGTTTGGGAACCTCTGCCTAGATTTGAGAAGATATATTGAAACTTCTGGATGCCCAGGCAAAAGTTTGCTGGAGGAGCAGGACCCTCATGGAGAACCTCTGCCAGGGCAGTGCAGAAGGGAAATGTGGGCTCAGAGCCCCCACACAGAGTCCCTACTGGAACACAGTCTAATGGAGCTACGAAAAGAGGGCCACCATCCTCCAGACCCCAGAATGGTATATCCACCAACAGTTGTACCATGCACCTGGATAAGCCACAGACACTCAATGCCAGCCCGTGAAAGCAGCCAGGAGGGAGGCTGTGTCCTGCAAAGCCACAGGTGCGGAGCTGCTCAAGACCATGGGAACCCACCTCTTATATCAGCGTGACCTGGATGTGAGACATGGAGTCAAAGGAGATCATTTTGAAGCTTTAAAATTTGACTGCCCTGCTGGATTTCAGACTCACATGGGGACTGTAACCCCTTTGTTTTGGCCCATTTCTCTCATTTGGAATGGCTGTGTATAACCAGTACCTGTACCTGCATTGTATTTAGGAAGTAACTAGCTTGCATTTGATTCTACAAACTCATAGGCAGAAGGAACTTGCCTTATCTCAGATGAGACTTTGGACTGTGGACTTTTGGGTTAATGCTGAAATGAGTTAAAATTTTGAGGGTCTGTTGGGGAGGCATGATTGGTTTTGAAATGTGAGGACAAGAGATTTGGAAGGGCCAGGGATGGGATGATACAATACGGCTTGGCTATGCCCCACCCAAATCTCAACTTGAAGAGTGTTGAGCTGCTGCTATTTTTGTTTTGTTTTGGGGGCCAGGGAGTTAATAGTTTGGCAACTATGATCCTGTTGAGATTTGGTTTTAAGTTTCATTATAGAGTTGCCCTTATTCTAGGGTGTTCTTACTGCAAAGGTATGCCCTTTATAGTGTCTTAGATAAAAGATTGGATCTTTACAGGATTTTGCCATTCTGACTGGGCTAGAGCACCTATTTGTGCCAGCATTATATGATCCTTGGTATCATTATTTCACTTTTCACTCCATGGTGGCTGTTCTCTGCTGGTAGTCAAGGGTTCGCAATCCATACATATGCAGCCCAAGCCTTCACTAAGGTCCTACAGGAAACTCCACACAGATTTCTATGGTCCCCCATATGTAGAATTCTGTCCTTTCCTATATCCTGCCTAGAAAGTTCCATAGGTTTCAGCACTCCCCAGTTCCATCTCTACCTTCTCACCTCAGGAATAGCACTCATTATGCTTCTGCTTGGACTCTATCTCTTGCCAGATTCAGGAAACCAGCCCCAATCAGAAAGCCCTGGTGAATGTGAGGCACATTTTGTGTGATGTTTTTTCTCTCGGGAATTGCCTTTGTTCCTAATACCAATGTCAGTCTCATATATTTTGTCCAGTGTTTTAGTTTATGGCAGGAGGTCAACTCCAGAACCAGTTACATTGTGTAGGAAACCTTGTACATTTTATTTTTTCTTTTTTGCTGAAACTCATACAGTATAAATTTTTTGGAATTTCTGTATTTTACAGCACAAATATGTAGCCAGGCTAGAAAGAGTAAGTACAATTGTGTGTGAAGTCACACTTTTTGTGTATCACACTAACTATAATAATTTTAAAAACCTGTAGGAAAGACTGAATTGTCTTTTTATTCTCCCAACAGAAAATCATTAAACACTCATTATCTAATGAACAAGTAAAAGGTGTGAAGTGAAAATATATAGGGAAAAGTTTCTATAGAGCTGTTTTTGGGACTTAATAAGAATATTCGGTTTTTATTCTACAATTGTAAATTTTGTGCTACTGGTTAGTTTTTAAAAGTTGCATTCTTTTCATTCATGAGAGCCCATAAGATTGTATGTTTCATGCCCACAAAACCTAAATTTCAGAAGTCTGAAGTATCCTGTAATGATATAAGTAAATTGCTAGAGATCAAGACAACAATAGAATTTGAAATAGTTTAACTTGCTCAAAGCAGCATGCAATGACTTTGGGGTGGGGGAGGTGGGCAGGAGGAGTGGGTAGGAAGCGGGAAAAGAGCAAACCAACCAGTCTTTATTATTGTACCTCCTTCAGTTTAGAGAAGATAAATACTAGGAAAAAAAAGTCTTCGAAAGTCCATTTTAAATCACTGAATGTATCATGTGATAACAATGTGGGAAAAAAAAATCTATCAAAAGACTTCAGGGAAAAGCACATATCCAAAGTTCAAATTCCAAGAGAAGTCAGATACATACATGTATGTGCACACATTTATACATAGATATTCCGTCCCTCTTTATTTAAACAAAATAAACTAGGAAAATTGAAACAAACATGTAGATTCCCAGCAGCAAAGATGATTACCTTCCATCTCCCTCAAATCCCACAAACTGCTGGTTTGGAGAAGGGGAGGGAAAGCAACAGTATTTCCATTATCTGTTAGGCTCAATTAAGACAACAGCTGTGTTCCAAAATAAACAAGGGGAGAGGATATTTTGCATTAGAATACATTAGGGGAACCACACTGGGGAAGCACAGATGGCTCTAATCAGGGACATTGGAAAATTACCATTCTCTTCATTTTTCTAGTGTCTGTGTGACTTTCAGGTCTCAAGAACCATATCCCTACTCCCCATAGCCAATTAGGAATAGAAGTTTGTATCACTGGCTGTGATGATTGTGGCTTTTTAGAGCTAATCTTGTGGGGATGGGTGCCTGTTTCTTTTTTGGCAATTTATAGCATACATGCTTGTTATGTATTGGAGAGAGGGGAAAAAATTGGAGCCAGTTTCTAAAAAGATAGTTGGCAACATAGGTGTCTATGAATAAAGCACTTCTAGGCATTTAAAATGGAAATGAAAATGACACTATATGATATGTTAAGGCCCAAAGCTAACTGGCAAATTGAGATCCAGAAAGCTCTGGTTCAACAAGTAACTCATTTTATAAATTCTGTCCTCAGTTTCCATGTTATTCAAATGTCTCTAATTAAAATTGCCCACTCTTCAGTATCTCTCATTCCTTCATCAACTTTCTGATGAGATGGTAAGATTCTCTAAGCTCCCCAGAATAGAGCTGAGTACATTCCAAGGAAGAAAAATGAATACAGATAGATATAGAAGTAACAATAATGAAAAGTATGCCCATCTGGGTGCTAGCACTTTGCCTTTCAATCCTCCTACTTGGATGAGTTGGTAGGAGTTCTTGAGGTTCTAATTATTGTATGCAGCTGTAGGGAGCCACTGGACACCTACCAAACTGTATCCATGTAGAAGACCCACTGCCTTCAGGGTGAAGCCCAACCTTGAATTTTTACATCACAGTCCACCATGTACATTGGCATTGAGTGCACAGGAAATCCCCATTCAAATAAAAGCTATGCTTTTTTTGTTAGAGTGGTTGTTTGATGAAGTCCTCCAGCTGCACAATTAGATATGCCATGTATAATGCTTAAGGAAAATGTGATTATAATTATTTTCAGTATTAAGAAAATAGCAAGGTCATGAATATCCCAGACAGAAACAACTTGCTTCTGAAGTGTAGTATACGGAGAAATAGGACACATTCATTTAAAAACTCAATTTGAATTGACCAAAGACAAATTTAGATAAGTTTTGAGAAATTAATTTTTTAAAATTTACTATATGTTGTTGGTTTTAGTATTTAAGTATTTAGCAAAGAAATTTTATAAGATTATTTTTTGAATAATCTTATAATTTTATAATTATTATTTTTGGAATGCTAATCCTTTCATAGTAAGCAGTAGGTCTGCTATTTCACCTATAGCAAAAATACCCCCAAAATCCAATCTCACCCTTGAGCATCCCAGGATGCCTGGTTTTAACTGAACATGCACCTTCCTTGAGGATCCTACTTCTCGTACAGCTCTCTCAATTGTGACTTTAGGCTTCAAAGGTGGTGGTGTCTTCCTTACTCTCTTCCACTTCTTGAGCCTCTAATGAAAATTTCTGCCGCTTTGATTTCTAGGCCATACAGCAATACCACTCTGTCCCTTCCTCACTGCTATCTTTGACACATGCTTGATTGTGCTCCCTTATGAGTTATAGACTTTGGCACTTGGTCCACAGCCCTTCTCTTCACTCCAAGTCCTGCTATAAATCTGAGCACTTTATCATTCACATGAATTCCCTGTCCAGCACCCTGACCACTGACTTCCTTGACCCTCTCCTCCTCCAGTGACCTACACTGCCATTCCATCTTCAGTGCACACACCCTGCTCTACCTTAGTGCTTGCTAGGCCTTTGAATTATACCACTTTCTAAATAATATCCATTATTTAGAAATAATGGAAATCCTTTTTCCCACTACACGATTATCATTCTTAACCTATTTACTTTTAAACATGATTGAATGTCTCCCATATAAAGAACGAGTAAACAAAAACCCCTTTTGACATGCCGTTTCCCTCCTGATTCATCTAATACCCTGTCTCTCTCTTTTCCTTCAGAGTCAAATTTCATAAGATGTTACATGTACTCATTATCCATATTCCACTCAAATGTGCTTTCTTTTCTTTTCTTCATTGCTTCACAAAATGATTCCATGTCACTGAATCCAGGGGATGTGTCTCAATGTTGATCTTAATTGATGTAGGTTAACTTCCCCCTTCTTACAGCACTCATAGAACACTAATTGAATGAGATATCTCACTGCTTCTGAGGTATCTCATTGTCCTGTTTCTTCTCCTTCTTACTGCTCACCTCCTTTTCTAACATCTCCTTCTCTCCTAAGCATTACATTTTTTAGGCCCTCAGTCCTGTTCAAGACCTTTACTCAGTACCCTCCCCCTACAAGAATATATTTATGCCTTTAGCTTTAATTACCACCAATGCAAAATAGTCACCAATCTTTGTCTCCAGGCCAGACTACCTTCTACAGTTTGGACCAATATATTCACCTGTGTACTTGACATCTACACTTTGATGTCTTAATAATACCTTATTCTTAAAATGTCCAAAACCAAATCAATAATCTTTCTGCACCAACTTCTCCCACTTTGCACCCTAACTAACTAACTAAATAGTAGAAACTGGACCTCTTCCAGAGTCTGGTCAGCCTCCTGGGATGATTCTTACAATTTCCTTCTTCGTTCTGCATCTGTTTTCAAGTTCTGCCTAGATTACCTAATGATTATGTTTCAAATACATCATTTTATGTACATAACCACCACCTTCACATTAATACAACCTATCAGTTTCTCTTACCTGGACAACTCAATTGCAATAGGGTCCTAACTGATTCACTTTTACAAACTCTTTCTTCCTTTCAATCAGTTACCCAAGTCATCTTTTCCAAAGATAAATCTTTTCATGCTTTCCAAATGTTTGAAATACTTAATGATTCCCAATTATACTGAATGTAGATATCTAATCCCTTCCCTTTCAGTCTCCAGTTAAATCATACTTCTTTAGTTCTTTTCCAGATGTGTGCCATGCCCTGAAACCTTCCCTGGCTGCCTTGACATATCCTTGATCCCTACAACACATTATGAAGAGGGATTCAGACAGTTCTAAGTTGAATTTGGCCTAGGTTGTTAAGTAAACAGTGAGAGAAATCTGGCACCTGACCTTTTCCATAAAATCTGAAAATGTTGCTTGTAGAATTCTCCAGCAGAAAAAGCCCCTGTCTCTTTCAAGTGCCGTCACCCTCATTCACCAAGAACAATCATTTGTAATTTCTAGCTTTAACAGGCTGCTTTGTTTCCTCCCTGGAAAATACGGTCTTTCTACTCATTCACTAGAGAGCTGAGAACAGTCAGCAAAAACATAATGAAGAGATCTTTTTGCCTTCAGAAAAGGGATAGCAAATATTAAATAGCATTTAGTGCTCACCATTTCAATAAGCTCATTAGAGGTCCCTAGTCTAACTTCTATAGAATTATGAGGCTATAATAGAAACATTTACCAAAAGTGCTAAACCATTTTTCACAATGATTTGGTGTCCCCAATACTGAAGAGAATCGTTTTGGAACACATTTTCCCAGATCATCTTAATTCAACCTGAACTAAATTCATTTATGAGAGCTGCCAAGCTATACATCTCAACTTATCTCTGCCTTGAATTTGCCTACGATGGATATTGTTCTAACTGCATGGATCATTGAGCAGAGAAGAACACTTCTGCCCTTCCTTGTCCTTCTCAATAATCAGAAGGAACTTGCAACTTGTTATGTGTTTCCATAACGAGGAGTTCAGAAATGGCCTTTGCATATAGACTAGAAAAAGGCAATATAAAGTGGCCTTCTCAGTCCTTTGTGCTTATTGTTATATCTGTTGAGATCTGTGGCATATGTGACCGACAGGACATAATCAAACTCAGAGAAGCAGTGAAGTGTAACTACTCTCTGGACCTAAGACACACTTGCTGAATTTAGCCCCCAACAGTGGAACATGTGCTCTCAGTCTGTACCCTGCTGCCTTCAACCTGCATAGAAAATCCAGCTTTAGGCACTTCAGCTCAAAAGAGCTTTGCATATCCTTCATAAAATGAACTGCCTCTCAGGTCTCTGTCCTAGGGTCTTTTCTCCTTCTACACTGTCTTTCATTGCTTCCATCGTATGCTATTTTGTAATGATTGCCAAACATCGTTCCTGGTCAGTTCTTACTCCTAGGCTACAGACCAAATATTCCATCTACCTAATGACAAAAGCACTTGGATGCCGCAGAAGCACTTTCAACCTTGTCTGTCCAAATTTAAACTGATTATTTTCTCTAAACCTGCTCCTTTTTAATAGATTTCCTGTATCTGTAGAAGGCACCAACTATCTGCAAAGTACCTAAGCCAGAACCTTGGGGGTATTAGTCAGCTATTGCAAAAATGATCTGTATAACAACTATTTCTAAACTCATTGGTTTATATAAGCATTTAATCTCATTTCTGTAGGTCTAAAGGCTGATTCACTTGGCTAATCTTGTGTGAACTTGGCTAGGCAGCTCTGCTTCATGTTAGAGATCCACTAGTGTGGCTCAAGTTATGAGTTGGAACCAGGTCTGCTCCACAGGTATATCTTCTGGGACCCAGGCTAAAAAGGCAAATGACTACCCTGAGCGTTTCCTTCAGATAGCGGGTTATTGAAGTGGAAGAGCCATGCAAAACTGCACAAGAACATTTACAGCTTTTGCTAATATTCCATTGGCCAAAATGAGCCTCAGCACCAAATCCAACCTTAATGGGGATGCGAGTAAATATTTCTCTACAAATAATTCAATCTGTCATACTGGGATATCACTATTAAGTATTTCTTCCTCCTTATTATTACACTATCACCAACTCTACTCCTACCACCATTCCCAATGAATTACTAAGCCCTGTTGATTTCACTTTTGAAGACTGTTTAAGTCTATGATATAGTTCACCACCATCGCTTGTCTCGATTTCTCTAGTAGCTTCCAGCTGGCCTTCCTGGTTCAGGCTGCCACCATTCCTTTCTCCACATTGAAGCTAAAATGACCATTCTAAAAATCTTTTCTTTTTTCATCTAGCAAGTATACATATTTTACCTCATACCATGTTCCTGGGAGTGTTCTAGATCCAGTGGACATAATAAAAAGTCCTTGCCCTCATGGAGGTTACATTTTTAACCTCCTTTTTAACTGGAGGTGGAGTGGAGGAACAGGTAAATAAACAAATAAATAAATTACTAATTTTATCAAAAAGTGGCAAATACAATTGAGACAGGAAGTCAGTAGGAGGAGTACAGGTAGAGAAGGACAGGGAGGAAGATTGGTCTTGAAGATAGAAGGTCTAACTGAGAAGCTGGTATTCCAGCAAAGGCCTGAAGGAAATGGGTTGGGGAAGGGGCAAGACTGATGAAACACAACTGCAGGGGTAATACCACGAGAATGTACCTGGCTACAGCACAGTGGCTGGGTAAGGGGAGAGGGAATTGTAGACGATGAGATCAGAGAGCCTTTAGAACCATGAAAGATGCAAAATCGAATCTGGCCTCCTAGATCAATACTCATAAAAATAATGGTAAAATTCAAATCTCTTTGTTTGAGTGACCAGGTCTTCACTGGCCTTATCTTTATTAATCTTTTTAATCAAACTTCTTATGTTTATATTCTATGCTTAAGTCATTTGGAGAACTTTCAGTTCTCTGAATCTGTATTGCTCTATTTCAACTCAGAAACACTGAATGCACCATTCCTGAAACATCAGTCTTCCACTTCCCCTTCTTCCATAGCTTTGCCTGACTAATTTTTTCTTTTGCTTCTGTTCTTACAGTAGATATCATTTCCTCTGCGAAAGCATTCCAGACCTTCAAAGGCAGTGTTAGGTTTTCCTCCAGTGTTGTTCCAGGGCATCCTGCACTTGTCACCTCCCTTATCCCTCACCACACTGTGCAACAGTCACCTGCTTATGGTCCCTTTTTCTCACTAGACCTTGTCTTTCTGTGCTCCATCTTAAACAGTGCACAGCACAGAGTGTGTGCTCAGTATGCACGTATACATAGTAAATGAACAGAAATATGATTATAATGAGAATGTTGCAATCAAATTTACTATAGGAGAATTGTAAAGATTATCACAGTGACATTATTAATGCAGAGATACAGAGATCTGGCTTTCAAATAATTCAAGGCTGGGATTTAGCAGCAATGTACTATCTGTAAAGCGTATATTTCCTACTGCCCTATTCCTGTTTGGTGACTGACTGTCTCTTACAGGGCCAGTCTAGTATCGGTTGAAAAATCCCGAATGCATTGGCAGAATAGGCTTAAGAATTATGCTTGTCACTGGTATTAGCTTTATAAAAAAAAAGTGAGTTCTTTAAAATCTTCAACACTTAAAACAATTGCTCACCAACAGTGGGATTTCAAGCACTGATTTTTTAAAACTGAGATATATTAGAAGAAAGGAAGACCTTCTTGGAAGATTTCAAATTTCACCAGATAAGTGGTCACCTACTCCATGTATAGATAGCAAAAATAAGTTCCTGAAATTATTTGTGTTTTATATTTTACATAACATTCACATATTCTACCTCCTTTGAATTTTGCAGTGGGAATAGCAGACCAATTTCATAGATGTGAAAATCAAAACGATAATGGAGCATCCAGTGGTGAGTGCCTATAATCCCAGCCTGGGTGGCAGAGCAAGACAAAAAAAAAAAAAAAAAAAAAAAAAAAAAAAAAAAAAAAAAAGACAAACCATAAAATAAAGCCAAGACTCAAAGTGGACTCCAGAGCCTATGCTTTGACAAGGAAGAGAGGAGGAGAAAATTTAATAATGCTGACAATCCAGCCTACCATTTTACTCAACGGTTCAATGGGAAGATGTCCTAAATAAACTGAGCTGGGAGATATGTATCTGACCTGCAATTTTATAATTTGGTCTTAGTCCCTGTATATACCTCTTTTAGTGTGAGCATTTAGTGTGCTAAGTGTGTTCCAGTACTTAAAAGGAGCAATTTTTCCTACCGTAACTTCTAAGCATAAGCTGGCCACTTTGGGAAGTCCTGAACAATGAGCATAGACTCTGGAGCCTGAATGCCTCAATTTAAGTCCTGACTCCAAATCATACTCATGTGTGACCTTGGGCTTAACCTCTCTGTCCCAATTTCATTATCTATAAAATAAGGATACAAGTACATTTATCTCCTAGGGCTGTTACGAGGATTAAATGAGTTCATACCTTCAAAGTACCTCGCACCGTCCCTGGTGCACAGTAAATATTTACATAAACAATCAAGTATTACTGTCTCCTGCTCAACTGAACAAATAGCTTCCTGTTCCAACACTGGAGAAGAAACTCTCCATGTTGGAAATATTGAAAGAAGATATGTTGTTTTGCAATGCAGCACATAACTCATTGCATGCTATAATTTATAAATGTGAGGCTGCCACTGCTAAAACTTAGGGAATGCATATGATTTTTTTACATTACACTTAGGTGAAGAAACATGCTTTAAAAAAAATCACATTCTGTGGGTTTTTCTTTGTATGAAAAGTCTTAGAATTGGAGGTTAAATCAGAACTTGATCTTTGAATTTGAAGTTAGAGCTAATTCTATAAATATACCAGCATCTGAATCATAAAAGACTTTGTTTTAAATTGTAGATGAAGGATTAAGAAATCTTTAAAACCAATACAACTTGATAAATATGTTAGGGCCCAGAGCAAGGGAAAAATAACTCCATTAGAAAGAGTAGAAAGTTCTTAAATGCCAAAGACCAATACAGAATTAAAAGTCTTAATTCTAAGAACTCAAGAGTTAATTTAGGCTTCCTTTTCCCAGGAACAGAAGGTTCTCAATAAAGTTGCCTAGACAACAGCGGCTCAGTCCCAGGGCAGCCACCTCTTTGATTTCTCACCATCCTGCTTCAGCTCACATCAACCTCATAAACAACTTGAAGGCGATTCAGGGCCCTTAGAAATGGCTGCTGGTTGCTGATAGCAGACCCATGTGGCTGCTAACAGAAAGATCAACATACCTAATTCAGCCTGTGGAGGTGTGGGGCAGGATGTAGGTCACAATGTAACAGCTGCTGCTTATGAGAAATCTCAGTTGTAGGGTCAGCCACAGAACCAGTTTCTCCCACTTAAAAAAGTGAGGAAGAAGAAAACTTAGGAACCAGAATGCTTCATAAAATAATCTCAAAACCATGTCAGCTTAAAACAAAATGACCATCTCACAAAAATAAGTTTAGCTTACAAAATCTTCATTTAAGGCTGGGTGTGGTGGTTCATGCCTGAAATCCCAGCACTTTGGGAGGCTGAGACAGGAGGATGGCTTGAGCTGAGGAGTTCAAGACCAGCCTGGGCAACATAGCAAGACTCTGTCTCTACAAAGAAATTTTATTATAAAAGTAGATGGGCATGGTGGTGCACACCTGTAGTCCCAGCTTCTCAGGAGGTCAAGGTGGGAAGATTGCTTGAGCCCAGGGGTTTGAGGTTGCAGTGAGCTGATTATGCCGCTGCACTCTAGCCTAGGCGACAGAGCAGGACCCCATCTCCAAAAAACAAAGTCATTTAAAAACTGAAGACTCTTCTTGCTCAGTTCCCTAAATTAGCTGGGGGGACTCGAACACTTCACAATGTTTACATTTTTAAATTTGAAGAATTTGCTTTAAACTTACTTGGTAATGGCAATTCTACTTACTGACCAACTTTTCAGCTCTTTTTGACCAGGATAGTTGCAAATTAGGGAAAATATCTTTATACTCCACGTCTAATACAAGAGGACTCTAATTACTAAAAAGCATTTAGGTCTAATTCTTTTTATTTTCACTAATTATTTTCACTGTTTTCATAAAATAAGCATTATGATTGCACACTCCTTCTACTGTCTGAATTTATGTAAGAGGTATAGCTTGCTTAAAATACATATATATGTAAAATTATATTTTCTTAGAAACATGGATGCTTGCAACCACTGTTTTCAAAGAGATTATTACTGTGTATTCTCCCTGTTTTACAATATGTTTTCATGGAGACTATGTTATACCTCATGGAGGCTTCTGATTATCAAAGCGATAACCAGTTTTAACTGCCAGTATGCACCAGATTTGTGAACTAATTAAAAAAACCCACAAACTATGAATAAAATGGAGTTTGCAAACTAAATATCAACAACAACAAAAAAAAGGAACGCCTCTATGGGCAAAGAAGATTCAGAAGGACATAAGGCCTTCTGGAGTCACTTTCACTTTTTTCTCTTAATCTTTTTACATTTTTCTTTTTTTTTTTTTTTGGTCAAATCAGCATAAATATGTTTTATAAAAATGAACCAACTAATGTTTTCCTCTATACAGAAATAACTGATAAAAACCATAAGTTATTTTTAAACTGAAAAATTTGAATCCTACCTGTCTCTTCATGGTATCTTATTACAATGATATTCAATTATTGACTTATTCCTTTAATGTTTCTCTTCCCTTCTAGACCACAAGTCTCGTGGAGGTGGAGATGACATTAGTGTCTTACAGCAGTATAACCTCTATGTCTGGCTTGGTGTCTGAAACAGAATCAATGCTCACAAAACAATGATTAAATCAATGTACCGCCATTTAAAAATTATGACTAGTTTGAAACTATAGCTTTTTATGCCAAATACTATACTGCATTTTGAAGAAAACCCCTCTCTTAATTACGTAAGGAATCATTGTGACAAGCCTCTTTCTTAGGTTAATCATATAAAAGGCAGTCATGGAAAAGAAGCAAACTAAAATAATACAAATTATAATATTTCAGACTCAGACTGAAAGTATTCTGTTTACAAAAGGTCAGTGTGTATATTTTTCAGTGGATCTAAACCCATGCAGATGATGTTGGAATAAAGACAGGTAGATAGGCCAGTAGATAAGCTATAACAAAAAAATAGTTAATACATATATATGACTTAAAAACCCAACATAGTCTGGCATGTCGACTACAAAACTAATATTAGACAATATATACTATAAGCCTGGGTGCAGTGGCTCATACCTGCAATCCCAGCACTTTGGGAGGCCAAGGTGGGTGAATCACTTAAGGTCAGCCTGACCAACATGATGAAACCCCCCTTTACCAAAAAACACAAAAATTAGCCTGCCATGGTGGTATGCACCTGTAGTCCCAGCTACTCAGTAGGCTGAGGTGGGAGAATCACTTGAACCCAGGAGGCTGAGGTGGCAGTGAGCCGAGATGATGCCACTGCACTCCAGCCTGGGCAACTGAGACCTTGTCTCAAAAAAAAGATAATATATACTAGAATAATATATTAATATACAACATTATATAATATGTAATAAATATATTAATATAACACATGGATACATTTAATGTGTGATGCTATATTAATATATTTAATATATAACATATATTAATCTATGGTTGCATTACAAATTACCCCCAAATTTAGCAGCTTAGAACAATTTATTATCTTATGGTTTCTGTTGGTCAAGAAACTGGGGGCACTTTGGCTAGGTGGTTCTAGCTCAAGGCCCCTCATGAGGCTGTAGTCAAGCTGTTCTGGGCCACATTCATTTCAAGCTGCTAGATTAGGGCTGAAGTATTTACTTTCAAATATGTGTAGCCGTGTAACCACCATTGCAATCAAAATACAGTATATTTCTGTCATTCCACAGAGTTTCCTCATGTCCTTTAGAAATCAATTTCCTCTCCTCTTCCAACTACTGACAACCACTGACATGTCATCTATCCTGTTCCTGTAGTTTTGCCTTTTCTGGAAAGTTACATAAATGAAATTATACAGCATCATACAGGCATTCATGTCAGACTACTTTCACTTAGCACAATATTTTTGAGATTCATCTATGTTGTTAACTATATCTGTAGCATGTTCCTTTTTACTGCTTTTTATTGTTAAGTACTCTCTCTCTGTAGATATGTATCTATTCTTTTTAACCATTCACCAGTTGATGGACATTTGGGGTATTTTCACCTTGGGGCAATTATGACTAAAGCTGCTACAGACGTTCAAGTTCAGATTTTGTATGGATAGTTTCAACTCTCTTGGGTGAACTTCTGAGTACAATGGCTATGACAACATATGCTGAGTGTAGATTTATAATAATTTTATAGGAGACTTCCTGTTATCCAGAGTGGTGATACCATTTTACATTCCCACTAGTGGTGTATTAGAAATCCAGTGTTCTGTAATCTTGTAAGCACCTGGTTTTATCAGCTGATGTTTCTGCTATTGTTTGAATCTTAGCCATTGCAGTGGATAAGAGATGGTAGCCATGTTGTTTCTATGTTCATTTCTTTAGTTACCAAAATTTTTATATATTTTTCTTCTATTTCTCTGCCATCCTTCTTTATTCTTTGTGAAGTGTGTTTTGCCCCTTTTTAAAATTGGGTTATTTGTTTTGATCTGAAGCAGAGAAAGAGAGTTATAGCAAAGAGGAGACTGAAAAGCTTATCCTGGCTTTCCTTATTTAAAGATTCAGAAAAGTTGCTGATGAGCCTGGCCAAATACAGTGTGAAGTGGCTAGCTGGTGTTCTGCATAGGCATGGGGTAAGTCTGAGTAGCTCAATCTATGGAAACCTAAAGTCTGTGAAGTCAGACCACACTCTAGTGAGTGACAGTGACGGGGCTTCCCCTGAAATGAGTGTTAATCATAAAAGGGGAGATTAATTACAAGGCCAAAAATCAGGCTGTCTTTAAACATTGAAGGAAAATATCCTCTCTGGGTAATGTGGGTCAATTTCTACTGGACTCTGAAATGCTGGAACTGATTAGAAGTAGGGAGTGAACTGTCCCTAGCCCAATAATGGCACGCCAGAAGTGTAGAATGGAACCTTTTGACGTTTAGGCTTGTGAGCTTTTTGAGATAATTTTTTCTCTTTGTTGTAGCTCTGTCATATCTAAGACTTAAATCACATTATGTTTCAACATATTTCACTGGTTGCAATTGTATATGGAGAGTTAGGGAGACCATGAAGTATGTCTTGGGAACATCAGAGAGGATCACAGTCATCTCCACAGCCAGAGTGAGGAGGCCAGTCATTGCCTGGCAGAGGCGTGCTTTGCCCACCACGTTGCCTTCTCAGGACAACAGCTGGCAATCAGAATAGAGATTTGGTTGTAAAACAAGGTTTCCCAGATTATTTTTAAGATTTTATTTATATTGTTTTTAAATTTCAACTCTTTGTTTTTTAGATTCAGGGATATATGTGGTTTGTCATATGGGTGATATATTGTGTGATGCTGAGGTTTAGGGTACAGTTGAACCTGTCAGGTAGTGAGCATAGTACCCAACAGGTAGTTTTCAATTCCTTGCCCTGCTGCCTCCCCACTCAATGTCTACTATTCTTATCTTTATGTCCATGTGTACCCAATGTTCAGGTCCTACATAAGTGGGAAAATGAGGTATTTGGTTTTCTGTTTCTGTGTCAATTTGCTTAGGATAATGCTCTCCAGCTGCATCCATGTTGCTGCAAGGACATGATCTCATTCCTTTCTGTGGCTAGATAGTATTCCATGATGTATATGT
Source organism: Cebus imitator (assembly GCF_001604975.1). Lineage (NCBI taxonomy): Eukaryota > Metazoa > Chordata > Mammalia > Primates > Cebidae > Cebus > Cebus imitator. The sequence continues at coordinate 1,762,199 of NW_016107524.1, forward strand.
ATCCCATTTTCTTTATCCAATTCACTGTGGATGGGCACCTAGGTAGATTCAATGACTTTGCTATTGTGAATGGTGCTGCAGCAAACATGCAAGTACAGGTATCTTTTTAATAAAACAATTATTTTTCTTTACGTATATACCCAGTAATGGGATTGCTGGATTGAATGGTAGTTCTATTTTTAGTTCTTTGAGAAATGTCCAAACTGCTTTCCATCGTGGCTGAACTAATTTACATTTCCACAAATGGTATATAAACATTCCTTGTCTCCACATCCTCATCATCATCTGTTACTTTTTGACTTTTTAATAATAACCATTCTGACTAGTATGAGATGGTATGTCATTATGGTTTTAATTTGCATTTCTCTGCTGATTAGTGATGTTGAGCATTTTTTCATGTTTGTTGTTGTGTGTATCTCTTCTTTTGAGAAATATCTGTTCATGTCCTTTGCCCACTTTTTCAGGGGGTTGTTTTTTGCTCGTTGATTTAAGTTCCTTATGGATTCTGGCTATTAGACCTTTCATTGGATGCATAGTTTGTGAATATTTCTCCCATTCTGTAGGGTGTCTCTGTACTCTGTTGATAGTTTATTTTGCTGTGCAGAAGCTCTTTAATGAGGTCCTACTGGTCAATTTTTTGTTATAATTACTTTTGGTAACTTGGTCATAAATTCTTTACCAAGGATGATGTGTGGAAGGGTATTTCATAGGTTTTCTTCTAGAACATTTACAGTTTAACATCTTTTATTAAAGTCTTGAATCTATCTTGATTTAATCTTTCATATGGTGATAGGTAGGGTTTCAATTTAAGTTTTTAGTGTATGGATAGCCAGTTATTTCAGCATTATTTAATGATTAGACCTTTCCCCGTTGCTTATTTTTGTTGAATTTGTAAAAAATCAGTTAGTTGTAGGTGTGCGGCTTTATTTCAAGGTTTTCTATTCTGTTACATTGGTCTGTGTTTGTTTTTGTACCAGTACTATACTGTTTTGGTTACTTTGGGTTTCCAGATCTTAAATAAACAGTACCTTAAGAAATCACAGAAAAGTTCTTTAGAGAACTGATTTTCAGCAATTAAGCTGGTAGAACCACATGCCATAATAATATCTATCTGAAAACGAAGTACAAACTTGGCTCATTTTCATAAGCTGGTCAAGGTCTTATGACATAAGAATTACAACTTAAAAACACCCTACTTTTGGTAACATGTTGGAACTAAACACATTTTTATTCATATTCTTCTAAAACCAAGAGGAACAGTATAAAAAGAGGTATAAATCCACAATGAGAAAATATTTAATGGAAATGATTTTTTTAATAAAATATATGAGATGTCAAATTTTGTTTAAAAAAGCAAATAGAAGAGCTACTAAAAGGGAGAAGGCTGAACCTTACATCACTGTAGATGAGGATGCCCGTAAATTTGTACTACAGAATCCCAGATATCAAAAGTAGTTAAAAGCCTATTGGGCAGGCTTAATCTTGTGTCCCCCCAGTCATCTTACACAAACAACTCTCTAATCCAGGAAGGAGATCAGAGATATATTATAAAAAGAAATTGGACCAAAGGGGGACTTCAGTCCACTGATACAGTTACACAGGAAGGCAAAAAAAGATACCACATTGGAAACAAGGGAATTAAGTGAAAGCCTGTGCAGAAAATGGAGAAAACCCCCAGGGACCTTGTGCTCTTCAGATCCAAGAACACTGAGACCCAATATTAGTCCTCAGGCAGGAAAGTATAGGATGTTTTTTTCTAGAGAAACTGAACCAGAGAATAAACCTTGCAGATTTAACATTTGTGGGCCTCTTTATCCTGATAGCCAGTTCTTCCTCATTGCCCCACAGAGGAGCTCACTAGTTGATAATCCCTGCAAATACACACAATGGTTCCAGCTGGATCCCTAGAGCCACACTCTAAAACAAGATCAAGCACTGGTGAATCACCAAAAGTTTAAAAAGCTTCCAACATGAGTGACTTTTTATAATACACAGAAAAAAATAAACTCAGAAGAAATAAAAATTAATGAGACTAATATAGAATCTTCAGAGAAATAATAGGAAACATCGCATTCTTGAAAGAAGAATGGTATGCTATTTTTAAATCAAAGAACAGAGATCAAGAGCTACTGGAAATCAAAATATACTAGCTGAATTTTTAAAAGTCAATAGAGATGTTGAGATATATAGTGGAAGAAATCTATCTGAAAGTAGAAAAGAAAGACTCAGAGATAGAAAATAAGAGAAAAAAAATGGCAAGAAAGCCTTTGTTCAAGAAGAACAGTACAGAAAAAAATAGAGGAGAGGAAATTACCAAAATAGGAAAAAAGAAAAAATTAACAGAATTGAAGGTCATGAATCTCTGGTTTGAAAGAGACCACTGACCTCCAATTAGTCTACTTCTTGGCTCTACAACGAAAACTACCTACTGAGTTATAATGAAGTAAACAGTGGAAACTAACGTAAAAATAAAAATAAAAAGCTGTCATAAAATGACCAGGGAGAAAGTGGAGGAATGGGTCCCGATAAGTGTGCTAAATTTTCATCTTCACACCTGGCATCTTTGTTAAGATAGCCCTAAACCATTACGTCTAGGGTTAACTTAGACCTACTAATAAAAACATGAAGAATTCACAGCAATGTCCAATTAGCCAGTAATTTGTGCCTTGTCATTCCGAAAGATGAGTTCTTTTTCCTCTCATCTGTCATGCGTTAATAAGTGGTCCTATCATTCAGGACAAGTATACAGCTCATATCACCCAATGATGTGTTGAAGTCAGCTTTTCCTGGCTCAGAAATGCTGATTGCTAAATTTTCTGTTTTCTCTATCACATTGGTAGCTTGAAATCAACCATGTGGGAGTATTTACATTATAAATTGGCCAAGGCTACAAGTCAAAGTGAATTTTTTTTGGTTGCGGTTTGCTGCTTTTTCTTGAAAGTCAGTTTACCTACACTCCACTACAAACAATTCACCGTGTAAGTCCAGAAACACACAAATGATCTATATCCTGTTCAGTGAGATGAGACCATCAATGAATCACTGAATGTCACAGCAATGTCACACTTCTATTAAAGTTTCTAAACTTTGTCTCGATTTTTAAACTTACCTGGACTTGAGAAGTAACAGTTTATAGACTGATACTAATACCTAGACTACACAATAAGAAACATTGCTGTAGAAGAGCAGTCCCTAACCTTTCTGGCATCATGGGCTGGTTTTGTGGAAAACAGTTTTTCCATTGACAGGAGTGGGGGGGGAGATGGTTTCAGGATGATTCAGGCACATTACATTTAGCATTAGATTCTCGTAAGGAGTATACAACCTAGATCCCTCACATGTGCAATTCACAGTAGGGTTTGCACTCCTATGAGAATCTAATGCTGCCACTGATCTGACAGGAGGTGGGGCTCAGCTTCGCTGGATCACCCACTACTCACATCCTGCTGTGCGGCCCAGTTCCTAACAGGCCACAGACTGGTACCTGATTGTGCTCCTGGGGTTGGGGACCCCTAATATGGAACATATACATTTTCTCCTTCATCATTAACTCAATTTCAGCTCTCCTATTTCTCTTTGTTAGTTTCTATGTTAACAAATTTTTAAAAGACCTCAACATGTAGTTTGCCTAATAAGTTTTGCTCTTAAACTGTTTCATAGTATTAAGAAAATTAAATGAGATAAAAAGCTGAAATTGTTAAGGAAGTCCCTACCGCATAGTAAGTGTTCAATAAATAGCAAGCATAAATACCGTTACTAGATTATGAACTTTTGGATGCAAAGATTGTAATTTTTGTTTGGTTTTGATTTTGTTTTATATGTATTATCTTTAACACTTAGCACGTCACTTGGCCTTTAGTATGTATTCAACAAATAGTTACTATAAATTAATGATGCACAGTAAGTGATTGTAATGCTTCCTAAACATAGTGCAGACACTGTTTCTACATTGGGACTGATGTATGAGAGCACAGGGAGTTTGTAGAACTCATCCTGCACAAATCCATTCTCATTCTTTCCTCTGGTCCAAACAAGTTGTCCATTTTCTGAAGGTAGCCTCACGATTTGACTAAAGTGAACACTGTGAGGGTTGGTATTAAACTCAAAATATTAATTTGTAATTCCCTTATTTGGTCCTTAGGTTTTACTAAGGAGGGTAAGATATGTAGGTGCTCAGTGAGAAGTGACTTGGGTCCCAGTTATCTCCCCTGCCAGGTGATAGGACTGAAGATTAGCCTTGCATGTCTTAAGGGCTATCGTTTTGTGTTAACAAATTGTGCAGAAGGACTGTCTTGCCCAAAAATAAAAATTAGCTGTGTTCTGTAGAACACAACAAGTTTAATGGTTACAGAAAATAGATTAGATTTGTTGCTTTCTAAGAGTTACCAGGAAAGGCTTCTCAGAGGTTCATTAGACAAGTCTGGTTCAAACTTTGTGGATACATGAGCATCTGGTGCTGCTTTCTCCTTTACCTCCTATGCCTGCCATGCATTTACATCAGGGAACAAGGTCCCATCTACCATAAGATTCAAGCAAGAAACAGGACATATTTGCAAGAAATATTTGGAGCCAGACACTCCAATGGCAACTGATGCACCATGTAATAATATTTCTATTTCTCTGTAAAGGTTTTGTCATATGTAATCAATGCAGACTCCTGGTAGACTGTAGTGGGAGGCATACCATTCATTACATTCAGGAGAGCCAAAAGTTAGGCTTACAGTGCATTTTAAAGCCATGGTTCTTAGTAACTTTAATAAAAATCATGGGTTCTTTACACAGGGGGCACCTAGGCACAAACTGTGCATAAAATTTAAAGAGGTTTGTAATCCTTGAAGCTAAGGAAATAAAGACTAATCCAGGCTAAGAACCTCATATTTGGTTGAGATAGGAGATCCTGGAACAGTGTCTACATTAGTGCTCCTTGTTAGAGGGAGGAGTTCAATCAAACTAAGGCAGGAGTAATTTCTGGCGTGCATTACAGGACGGGGTTGAATGAAGCTGATGCATGATGCCCTGTAGGCAGAGCCCGGGGGCTGCGACTGTATGCGACTGCCCCGCCCGCCCGTCGTCGCTCTGGCTGGAGCTCTTGCTGGAAGGGAGGCTTCCTCTCCCGACGGTGTTTCTTGTGGGCCGGCCAGTCCTTCTGCTGACACTGGGAGCCGCAGTACCGCGCCACCTGGCAGCGCCCGCAGATGTTGAACTCCCGGAGCTGCTTCTCAATCACCGTGGAGGGCGGGCAGTGGCACTCATAGTAGGTGCAGGAATTCTTCTCCTCTTCCACCACGTCGCCCTGGCGTTGTAGTACCGGGTCACGTTTAGGACAGGAAACTGTTCTTCTACGGGGTCTGTAGGCAGCTGCTGAATTGCAAGCCAGTACAAGCTTTGCTCCCTCTGTTTGCTGGTCTCTTCGGCCTTGGGCCGCCAGCCCCACGGTACCAGCTGCAGGCTGTCCAGGCGATTGTCCACAGTCACGGCTTGAGGTGCACCAGCTGGAAGCCCGGGGCCACGTCCCCCTCAACCCCCACCCCCCCCCCCCCCCCCCCCCCCCCCCCCCGCCGCTCCCACAGCAGCTCATGAAGTAGAGACAGTGTGGTAGTGTGAAAGATTACCCATCAGGAGGGAGTTAGAAACCTGGAATGTAGTTTTGCCTCTGCCCCCAAATGCCTGGGTGATATCATATTAGTGCTTTAGTTATCTATCACGAGCAAGGATAGAAACAAATGAGATAATCCTGTTAGCGCTAGAATTCAGTCATTTAGAGGTACAAGATATATGTATAGGAAAGGCTCATCCACTGGAGATAATTTTTCTGCCAAAGAGATGAACTTTTGCAAAAGTTTGCCTGAGGCCTAAAATTTATATTCGACACCATTGTGCCACTGGGTTATAATGAGTCCTCAGGTGTTTTTCCTTTTTTCCCTGGAGGAACATCACTTCTACCTCCTTCAGAGATCATTATCTCAATTTGGGGATGGGGGAAGAGCAGTAACCTCATAAGGTAGATCTAGAATTCAAACTGCCTTGGATGATACTTGAGAACAAAAGGCAATATAAATTTCTGAGTTTAAGAAGTCAATATTACATCTACAGACAGCACGTAGGCCTGCCCAGAGGGAACCAAAATGGTTTGTTTAAAATATAGTATGCAAAAGGATCACTATCAATCTGTGCTTTGCTAACCTGGCTTTTGATGATTCAAGTTTCCAGATTTAGAATTGGATCTGTTTTTCTGTCTTCTAATTTTTAGCTAGAAAATCTTCTAAAATTTGGCTGTGAAAATTCTGTAAGCACCTGACCTTATAACCCATGCCATCATTCTCACCATTCTTGCAATGACTTGCACCGGAACACCTGCGGACTTACTGATTAGCCTATGAGGCCGATGAGGCTGATCAGTAAGTCCATAGGTGTTCTTGAGGACACCACTCTTGAGGAAGGTGTCCACTCTTGGTCCAATCACTGGCAGCTCCTGAGCAAAGTTTCCTTTCTTGCAGGGGCCATGGGTAGAATTTTTCTAGCCAGAAACACTGGAGAGGGACCATTGTCATGCCTGTGTACACTAAAGTTCTGTGAGGGGTATCAGCTAGGGGAAGACAGGGCATCTGATATTGCTGTGTCCCCTGACATCACATACATACACAGCAAATGGGCTCTGTGAATGCATGAGGCAGCCTGTTTATGTAAGTAGGTTAATGGATGACCTCACACCCTTTGCCTTTGCTACATGCTACTTTTTCCTCACCCTGGGGTGCTTTAAATCATTCTTGCACTTCACTGTAAAGCACATTCACTGTATCCGTAACATAAAAACACTTTTAATATATATGAGCTAATTAAGCATAATATATAAGAATTTATCCTAAGAAAACTTTTATTGATTTATCTGTTGCCATAGGGTGTCATTGTTGTTTGAAACTAATATGCTTGCCTAGTCTTTGCCTGAAAGCTGTCTTTGATTCATTCTGTTCTGAGAAATAAACCTTCTCTTATAGTCTAATGAATATCATAAATCTAAAATTCTAATGATTGGATCTTTATCTTGAAAAACTCTATTTTGAGAAATTAGGCCAAAACATATGATTCTGCTAGATAGTTTATCTTTCCAAATGTTTACAACTAACTTATTTCTCTCTTAGATGATATTATTCTCTTTTTAAAGTCTCCCCTTTTAAAAATGGTATTCCAACATTTTACCTGATATTGCAGGCAAGTAGGTGTGCTCATATAAATGCCACATGGTCACTGTAACTCCCATATCTTTCTCCCTGACACGTACTAGAAGTAGCTGGGGCCTCATTTGCTTCCATAGAGTTCTCCACAATTCTTTTCGGTCTCTGTGGACCCTTGAATTTGGGATCTCCCATAACTCCTTCCATATTCCAGCCATTTCATATGCTGTCTACGCAAACATATATTCTGCATCATACCTACCTCCATGCCAGATCCCTCCCGTAAAGAGGGGGCATTGAATACCATGGCTGTCTTTAATAATGAGGACTTAATGACCTCCTGAAGAGGTGGCTTATTGTGGTTCAGTGGTTTGCAAATTGCCATCTTAGCCTTTTAGTTCCTCAGCACTGCTCCAGAGTATTGAAAAAGGGAAATCCCTGGTAGAAAGCACTCTTTTTCTCACCTAGCTCCATTTTATATAAGGGAATTAAAAATATATGTATATTATATATTTGATATATATACTTGTATGTTATATATATTTATATGCATATAAATATATCTAAATCATGATCATCCCAGGAATCATAAGCCTTTCGTATCTTCTCAATATCACCACCATTCATCAGCCTGCTCAAGTCTGAACTAATGTTACTTTCAAACATTCACCAATTCAGCTCTTTTTCCTTCTAAATAAATCTGAAATCCATTCATTTCTACATCTATAGCACATCACTCTAATCCAAAGTGCCATAATCTCTTGAAGTAGTATTGAATAGCCCCCTGATTCAACCGCCTCTACTCCTTCTCAGCAACCAGTATATCTTTCCCAGCACACCATAATGATTATGGGATCAGGGACCATGCTTATTTTTAAAAAATAGCTTTATGTTTTAGACCAGTGTAAGATTTACAAAAACATTGTAAAGATAGGACAAAGAGTTCCCATAAACACTTCACCCAATTCCTAATACTATCAACGTCTTACATTACTATGGTACATTTGTTATAATTAATAAACCAATATTGACACATGATGATTAAGGTCCACAGTTTATTCATATTTCCTTTGTTTTAACCAACACATTTCTAGCAGAAAAGGCAGTAAGCACCTCCTACAAACAACTCACGCAAGCCACTTTCAGACCTTTTTAATGTCTCTTCACCTTCACACGTCAATTTCCCTCCCCATATCCACAACCTACTGTCAGGAATTATCCTATTGAAGTCTCAGTTTCTTTGTTTGTGAATTAAGGTTTAAAATGGTGTCTTCTAAGGGAGATCATCTTGCATGCAAAGGGCTCAACACAGCAACTGCTAAAATTTGTTAGCTGTTCTTATTGTTGTGAGTTGCTTCTCAGGGAATAAAGGCCTGAAAACAGATCTGAGAATGGAGATGAGGGGCAGAGGAGGTGCCGTGGTGAAGTAAGCCCTGCAGGTACACCAGTCTTTCTCTCTGCATAGCTCACATAAAGAGTGCTTGGTTTGATTTGTGTAGACCATTTGCAAGGACTGCCCACTGCCATTTGTTGCTCAGCTGCTGCGGTTCAGGTATGACTCTGGCTCTTTATTTGAATAATGATTCCTCTATGCTTTTCTCTTTCATTCCACCTGGGAAGAGCTGGGAAACAGACACAGAGACAGGCCAGTCTCATGAGAGTCTATTTTCCAACTCTCTCCAACTTGGTTCTTTACTGACAGCTGCCTTCAGAACCAGAAGCAGGGCTCTCATTCTCCTCTTCAGGCAACACGATCAACTGGAGTGTCAAGGCAGTAAATTCCAGATGCCACCCTCGCAGAACTTCTTGCTTTTTCCTTCTCAGAATGTGGACTGGATTTGCTTCTCAAATGCTCCAGTGACTACCCAGCCTGGCCTCTCAGCATTCTGCACTGTGCCCATCCTGGTGGGAATGTCAGTCCAGGATTCATTATCACACACAAACATCATTCCTCAGGTACTAAGGGCAGGCATGAAATTACATTCAAGACACAAAATAATGGGTTACTGGAAAAAAAAAAGGAAAGAAAAAAATCTCAAGGCAAGACTAGACATAAAACAGTGGTTCTCAACTCTTTTTATGCTCTAACACACCTCAATGGCACGGTATTCCCTCAACTGATTTTGATAAATCTCTGCCGACATCCCTCCCCCCATATTTCAGTTACTGTCATATGCTGTAAACCAAAGAGACCAAATTGGTACAGGGTGGCAGGTCAGCAGGCTTAAAAATTATGGATGTGGAGCACAAATGTGGATTCGTTCAGTAACGGCTTTTGCTATAGTTATTTCTTACTCATTTGGACTATGTTAAACATCTGTGCAACATATTAGAATTCAGCTCATCTTATGTCTGCCACTAACTCTGAGACCTCAGGCAAATTATTTAGCCATGCTTGGCCTTGCTTTATGGGTTCTTTAAAATTTCAGTGTTTTGAGCAGACTTTGAGAATGTCTTCTTGAGATGAGCTTCACTATAGGCTGCCTATATCCAAATGCATAGCCAAACTCCCTGTCCCCATCACCTGACCTTAAACATACTATTTTCAGAAACTTAGGTTTCTGGCCCTACACTTAAAATTGTCTCCAGTCGTAACTTCCCTACTGATTCCTCTTGCTGTATGTTCCTTTCATACCTAAAACACAATTTCATCTCACACTGTGACTGGTTTCGAATGCAACAGCAGTGAACACAAAATTTGAGCTCTTGTTCTGGCTGGGCATGATACTAAGTGCTTCTAGAGCACCATAACTCTATTAATCCTCCTACCAACCCTGTGATACAAGTATGAATGTTATCCTCCTTTTTCAGGTACAAAAAAAAACCTGCACACACACACACACACACACACACACACACACACACACACACACAGAAGCTAGCTTCAGGGACCTTGAATAAATTGCCCAGCAAATAGCTGGCAGTGTAGTATTTTGAATACCTGATTCCAAAGTCCAAGCTTTTAACCTTTACATCTTGTCCCTTGAGATAGGTGGTCATTTATACCAAACACGTTAATAACTAAGAGGACAATGGAACCAAGGTTATAGAGATGGTGCATGACAAGGTATAACTGTACACTAACTGTATATTGTGAATGGGACATGGCAGTATTGCATACGATAAGGGAAGTTGCTATTAGAGTTTCTATTTTTCAAGGGAGAAAGATAAAATGTGAAAGTCTAAGAGATTTGCCAAAGGTGGTTCTGACTCCCACCCAGGTAGCTTCTTATTGCCAGGATGCCAACTTCAGAAATATATGGAGCGATTCAACTTAAAACCAGAAACAAGTTATAATTCAGAAGATATAAATCAGTAGGCCTGGAGGCCTATATTTTTAAAAGGTCCCCAGGCAATTCAAATGCTTTCCCCAGTATACAGATGATGAGCATCGTGCAAATTTAGATTTGCCTGATAGAGTGGTCAGCCCCTTTATAATGCTAGAATTCTAGAACAGTGTTGTTTCTTCAACGTTTAAAAAATACTACCAAAGCATATTTCTAATGGATTTCTCTCTTTCTCTCTGTTTCTGCAAACATGAACAACTTCTTAGACCCATATGAACCTTGAGCCACAAAAACACTCTTTTGAAACAAGATCACAGCCCATTATTGACTCTGAGGCAATGGGGAGACAGAGGCCTCCCTAGGCCCGACCCACCCCTGGACTCTTGGTGTCAATGTCATGTCTAGCGGATACTCAGACAAAGTGTTTTCTATTATCTGGGACAGATTGCAAAGATGACATCTATCCTTACACTGTCCCTATCCGTTTTGTTTTATCACCCTTTGCTACCACACTTCAGCATTCCTGTCTTCAGAAAGTTCCTTCAAGTAGTCATTTTTCTCATTGGCCAAAAACTCCCTACCCTACAGGTATTTATATCCTACTTTCTCCCTCTCACCTTTTCCCTGTTTGTTTATTCAGTAAATTAATTCAAAAATGTATTTTGAGCAGTTTCTATGTGCTAGGTGCTATTTTCAGAGCTGAGAAAATAAGCAAGAGCCTATCACAGTATGGTTCTTATTTTTCTACACACACGCACACACACACACACACACACACACACACACACACACACACTGGCTTTAGTTGTGGCTTTTCAGTAGAAAGCCCCACATAGGTAAAGTCTTATTTTTTGAAACTTCCCTTAACTTCCCCCTTTCCTCTGTTCCTGAAATAATACATACTGGGTCTTATCTCCTACTAGAAGATAAAATAATCAGATAGATTAATTCCAGCTGTGGTATCAATTACTTAATTGATATTAAGCCACTACTCCCGGATAACCTACATTTGATAATCAATTCCTTCTATACAATTTCCCTGCATTATAATAGAATATAAGATGTATTTGGCAACCGGGGGAGACTTTCAACTCTCTTTAAGCTACCATACTATGTAGTCAGCTCTTTCACTGCCTAAATCCATGGAAAACTATTATCTGCAAGGATCTTCCTTGTTCCAACCTAGAAATCACAAAGTTTATAGCTCAACTCTGACTCATCTTATATAGTTTTCCCAAGTTTATATTTCTGCATACATTTGAAGCTATTTTAACGTGCCTTTTCTGCACATTTTTCCTTACAGTTTTTCCTTGTCCTTCTGGTTAGATAACTAATCCATGCACCCAAGTGTGGATATGTAAAATAGAAATTGCAAAAGGGTTTTGTTCTTCGACTGTGCACTGGGACACAAAAGCAGAGCATTAACCTAACTAACTCAGCATGAATCCAATCAGAAGAGAAATTGCATTACAACAATGCCCCCCACCAACTTTCCAGAGATAATAGACCTTCATTTCATCTTGAGTATGCTTTTCAGATCTGTTCCTGAGAACATGACCACATAGGAAACTAAGAGTTAAAACCGCAGACCACCTGAGGGGGAATAGGAGTGGAAATACCTCTAATAAGAGGGAGAAAAGTGCTGCAAGGAGATACTGGGCAGTCAAGCAATTTTCAGTCAACTTGTTATTCCACTCTGCAGAGTAGAAGCCAAAGTGGCCTGCATGGCTATGCATGATTTGTCCATATTTCAGTTTCATGTTACCTCTCTCTCCTCTTCTCTACCATTTACTCTGCCACTCCTCACTCTACCATCCTCATCTACTCTGCTCCAGCCAGTGTCCCGGTCACTGTTCCTCCAGCAGGGCACATAGGCACTTTGTGCTTATTGTTCCTGCTGCCAGAGGCATTCTTTCCCATTACAGCCACCCCAGCACTCTATCCTCAATACTCACTTTGTTATTTTCTATAACGTGGATCTCCTCCTGACTTGCTATGTATCTTTCTTATAGCTTCTTTGTGTATTTTCAACTTTTACTGATACAGTGTAATTCCATGAGAAGAGAGAGTTTGTGGGTTTTGTTTTCCACTGTATCACCAGAGTCTAGAACAGTGACTAGCACAGAGTATATGTGCAATGAGTATTTGCTGCGTGAACAAGCAGATTTGTCATGAGCTGGCCCTGAGACCATGATTTCGTAAAAATATACTTAGTTCAGTGTTTTTCTGTTCTGGTGCTACCAGATAGGAACTTTTTTGTGTCACATGGACAAGGCATTGGCCAACACTAAGCCACATTGAGTCACTGAAAAATACATATATAAAAATATATATATATTCTCTTTCCATTCCCTCTAATTACATCAGAGATGAGATTCTTTGGAGATTAAAATTTCATGAACATTTACTAATTTCCTTTTTGATTAAAAAAAGGTCAAGTTGCAGGCTTAGATTTTGGTAGGCAACTGAATCTGGCTGAAAGTTAGTACAGTTTTTGTTTTCATTTTTTAAAATTTACTTTCTATTGTCAAGTAATGTAGTGACATATAATTTCTTTCTTTAAAATTTTATTTATAAAAAACAAGAAAAATTGATAAAGAAAGGAGGGAGGAAGAACGTTTTAAGGAAATACCAGTTTAGGTGGTACAAAGATGCTGCAAAAAAAACTGTATAGCAATTATTAGCATTTCCAAAACAAAAACAGGGGTTCTATCCCTGGGGAGGCACAGGAGGCATAGCCTTTGAATATGAATCAGTACTATCAAAAGCAGCGCAGAATCCCACTTGTACACGCAGTGTGAGTATAGTTCCTCCAATATGTATACTCTGGAATAGCCCCTAAGTAACAACCACCTGCTGTGAAGCTTACAGGAAGACGTATTTGAAAGCAGTCAAAATTCTTGACTTTTTCCAGTGTTGTGTTAGGCTGGACTTGATGTTTACAGAGTGGTGAGAATAGAGTGGAGCATGTAATTCCTTGGAGTATCTCTGGAAGGACCCCAGAGGATAATATGTGATTTCATCATGCCATGGAGTGAATGTGGATTCTAACCCCAATCAGATTGTGTGTTTTGTCTCCTGTGTAGTCTGTACAAGAAGGCTGGCATGACCCTGCCTGCCCCCCACCTGACTTCATTTTACCCTCAAAATGTAGTACAGAAACTTGCTGATTGCTAAACCGTCTGGGAGACACAGACTGACTACATCTTAGACTGTGAGCACTTGTCATTCTGAAAAAAAGATCCTTAGACATATTTGAACTATAAAGAAATAGCAAAAACAAACCAGATCTTTCTTATCTTTCATTGTGCATTTGAATGCAATTTATTTTCATTTTTTGTATTTTAAGGGAAAACTGTTGGAGATCTGATGGTTAGAATAGAAATGAAGTATAAAGCATATTGCCTCCCACCCCAGAGCTGGCGGGATAAATGTCTTTTTCTTCAGCTCTAAAATTTGTAATCTCTACTCTCTTGGAATAAAATACAAGATAATGTCCATTATGCTGCATTTTTCCACATCTTGTTCATTCTTGCAATGTAGAATTTTAAGGAAAATGAAAAAGGTTAATCTCTATCTAGTAATTTATTTTTCCCCCCTTAAATGCTTTAAAAAGCTATTCTTATAGGTGACCTTATGTTTCTTTCAAAAATCTACATCCTTTTTTTGGTCCTCTTAAAGCCAAACAATTCACTGGGCTTAATTCAGTCTCATGGTTTCTCATTCTTCTCTCCATCTGGGCTCCAAATAATAACTCTGGATCCCTTGAAGCATTTCCATGTGAGAGGGGGTCAGTGAGTTGGTAATTATAGATCACCTCAAGATTTTACCTGCCCCATTTGATCTCTTGATATGGACTTTGATAACATGGGCGACACCTCTTTCCATCACCAAATTTACAGAATTAAGGCTTGATTTTATTCAGAAAATGTGGAATTTTCCTAACAGTCACCACCCTATCTCCAAATTAAACCAGCTCCCCAGATATATCCTCTGTCAGTTTTGAAAATCCAAGGATATCAGAGATGACTTAGAATCAAGTTTTGAAAGGAAAAGGAGGCCATTCATTTAAAACTAAAATAAAACCAAGTAGCAATTTAAGAGTGTGGGAAGGTAGTTGCTGTACCCTCTGCTCACCCCTCCAACATCTTACAGGTGACACCTCTAACCAGTCAACCTTAGCTTCAACCCATCAAAAATACTAATAGTTCCCTTAATGAATATTACTTCATGGCTCAGGATTTTGCCTAGAATTAACATATTATTTGCATTGCTCTTCATCTGTCATTGAAAGCCTGGAAAATTTATCCCTCTTTCAAGAATCATTTTTAGTGCAATGTCTTTATTCTAATGTCTAATAATCATGTCTAGCATTTGTTGATTTTTAATGTATCACAGACAGTATGGTGATATCTTTGCATGATTACCTCATTTAAACCTACCACCACCATGACTATAAGATAGACACTGTTATTCCCATTTTATAGATGATATATCCCAAAGGAAGTCAAGAGTTAAAACTATAGAACACCTAAGAGAGAATAGGGCAGTGTTTTTTTTGGAATTGCATTTAATCTGTTTACTTTTGAGTCTTCCAAACCATGACATTAGTATATTCTTCCATTTAATTTTTTCTAATTTACTATTAATTGTTTTAACTTTGTTTGTCTTTGAAATTCCATAACATTTTATTTGCAAATAATTATTTATGTTTTGTTCTTCCTGTCTAGATATTCCATTTATATTCTTCAGCAATTCCAGAGGCTCTATGTCTTAGGGCAGAAATACTGATATTTTGGACTGGGTAACTCTTTGTTTTGGGGGCTTATACTGTGCATTGCAATATATTTAGCAGCATCTCTGGTCTCTAACCACTAGATGCCAATAGCAACTGACCCCCTGTTGTGATGTATTTTTTTAAAATGTCTCCAGACATTGCCAATTGTCCCCTGAAAGGTAAAACTGCTTCCAGTTGAGAACCACAGTCTTAGGGGAGCCAGCCCCACTTCTAGATCTTTAGGTAAAACCAGTTTTTTAGGAATGAAAGTGGTTGATCACCTTACCAGTGATTGTTTCAGGAAAGAACATGTGACCCAATGTGGGCCAATGGGACTGGAGTTGAGGTCTACTGTGGTATTTGGGGAGCATTCTTTCCCTAGAAGAGCCTCTGAAAACTATCATCTTGCTCTCTTTCTGAACATTGTTGGGTACAGGTGGGACTGGAACTGCTGAAACTGTCTTGCTGCCAGCCTGAGGATGAATATCATACAGAGTAGAGCATCCCAGGGGATACTCAGTGACATGGAGACAGAGCCACTGGATTGTTTTCCAAGTATGTGAGATAAAACTTTCCTGTTAAATTGATTTGTGATGGGATTTCCTTTCTCACTCCCTAACTCCTTTCTTTTCTCCCTTGCCCCTTCCTTCCTTCATTCCTTCTTTCCTTTCCTTCCTTCCTTCTTTTTTCACTTAGGCCCTGTTTATTAAAAAAAACTGAATGTATGATATACTCAAAATAATAGCACAATATTTATTCTGTCTCTTAAATGCAGCACCCCTTTGTCATTTCCTGTCACTATTCCTATTTTCCTGCCTGGTTAAGCTCTACTGTTTTGAGTACATAATCATCAAACTCATCTTAACATATATGTTTAGATATACATGTGAACTTAAAACTGGTGTTATGTGTATGTATTTGGTTTCCATGAAAGGTATTAAGTATGCATTTCCTGCTATTTTCAACTTTCTTCCACGATGGCAGATATATGTCTAATTCCTTAACTGTATGGTATTCTACCACATGCGCATATTACATTTTTTTCTGTTTTATAGTGAGGATTACCTGTGTTCTTATCCTACTTTTACCATAAGCAATTATGAAATGTGCCTTATTGTGAAGGTCTCACTGTGGAGCTGGGATATAAAGGAGAGATTGTGACGCTAGCTCATAGGGTATTCATATACTTACTTTCACTGAGTGCTGACCCGTTGTTCTCAAGAATATGTCCTTCAATTAAAAACTTTCACAGGAATACATTAGCACTCCTACTTCCTCATATTCTCAACACTTTGTCTTCTTCAACTTTCTTTGATTTTTTCTAACACAATTTTTATAAAGTGGTATCTAATAAGGATATTAATGATGACAGGTACTTATCTATGATAGTACTTCAGAGGACTCTGATGAGTGCTTTATAGATTAATATATGTAGAATTAATATATGTACTTTGTTCCTAGGAACATAATCGATATGGTTTGGCTCTGTCCCCCTACCCAAATCTCATCTCAAATTCTCATTCCTGTAATTGAGGGGGAGGGACCTGGTGAGAAGTGATTGGATCACAGGGACGATTTTCCCATGCTGCTCTTGTGAGGGTGAGGCAGTTCTCAGGAGAGCCGATAGTTGTAAAAGTGTTTTGCAGTTCTCCCTTCGCTTGCTGTCTCTCCTGCTGTCACGTAACACATGCCTTGCTTCCCCTTCACCTTCTGCCATGATTGTAAGTTTCCTGAGGCCTCCCTAGCCATGTGGAACTGTGAGTCAATTAAACCTTTTTCTTTTATAAATTACCTAGTATCTTTATAGAAGTGTGAAAATGGACTAATGCAATGGTATTATTCATTATTTTATTATTATCAATATTTTCATCATTATCATTACATGTTTGTCATTTGGTCTCTTTCTGTGACTTTCTTGTTCATATGCTTTCCCTAAATTTCTATTGGGTTTTCTGTCATTTACTTATTTCCAGGTGGTGTTTTATATTACAGCTATTAATCACTTGTCTGTTTAAATGAAGCAAATACCACCTTCAACTCTTGTCACATAATCAGTAACTTTGTCTATTATATAGTTCAGTAAAGAGAACTGTGCAATTCGAATTTGTGAAAATTTATCAATTTTTCCCCTTGAAAGTATTTTTTGGTGTATTCTTTAAAAATTTCTTTATTATTCCAAGATGACACAATTTTTTATATTTTTCTTATGTTAACTTAGAGTTATACATTTTGGCTTCTAATTCATTTGGAGTTCAGTTGGGAAATAAAGGTACAATTTTGTTTTTATGATTTTCAGTACAGTGAACCTATTTTTCCAACATCATTTCTTCAGAAATCCATTCTTTATCCCACTAATATGTGATGCCTGTATTATACACTGGTGTCCTCTTTAGATGTAGGCTTGATCCTAGGCTTTCTATTTTATTTTATTACCTATTGATTGGTTCTTGGGTTAGTGGCACAGTTTCTTTAGCTTAGTAAACAGATGTTTATATGTGGTTTCTCTTTTCCCCTAAAAATGGGACTGCTAAAATTTCTGTTAAGATTCTCTGACTCTTAACAGTTACTTTATGCACTGCTCCTTCATCTCACTGGTTGCACTAATAATAAATTTGCAAATGCAGCAAAGGGAAAGTTGGCTTATCCTGGCCTCTTGATTCATTACTCTTTTCAATTCTCTCTTTCTTTCAAATATATGTTTTCCATATTTTATCCTGCCTTCTTAGTTGTTATTGGTGAGAAATTCAATCTGTAAATTGCTAGCCCAACATAGCCAGAAAATTGATTTTTAAAAAATACTGATCAGCAACATTTCTAAACACACTTATTTATTTCATTATGTTTTCTATGTCATTGATCATATATTTGTTTCTTTTGGGTTCATCTGCAGAAGATTCTAGGATAGAGTTAAGAATTCCGCTGGGTCTGGTGGCTCACTCCTATAATCCCAGTACTTTGGGAGGCCGAGGTGGGCAGATCACCTGAGGTCAGGAGTTCGAGACCAGTCTGACCAACACGGAGAAACCCCACCTATACTAAAAATACAAAATTAGCTGGGCGCGGTGGCACGTGCCTATAATTCCAGCTACTTGGGAGGCTGAGGCAGGAGAATTGCTTGAACCCAGAAGGCAGAGTTTGCGGTGATCCGAGGTTGCCCCATTGCACTACAGCTTGGGCAACAAGAGCGTAACTCTGTCTCAAAAAAAAAAAAAAAAAAAGGTGTTTATTGGGGGAATCAACACCTGTGAAAGGAAAGAGGCCGTCTCAGCATAAGGGAAGGAGAGAAATTGAAACTGCTATGCAGATCCAACAAAGCCCCAGTCGTCTCAACAAGGAGTTCTAAAATGTGGACTCCAAATCAGAATTGCCCTCTGGTGGGACAAAAGAGCCAGGCCTTTATGTACTGCTTTGTTCAATCACTATGTGACAGGTGATCAAAGAAGGGCACGACCTCAAGTGACTCAGTTCTTTAAAAGTGAGCAAAGCCCTAAAGGAGCAGATTGCTGAAGGCTGTCTACTGATTACACTCTCCACAGCTGGTGGCAAGGCTTTTGCTGAAGGAGAATATGAACAGTCCATCTCTTTGCCTACCACACCTTCTAAGTCATATATACATACATATGTATACACACACACACACACACACACACACACAGAGAGAGAGAGAGAGAGAGAGAGAGAGAGAGAGAGAGAAAGGGACTGAGAGAGAAAGAAAGAACTCTGTTAATCAGTAAGAATGGCAGGAAACACCCTTGTCATAGTTTCACTTTAAAGATGATGTTTACAGTTTTTTCACTAAATGTGATACTTGCTGCAGGCCTGCATTGGATAATCTTTATCATGATAAAAAATTATCACCTATTTCCAGTTTTCTAAAAGTTTATGTGTTAGTTTTTTTAAAACTAATAATAGCTTTTGAACTTGCTTTATGTGTATTGATTAGCATAATTGTGTGTTTTCCTCCTTTATCTCTTAATGGGGAAAATAATGTCAACCATATTTTCTAGCTTGCATTCTTGGGACAAGTCCCTCTTGATTATGATATATATGTGAACATTTATCCTCAGGTACTTAATATTTCATTTAGGATTTTGTCATCTTTAGATATCTGTAAAACTGACTTTACTTTTGTTTTACTAGATTGTTTTTTTTACTTGTTCAGGCTGCATTCTTTATCTTTATTCTGGTAAAAACCTTCATTAAAAAAGGATTATTTTTGAAAATTTTATAGAGTTCAACCATAAAGTTATCTGGGTTTAAGTCTTTTTGTAGATGTGTGTTGTGATTTCCATTTAAATTCCATAAATGTTTATAGGTCTATTCATATTTTCTTTAAATATTATTTCATATTTATTCTAGAAGTTTGTATTCTATTTTTCAAATAAATCATGGTGTTATTCAAACTTTATAGATATTCCTATATATACATTTTAGTACTCTAAATACTTATTTGTATCAACTTTTTGTTTCTTTTAAGTCTGGCAAACATTTTTCTATCACATTAATCTTCTAAAGGGCCAGTTTCTTAATTTATTAATCATCTTTGTGAGATATTTTGTATTTCTTTTTTTATACCCTTAACTTTAATATTTTTTCCTTCCTTTGCTATCTTTCTAGTTTAGTACAAAACTTAGATCATTTGCTTTTTCACTATTTTGCTGCTATTGTTGTTTGCTACTTTTCTAATGTATGAATTCAAACCAGTAGCCAATAACTACTTTAGCTTTATTCTGAAAAGTTTGACATTTAACGTTTTGTCATTCAGCTCTGTGTATTTTTTATTTCAATTTTCTTTCTTAAAGTGTTACTTGGTAAGAGGGTTTTTTGATTTCAAGAAATAGATATTTTTGTTATGCTTTTGTTATAATTTTAAATTTTATAGCATTTAATTAAGGAACATGTTCTTTATGTTGCTCATTTCTGATAATTTAGGCTTACATTTTTTCTTTTTTAAAAAAATCATGGTAAAATATATATAGCATAAAATTTATCATTTAACCATTTTTAACTGTGCAGTTCAAGAGCATTAAATACATTCACATTGTTGTGAAAGCATCACCATTATCTATTTCCAGAATTTTTTTTTACCATTTCATACTGAAACTCTGTATCCATTAAACAATAACTTCCCATTTTTCCCCTGCTTGTGCCTTGATAATAACTTCTACTTTCTGTCTCGGTGAATTTGACTAATGTAGGTACCCTATAAAAGCAGAATCACATATTTCTTCTTTTGTGTCTGATATTTCAATTATCATAATGTCTTCACATTTCATCTATGTCATAGCATGTAACAGAATCTCCTTGTTTAAGGTATGTATATCTACTGCATATACATATATATATATATATATATATATCATATTTTGATTATTGATGATGGACATTTGGGTAGTGTCTATTTTTGCTGTTTTTCACAGCAATTGTACCATTTTACTTTGCACCAGCAATGTGCAAGGTTTTCATTTTTTCTACATCCATGCCAACACTTGTTATTTTCTGTTCCCTTAATAGCCATCATAATGATTGTGAAGTGGTATCTCATTGTTGTTTTGATTTGCATTTTCCTAAATACCTGTGATGTTGAGCATATTGATATTTTATATGTGCTTATTGGCTGTCTGTATACCTTCTCTGGATAAATGTTTCTTTAGGTATTTTGCCTATTTGTGAATTGGGTTGTTTCTTTTATTGTTGTTGAATTTTCAGAGTTCTGTATATATTCTGCCCTGCCAGATGTGTCATGCAAATATTTCCTCCCGCTCTACGGGTTGCATTTTTAGTTTGTTGATAGCGTCTTTTGATGCAAAAAAAAAAAAATCTAGATTTTGATGAAGTCTGATTTGTCTATTTTTCCTATGGTTGCCTATCTTTGGTGTCGTAGCCAAGAAACCATTGCCAAATCCAATGTCAGAAAATTCTTTTCACACTCTTTCTTCTAAAGTTTTATAATTTTAGCTTTTACATTTAGGTCTGTGATACATTTTGAGTGAATATTTGTGTAAGTTTGTACATAAAGGCTCATTCTTGTGCATAAAGATTTCCATTTTTCCCAGCACTGTTTATTAAAAAGGCTATAATTTCTCTGTTGAATCTGGCACCCTTGTCAAAAATCATCCGACCATATGCAATGAGGGTCAATTTCTGGACTTTCTATTCTATTTGTATATATGTCTGCCTTTATCTTAAAACCACACTGCTTTGATTGCTTTAGCTTACTACTTAATTTTGAAATCTAGAAGTATTAGTAATCCAACTTTATTCATTTTCAAGATTGTTTTAGCTATTTGAAGTCCTTTGGGATTTCATATAAATTTTGAATTGAAGTTTGCTATTTCTTCAAGAAGATGTTGGGATTTTGATAGGGATTGCATTGAATCTGTAGATTGCTTTGGGTTGCATTGACATCATAACAATATAAAGTCTTTCAATCCATGAACTTGAAATGTCTTTTTATTTATTCATTTTTTTCTTTAATTTCTTCCAGCAGTGTTTTGTGGCTTTCGGTGTTTAAGTCTTTCACCTTCTTAGTTAATTCATAATTATTTTATTAATTTAGATGCTATTGTAACTGAAATTGTTTTCTTTATTTCCTTTTTGGATTATTTATTGCTAGTGGATAGGAACACAAATGATATTTGTTTGTGGGGTTTGTATCCTGCTGCTTTTATGAATTCATTTATTAGTTCCAATATTTTTCCTCTGTAAAATCTTTAGAGTTTTCTATGTATAAGATCATGTCACCAGCAAACAGAAATAATTTTTACTTCTTCTACTTTAGTTCGAGTTCTTCCTTTTTTTTTTTTCTTGCCTAATTGTACTGGCTAGAACTTCTACACTGAATTGAAGTGGTGAAAGGAAGCATCTTTGTCTTGTTATTTCTAATTTTAGAAGAAAAGCTTTCTGTATTTTCCCAGAGTTGACTGTTTCCTTTTGTTGTCTATTTGTTGCTGATTGTTGGAGGATGTCTCTGTGCAAGGCATCAGCCTGAGATGTGTAATTAAGGTTTTCTGAACCTCTCTTCCTTCCTAGACATATGTGGTAACTTTCTAAATTCCCCATTATATGTGGTTGGTTTGAAATGTCCTAGTACTCAAATGTTTGATTTCCAAAAAAGAATAAAGGGAAAAACAAACAAACAAACAAAAACATAGGCACTGGCCTTTTATATCTTCTGGAATCCACTTCAGCCAGAGAATGTTGTAAAAATAGCAGAGGGCATTGTAGCAATGGCAGCCTGCCTCTATGTCTGCACTTCGATGATCAAAAGCAGCAATCGGTAATTAGAAAACACATCTCCAATATGCAGAGGACAAGATCCTTATTGCTTATGATGACTCCTACAAACTGTGGGTAAGCTGTTCTAGGAACACAAACATGGCTGCCTGACACAGAGTTGGACAAAGAGATAAGTAGCTGTTATCCACAAAAAGCTGAACTTGATCAAAATCAACCGTGATTCAGTGTCCATGCCGTGCTCTGGAAGCTACAAACCCTTGATAGACTTTAGAGTTCCAAAATAGTCACATTCAACAGATTCTACCAGTACAATTGTTGTCTGAGTCTAGATGAGCTAGGGATACCTGGCACTTCTCTCCTGTCTTCCCTGTTGTCCAACACTTACATTTAAAATTTTGTTCTACTTTTTTGTACTTCAGATACAGAAATTTTGATTAATTCTAATCCTTGGATCATAATACACTATAACTATTTTTCCATGCATAACCTACTTTTATTGGTTCGTTTGGTTTCTTGTCTGCTTATTTACATATTCATTTATTTATGTATAATAGACACTTTGGAGCCCTCCATCTAATGCAAGAACTAGAAAATTATCAGCAACTTATATATTTTGATGTGTTTATTTTCTGTCCCATACCATGTGGCCAAATGTATCATCAATTTTGATTAATTTTATAGACATGTATATATGTAAAAGAAGTTTTCTTTGTATTAATTTTAAATTCTATACAGTCATGCCTCACTTGACAATAGGGATGTGTTCTTTTTATTGTGAAGAATTTCATTGTTTTGTTTTTTATTTTTAAAATCGTTTATAGTTACCCACTTATTTACCATTTCCAGTGTACTTTATTCCTTTTCCATTGCAAGTTAAGAAGGTAAATGTGCAGGTTTCCCTCTCTCCTTCCTTTGCAGTCCCCAGTGTCTACTGTTTTCACTTTTATATCCATGTGTACCCATTGTTTAACTCCCACTTATAAGTGAGAAGATGCAGTATTTGACTTTCTGTTTCTGCATTTGTTTTCCACTCAGAATTATGGTGTCCAGCTCCATCCATGTTGCTGCAAGGAACACAATTTCATTTTATCTATGGTTGTGTAGTATTCCATGGTGTATATGTACCACATTATTTTGATCCAATCCAATGTTGGTGGACACTTTCCTATTGTGAATAGTGCTGTGATAAACAAAGAAGTGCAGGTATCTTTTTGATAAAACAATTTATTTTTCTTTGGGTAGATGCCCAGTAGTGAGATTGCTAGGTTGAATGGTAGTTCTATTTTTAGTTCTTTGAGAATTCTCCACATTATCGTCCGTAGGAGTTGAATAAAATTACATTCCCACCAACAGTGTCTAACCATTCCCTTTTTTCTACATCCTTTCCAACATCTATTATTTTTTGACTGTTTAGTAATAGCCATTCTGACTTGTATGAGATGGTATATCATTGTGGTTTTAATTTGCATTCCTCTGATGATTAGTGATGTTGAGTATGTTGTCATGTTTTTGGCTATATGTATCTCTTTTTTTTTTTGAGAAGTGTCTGTTCATGTCCTTTGCTCATTTTTAATAGTATTATTTTTTTTCCTTGTTGATTTAAGTTCCTTATAGATTCTGAATATTAATGACAGGGATATATTCTGAGAATGTGTCATTAGGTGATTTCACCATTGTGCAAACATCACAGGGTGTACTTACACAAAGCTGGGTGGTAGAGCCTACTACACACCTATATGGTATAGCCTAGTGCTTCTAGGCTACAGACCTGTACAGTATGTGACTCTTCTGAATACTGTGGGCAATTGTAACACAATGGTAACATTTTTATATATAAACATAGCTACACATAGAAAAAGTAGAGTAAAAATACAGTATGAAAGATGTTTTTTAATGGTATACCCCATTGGGTACTTATCATAAATGGAGCTTGCAGAACTGGAAGTTGCTCTGGGTGAGTCAATGATTTGGTTTGGATATTTTTCATCCCCTCCATATCTCATATTGAAATGTGACCTCTAATGTTGGAGGTGTGCCTTGTAGGGGATGTTTGTGTCATTGGGCAGATCTCTAATGAATAGCTTGGTGTTGTCCCATGGTAATGAGTGAGTTCTTACTCTATGAATTCACATGAAATTTGGTTGTTTAAAAATGTATTTAATTAGATTGTTTGGTCTGTAACGTACAGAAATGCAATATATTTGACAATACTAGCACAAAGACGGTTGGCGAGAACAACCTCTATTGGAGGAAGAAAATAACACAAGACAGTAATTTGAATCCACAAGAACAAATGAAGAGAACTAGACATAGTAAATAAGATTAATATAACAAAGTCTATAAATATATCCTTGCTTTCCTTTGTTTTCTCAGCTTATTTAATAGTCACAAAATGATATAAAGTATTTATAGCAGAGTAGTTTGGGGTTTGGAACAGGAATAGATGTTATATCCTTAACAACACAAGCATAAAGAAAAAAATGGAAGAGAAATAGAACTGTATCGGAGCAATGTTTCTTTATTTTACTGGAAACAATTTCTTGACAGTTTAAGTTTGATTTTGCCACCATTAATTCAAGATAGTTTGGTTTCACTGCTGCATAAGTTATGAAAAAGCTTTCAGTTTTCAGAAATATTTAAATTTTGAGTTTGTGAATAAAGTACTATAGACTGTATAATAGAATTTTAATTAATGTAAAAAATACTGAAACACGTTGAATACCAGAGATATACTTAGAAAGTATGAAAATATAAGAATAAAAAAAAGTATACCAGGCATATCAAAAACAAAATATTTCTTACAAAATTAAAGTGAAATGATTTATGTTATATAGACATATAACAGTATACACTGTTTTGTGCTTATAAATGGAGCAAGAGAATACATCAAAAATCATATACATACAGCCTCATAATAGACCCAAATTGCATAAAGTGACAATTGACAAAATTATGGGGAGATAGGTAAATCAGCAATTATAGATTATAGTATCTCCTTCTTGGTAACTGTTAGATAAAGCAGAGAAAAATAAGATAGGATAATTAATATTTGAATAGTACAATTGACAAACAATTTAAATATTTAAATACATGTATATAAATATAGTTACACACAGTAAATAATATTTTGGCCAACAATGAACTACATTTGTGATAGGGGTCCCACAATATTATAATTGGAGTTGAAGAATTCCCATTGCCTAGTGATTGCATAGTCACCATAATGTAGCACAGCAACACATTACTCATGTGTTCATGGTGATGTTGGTGTAAATAAACCCACTATACAGCCAGTTGTGTGAAAGCAAAGCACATACAATTATGTGCATCACATATTACTTGATAACGACAGTAAATTACTATGTTACTGATTTATGTATTTACTATATGTTTTATTGTTATTTTAGAGTGGACTCCTTGTACTTATAAGAAAAAAAGTTAACTGTAAAACGGCCTCAGGCAGACTGTTTAGGAGATATTCCAGATAAAGGCATTTTTATCATAGGTGATAATATCCCCATGCATGTTATTGCTCTTAAGACCTTTCAGTGAGACAAGATGTGGAGGTAAAAGGCAGTGATACTGATTATCCTGACCCTATTTGGCCTAGGCTAATGTGTGTGTTTGTCTTAGTTTTTTAACAAAAAAGTTTAGCAATTAAAAAAAATAAAAAACAGAGAAAAGCTTATAGAAAAAGGATATAAAGAAATAAAAATTTTTTGTATAGTTACACAATATGTTTATTAAGCTAAGTATTATTATAAAATAGTGAAAAAAAATTAAATTCGATATGCTTTGGCTCTATGTCCCCACCCAAACAAATTTCATGTCAAACTGTAATTCCTAATGTTGGGTGAGGGCCCTGATGGGACATGATTAAATCATGGGAGTGGATTTCCCCCTTGCTGTCCTGGTAATATTGAGTGAGTTCTCATGAGATATGGTTGTTTAAAAGTGTGTGGCACTTCACCCTTGTCTGTCTCTGTCTCTCTCTCTCTCTCTCTCTCTCTCTCTCTCTCCTGCTTCACCTTGGTAACATGTGCTTGCGTCCCCTTCCACAAAGATTGTAAGTTTCCTGAGGCCTCTCAGCCATGATTCCTGTACAGCCTGTAGAACTATGAGTCAATTAAACCTCTTTTATTCATAAATTTATGAGTAAACCTAGTCTCAGATAGTTCTTTACAGCAGTGTGAGAGTGGACTAATATAAAATTTAAAAAGTCTATGAAGTAAAAATGTTACAGTAAGCTAAGTTTAATTATTGAAGAAAGAAAATCATTCTTCATAAATTTAGTGTAGTCTAAGTGTACAGTGTTTACAAAATCTATAGTAGCATACAGTAATGTTCTATGTTTTCATATTTACTCAACATTCACTCATTGACTGTATTAGTCCTATTTCATTTTGCATCATTATAAGGAAAACCTGACTCTGGATAATTTACAGAGAAAATAGGTTTATTTTGGCTCATGATTCTGCAGGTTATACAAGCATGGCACTGGCATCTGCTCAGCTTCTGGTGAGGCCTCAGGAAACTTTTAGCCATGGCAGTAGGAAAGGGGAGTCAGTATGTCACATGGTGGGAGAGGGAGAAAGAGAGGGACAAGTGACAGCCTTTGTAAAAATTATTTTTAAATCAGTTAAGAAAAGAGAAGAAATATATGTGTGTGTGTCTGCATATATATATTTTGTGTATATATATAATGTGTATATATAATTTCTACACATATATATACACACATATGTATATATGTATAATATGTATATATGTATAATGTGTATATAATTTCTACACATTATATATATACACATTATGTGTGTGTATATATATATATATTCTGTGTGTGTGTGTGTGTGTGTGTGTGTGTGTGTGTGTGTATAATGTTGCAGAATTATATTATTACCTTTGCTTCTTATTTTTTCATCTGAATGTGAATTTCCATCTAGGTTTACTTGCTTTCAACCTGATGAACTTCCTTTGGTGTTTTTTAATAAAGTAGATCTGAAGGAATGATTTGTTTTTTTCTTAGCTACTTGATGCACTTTTACTTTGACTTTATTTTTAAAAGATATTTGCTGGAGATAAGATTCTTGGTTCACAGTTTATTTCTTTCAGTCCTTGAGTATGTCATTTACTGCAATTTGGCCTCCATTGTTTCTGATGAGAAGTCAGCTGTTAAGTTTATTAAATCTTCCTGGTTTGCAAGGGATCGTTTTTTTCTTGTTGCTTTCAAAATTTCTCTCTGTCTTTGAATTTCGCCATTTTTACCATCATATGTCTGGGTATGGATCCCTTTGTTTTTATCCTACTTGTAGTTCATTTTGTGTTTATCCTATTTGATAGGAATCCATGAACCACACAGCCCTGGAGTTGAGGGTAGAATCAGTGGCTGGCTTCTCTCATATGGCAGCCTGCTTTACTAGCTGGGTGCTGGGTGTAGGCACTACCCTATGGTTTCTTTAGCTTACCTAACCCAGTGTGGAATGTAGGCCCTATAAACAAGCTGGGGCAAGAGAAATTAGACCTAACATTCTCAGCCTAACACACCTGGGATAGAGCCTCCACTTTTCAAGTTTGAGATGGGTGGAAGAGAACCCCTGGCTTCTAAACCATACTTACCAGGACATTAGCCTCTGTAACTTAAAACTAGGAGTAATGAGAACTGCTAGTGTCCTGTCCCTCCAAGTGAGACACCACATCCCTTGATTGGGAGCTGAGGAGAAATGGAGCCCTGTCTTCTTGGCGGCACCTGACCAGAACAGTATGCACATGACTAGTGTTTCACTAATGAACACTTCCTCATTTGTTGTAAGCACTCAGGACAATTGCCAGAGAAGTTAAGTGGTTAGATAGACAGATGATAATATTCACCAGTTATGACTGTTTCTCTGAGGATTCTAGAGTTTTGTGCTCATCGTGGAATTTTTTTTATCTGTCTCTTCTTGATGTCTCCTGCGATAGTTTGTCGACTCAGTTGTCTAGCCTGCTAGTTGAGAGTACAGTTTAACCTTTCCTTTTCACATCGCTCACCTTTCCCATAGGCATCTCTTGACTCCAGAAAATCTCCTAATACCTCAATCTCAGACACTAATCTTTTCTGGGGTCCCTCACCAACCTTTTATTTAATTGGTTCCATTGGTTGTAAATAGAGGTACTAGCAAGCAGGGTGAAGGGTGGTCTGCATCAGAGCAGCATGCCTGCAGTCCTGGCTATAGCATCTATCCATCAGCCAATTTCCATGCTGATATGAGCTTGCTATATATGGTTGGTACTGGACCAGATCTGCTATTTCTCTCTCCCATAGTAGCTATTAGGCATGCGATGATCCACTCAACTCAATATAAAAGAGGGGAAAGAGAATGATTAGGAAATTATTTCTGGTAACCCTCAATGTCTACTTCCCCATCTCATGTTACTGTCTATTTTATATTCCCATATCCTTCCCTTGGTTTTCAGCCCAATTTCAATTCCCCTCCACCAAACAAACATCCAGAAGTCAAATCATCTTATTCTCAAAGTGTTTGACAGTATTTTAATTGTGTCTGATAAAATTGTTCTGAAACCCATTCCTCTCCTTATCCCTTTTGTGGCAGTTCCAATATCTGGAGAAGGGAGCCAGTAGTCTACTTGTTTTCCAATTAGTTTAGAATTAGACATCAATTTTCTATTACTTGTACTTTAAGGCATCTGTTTTGCCCTATCCTACTGGTACCTGAGGGCAGGAATCAATTCTTCTTCCTCTGTGTGTCCCCAGTTCCTGCCTACTTCCTTGTGCAGGCATAGTGAGGGCCTGTGTCGGTTGAGTGTTGTGTCTCTTATGAAGGCTAATAACATAACACGGAATTCCACCTGTCAAAAAGTTTAGTATTTAACAAAGAGTAAAGATCGAGAGACACCTAGATTGGTCTTTTCCATTGATTTTCAATGCCTCAGAAAATGAATCCAATTTTTCAAGGGTTAAACAATAAATTGCATCCATAGTTTCAGAATGCCAGTAAATAGAAGAATGATCTATTACTTCTCAACATTATTGCATTGATAACTAATGCAAACTAGCTTTTCAGCTGTGTATCAAACCCGTTTCTTCTGCTAGGTATTACTGTACTTAAGTGTCTCCCAAAGCAATTGCTTTTTGTTTCTGCTTTTAATACCAGGCCATTAATCCCAATGTTCTGTTTGGAGTAAGGTGATACGTGTGAAGCCAGGCTTAGGAATTATGATAGTTAAAAGCTCACATTTAAACAGGCAGATGCAAAAGAGGATTTCATTTCTTTCTGGTATTAGGCTTTTAAGTGTCAGAAAAATAACAATCTACAGAGAGAATTTTTTCCATAAGAGCTGCAGCTCTGATATTTTACTCAAAATTCTCTCCAAATCAGCTACAGCTATGAATCTTGTTGAGGTAATGATAGCTCAAGAAAGCGATTGTAAAAATTGATTTAAATCCTTTGACAGTATGTCTACATTCCATAGTCAATAAAAAAATGAGTTTCATGGGCTACGGAAGTGATTGCTCCAAAGCAGATACGGCTCTTCCTCAGAAATCATAATGCAGGACTTCATTCTCTAATGTTTTAGCTGCTCCTTTCCCTAGCAAGCTTTGTAGCCCACTTGAATCAGGCCCATTTACCTGATGCATATGATGGAAAAAGGAAAGGTGATTGAGAGACATGCACTTGTGATTGATTGTCACTGAGATGGAAATATTTTTGCATTTATATGGAGAATGAGAACTTTTCTACCAGTAGTTCTCAGATTTTTTTTTATGTTTTTCTAAGATTAGGAGAGACATATTTAGTCACACAGACCAAAGTCTCTTTTCTTGAGACAGGTTGGTAAGACACTAAACTTCTCTGTGTCCCAAACCCTGCAGTAGTTGACTTATACACATTAATTTTCTTAATAAGGGAGGTGGTTATCATATCCTTGTCATAGGTAAGGACATGAGGCTCAAGAGAGCACAATCATAGAGAGAATCAGTGTCACAGCTGAGGTCTGACACCAAACCTTGCTTTTCCTACCCTTTGCTGACTCCTAGATGATCCATGATTTGTTGGAGCTGTCTGTTTTCAGCAAATTAATATGTATCCTCTACCACTAAATAATAAATTATAATGTGATTCTTTATAATACCAAAGAATGTTCTAGGGTGTCCCTTTATATAGCCAGCACATTTAAAATACTAACTCTCTCTCTCTCTCTCTATATATATATATATATGTAATTATATATATATATAATTAATATATACATATAATTGTTTTGAAACCTAAATATATATATCAATATATATAATATATAAATACATATATATAATATATTAAAAAATACATAAAATATATATAAATATATATATGTATATATATAAATATTTACTTTATATTTAATTCGTCTTCACCATTTTAATAATTTTCATCTTTCAAGCATATATGTATATATAAATCCTTTAATTATTTATAATTCCCCTTTAAGGTAGATGCTATTTTAGCCCCATTTTATAACAAGAGAGAAGGGAACCGGGGCACTGAGAGTGAACAGATCTCCCAAGTTCATACACACAAAAGTGTGAATGCAGGAATTGAACCCAGTTTGATTCCTGAGCCTGTGTTCCAAGGTCATACACCGTATCTCTCTCAGGTAGAACACTTCCTCAACCTGTGGTATCAAGAACTTTATTCTTTTCAAATGTCATTTTTTCTGATGAGTAACAGTGAATTTAACATTAGGCAGGTGACAAGTGTAAGCTGTTATTTGCCCATATGTTACTGTGTAAGGATGTAGAGACTAACAATATGTGATGTGGTCATTGCCTTTATGGGGTTTTTACTCAGTTGAGGAAACCTCATTAATTACATCATTGTGGCCTAAACATGGACACTTATCTATTGAGTTTCAGTGTTGCTTTTAAACATGAAGGAAGTGACCTTCCATGGAGCTTAGCCACAATAACAGGTTTTCCCAAATTCTAAGCTGGGTTTAGTGAACTTCAAAAATGGCCATGGAATGGAGAACCAAGGATATAGTCCCCTTCTTTTCCTTTCATTGCTATTTCACTATAAAAAATCTTGTTAAAATAGTCATACCACAATTGGATATGAATTTTAAATGTATAGACAGAATGA
This sequence comes from Cebus imitator, assembly GCF_001604975.1. Taxonomy (NCBI): domain Eukaryota; kingdom Metazoa; phylum Chordata; class Mammalia; order Primates; family Cebidae; genus Cebus; species Cebus imitator. The sequence continues at coordinate 1,793,796 of NW_016107524.1, forward strand.
GTGAAAGTGAAAATGTATTGTTTTAGAGGCTTCCAGTGGTTTGGAAGTTGCTGCTAGTTTCTCTCTATGGGCCTGAAAGATGATCCCAGAGAAATTTGCACCACATGCCTGGTTCTATGCTGCTGCACTGCTTTTCTCTAACCAGCAATCTGTGAATCCTTCCTTGCCAAGGTTCCCAAGGTACAGATTGCTTTAGATGTTGCTTGTGGCTGTTCCTCTCTTCAGGGAAGCTTACATGCAGGTCCAGGGAGCTCTACTGCTTCATTTTCCTGTAAGGAAAATCATTCAGAGAACTTGGTATTCATATAAAATATGGTATTGAAAGGCTGATCTAAATATAAAAGTACTTTGAAGTTGTAGGGCATTAATAGTATCTGTAGTTGATGTTGTCTGTGGCTGATATTGGTGTAGACGTGGGGAAAAACACTTAGACACTGTTGGTGGGAACATAAACTTGTTCAACCTCCATGGAAAATAGTTTGGAGATTTCTCAAAGAACTAAAAATAGAACTACCATTTAACCCAGCAATCCTACTACTGGGTACTTACCAAAGGAAAACAAAATTATTATGGAAAAAAAGGCATCTGCATGCATATGTTCATCACAGCACTATTTGCAATAGCAGTCATGGAACCAACCTACATGTCCATCAGTGGTTGACTGAATAAAGAAAACATGGTAGATACGCACCATGGAATACTATGCAGCCATGAAAAGAATGAATCATGTCCTTTGCAGCATGGAGCTATAAGCCATTATCCTATGGGAACTAACTCAGAAACAGAAAATCAAAATTAAATACCTCACACTGTCACTTATAAGTGGGAGCTAAACAATGTGTACACATGGACATACAGAGGAGAATAATAGACCCTATGGACTCCAAAAGTAGGGACAATGGAAGAAGGGGTTGAGGGTTGAAAAATTACCTATCAAGTACAGTGTTCACTATCTGGGTAATGGGTACACTAGAGGCCCAATTCCCATCAGTATGCAATATACTCAAGTAACAAATATACACATGTACCTCCTGAATATAAAATAAAATTTAAAAATAAAAAGAAGACCTGTAGCCCCTGAGTGCTCTCTAGTTCTGCTGCAACCAAACCTCATCATTTTATGCTTGGACTACCGTGACAGCATTTAGGTTGTTCTTTTCCCTACACCACCTCCTTCCAATTTTCTTGGGTGCTTCTGTCAAGTAAATTGCCTTCAAACAACAATTTTTAGCTTGCCATTCTCCAGCATAAATGTTTTCAGTGCTTCCTCATTACCTTTGGAATGAAATTCCCACCTCTTTGATGTGGCATGTAACTCTCACGTCTCCTCTCTGTGAACTTTGATTCCAGCACAGTGGTTCTCCACTGGGGCAGTTTTGCTTCTCAGGCAGTTTTGCTTCTCAGGCACTTCCGGTTTTCATAACTTCAAAGAGAGGTAAAGTAACTGGCATCTAGTTGGTAGGGGCAAAAGATGCTGCTAAACATCCTACAATGCCCCACCCCCTTCTGCAACAAAGAGCTACACAGACTGGAAGGTCAATAGAGCAGAGCTTGACAAACCCTGCTAGAGACAAATGGGGCTGAGAGCGTTTCCTAGAGTGTTCCCTGCACATATCAACACCATACATCTTTAGCTGTCCAACTTAATGGTTAAATGCTACTACCACCTTTATTCCTACCAACTCTCCAAAGCCTTCCTGGTGAAATGCTCTCTCCCTGCTCTGAATTTTTATTACATATACTGGTTTCGCCCTTGTGTTCCTTTTCCTAAATGTTTTCTTTCCCCACTGTATTATATATTTGCGAAGTATAAAGCATCTTTCTTCTCTCCCTCCTATCCCATTACAGTACTTATCACAGGGCTACACACCAAATAGTGCTGGAAAATATTTGTTGTTTGACTGGACACAGAAAAACAGTTCATTTTGACTGCGGTCTCCCTTTATAGCCATGTCTGTCCACTTGCTATATAATGCGATCACTGCTACTGCAGCCATTGAATTCCTAATATGTAGACTCAAGCACAGTTCCTTTGTTTTAAGATACAGACAGTTTTACCAGGCCCACAGCTCAAGGAAGCATAATGGAATACTGGCGATCAGGTATGGCCCTGTCTCCTTTTGTCACACCTCTTGGCCTGCTATTATCCTAAATGAGTGGCCATGTGGAACAAATCACGAATATGAAGGACAAGGCAAAATTACCAGGAAAGAAGCATGAAATGGTAAATGTTTTATTTAATGTAGAATGATATGGAAATGTTTCATCTGATGCCAGCCTGCTGTTTTAAACAACCTCCGCTTCATTATTCAGAACCACTAGCATTAATGTATCTTTGCAGTGGAGAGCTTGCTAAGCAGGCTAAGCGAACACATTAGTGGAATCATGTCTTTCCTTGTCGCTGACTCTCATACAGATAAATCGTTCAATTTAATTTAATTTAATTTACAAACATGCATAGAGCACCTAGTATATAAAACGTACACATGTACAGTGCCTGGCATGTATACAATGGAAGATATAAAGATGCCTAAAGATAACTCACAATCCAGTAGAAATATAAGGTAAAACAAGATGAATAGTAGTAAAATGGAGTTCTGTGAGCTCTCCAGGGATAGAGTAAATAGGCTTAAATAAAGCAGGTAACTGTCACTTTTAAGATTCTTTATAAAGGAGGAATAGGAGTGTTTTGTTTTTAAATTCCTTTTTGTTTTTTAGTTTTGTATGGTGGCCATAATAAATTACCACAAACTTAGTGTCTTCAAATAACACACGTATAACTTTATAGTTCTTTAGAAGTCTGACACAAGTCTCGGTTTGTTAAAATAAGACGGTCACTGTGGCTACACTGCTTTCTGGATGTTCTAAGAATCTGTTTCCTTGTCTTTTCCACCTTGCAAGCTGCCATAGTCATTGGCTCAAAGCCCCCTCCTTCCATCTTCAAAGCCAGCAATGGTGGATTGAGCCCCTCTCCTGCCTCTCCTTTCTGACCACTCTTCTTCCTTTCTTTTCCACTTTTAAGGACCTGTGTGATCAGATCGGGCCTCCCTAAAGACACCAAGCCATTCTCCTACGTCATCCAGCTGCTTTATTCCTTTGCCTTTCACGCTTAGGTCCATGGTGAATCCCAAATTACTCTGCCTATGGTATAAGGCAGAAGTCAAGTTATATTTATTTCACATATGAGTATCCATGTAACTCATATGAGTATCCATGTAACCCATGTAAGTACCATTTACTGAAAAGACCATCCTTCCCTTCCTGAATTGTAATGACATTTTTGCTATATATCAGATGACTCTGGACATGAGTATATTTTTGAACACTTTACTCCATTCCATTGGTCTATTTGTCTGTCCTCTTGCCAGTATCCCATCAACTCTAGGACCAAAGATGGAATAACTGTGTGGCGAATTCCAACCATAATACTCTCATTGGTTATGACAACTAACAGGTTTCATGCTAGGCATTATAACTAGTCTAACCCATGTGAATGTAATCTTATACATCAATATTTCCAAGTTTCTTGAGAAAAGCAATTCTTCTGCCTGTTCTGTAAGTAGCCATCCTATACCTAATAGATAGTCAATGATCGATTACCTCAAACTCTGAAGTTTCTCAACTAGTAGGTAAATAGGAATGATATTAGAATATTTAAAGGATAGAAATTTGCCAAAGAATCAATGAAAAGTTAGACAAATTTTAGGTAAAATAAATAGAAATTCTCTGATTAGGCTCAGAGACTGAGACTCAGGAAACCTGTGACACAGTCCTGGCTTTGCCAGTAAAGTTATTTTACATAACCCCAGGCAAGTCACTTAATCTTTTTGTAGTCTGTTGATCTATCTGTAAAATGAGAAAAATAATACTGTAATAATGTTTTAACCTCACAGGACTACCGTGAGACTAAATTAAAAACAAATTTGAAGAGGAAAAGCTTGCTATATAAAGGCTTTATCTAGGATACAATTCTTTTCTAAAGAGATGTATTCTAAGTGTCTACTAGAAGTCCACATTTCTATTGTGAACTTATTATTAGTAGTATTATGTATGGTAAAGATTCTAAGGCCCTCCAAGATATTGAAGAATATTTTAATTTAGCAAAAAGGGAATAAAGTAATTTTAAGAGAGATTTAAAGTTAAGTTGATTGTCTTATAATATTTAACTGAAAGTGGATTATCAAATTATATTTTACATACATGCAACTTTATTAACCAGAGCCCCCTCTTTATTAATTTGGCCAGGGAAATTAATATTTATAGTAGCCTTAAATGTTCAGGTAAATCATTAGGGTTTTTGGGGGGAGGGTGGGAGGATCGTCTGGTTTAATTGAGTACACACATAAATTCAGAATCAAATAGCTGTTAGAAAAGGGATAATCTAAAAAATATTTATATGGTGGAACACAGAGATCAAAAGATTTCTTTTACTATTTTCTTCCTGGAAAAAGGAACAATTTTACAAGGAAAAAGAAGCCAGATTATATGACTTTCTTACCTTTGATCTTTTATTTTTGCTGTCACTTTTCCTTACCACCCTGTGCCTGTCTATCCCATACTTGGTGCTCAATAAAGATGTGAATGAATAAAAAGTTGCTCCTCTGTTTGTGCTCCCAATGGCCTGTACATTATGAGTTGCATATTTGCTTTTGATCATTTATTTACATATTGCTTCCTCCTGGGCCATGAAGTCCTTGAGAGTACAAACTGTCCTTTAATCAACTGGCTAAACCTAGTGCCTGACACATGGTAGGCACTTAGAATATGTCTCTCAACTAATCCTGATACGTTTCTCACAATAACCTCATGGCGATCCAGGAGAAACACAAGCCTTCTTTAAGCCTTCAACAAAAACAACTCAAGCAAAATGGGTGTTTTAATTAGCACATTGTGCTGAGCAGTTCTTGTTTGCTCACAAGTGAAAAGGGATTGACATAGAAGGAAGGAGAAATTCTCCTGCACAGGTAGGAAATCTATGAAGAAATAAATACTGCACAGAAAGACTATAAGCTTCCTATCATAAGCATTTGACCCCACAACTCCTGGATACGAGTTGTGAACTAAATGTATATGAAAATGTAATAGCTATACGTTTTAAAGATATACTTTTATCCTTGATATAAGTTTATATCTTTTATGCATCCCATTCATTAGAACACAAAATGGATGGATTAGTTAACCGTGTAGCCAAATTGGTCCAGTCATTTGTTCTCTTCTTAACACTAGCCAAAATGTTGATTGTGTGTCTTTGCAAAGAAAATCTGCCAGTAATACAGCACTGTTACTGTGGCTTAATAGGTGGTTCTGTTCAAGTGACCCTGCTTGATGGAGAAGATGCATTCAAGATTTTTTTTTTACCTTGTGTTATTTGACTTGTAGTAACAAGAGCAAATATCAGTTTAAATAAAAATAGAAAGTTCAGTAATTTTTTTAATTGCTATTTTTCTTAGACATAGCTAACCATGGCTTAATTAACAGCAAGTAGACAGGAACCAGAAATAATAATCTTGAATTCTTTGGGATGATGCAGTCTTTTGCATGCACGCCGAGTGTCCAGTTAGGCACAGAGCATTGTGTCCAAAAGATAGAGCATGAGTGTTGCTTCAAGCAAGAGGCTAGACTAGGGGAACTGAATACCCAAATTCTCTGATGATAGCACAGGTTCAGAAAACAGAGCTATCCCACTTCTTAAGTGACTGCTTTGTATCAGGCACGGGGTACATTATGTCATGTCACTCTCATAACAGCTCTTTAAAGAGCAACTATTATTATTTCCCTAAAACAAATATTGAAGCTGGGGTTCAAAGACATCAATTTTTTTAAGTTCACAATGTCAGAATGAGATATTGAAATATTCAAACCAGGCACTGCTGACACCAAAGCCCCATGCTTATTGGGGCTTATCACTTTAAGATTCGGATTTTCGGAATGAATTGAAGAGGAGTGGGTATTTTAGAAATCTACATTAGTGCTGCCCATACAGTAGCCACTGGCCATAGGTGGCTACTAGCACTTGTAATGTGGCTAATCCAAACTGAGAGGTGCTGGAAATGTAAAATACACACAAAATGTTAAAGAATTGCAAATAGAAATAAGAATAATAATTTGGATGTGCTGAGTAAAATATTAAAATAAATTTTACCTGTTCCTTTTTGCTTCACTAATGTACCTACGAGAAAATTTACTTACTTATATTTGTTTGATTTTGAGACAGGGTCTCACTCTGCCACACAGGCTCAAGTGCAATGGTGTGGTCACAGTTCACTGCAGCTTCATCATCCTTGGCTCAAGCATTCCTTTTGCCTCAGCCTCCAGAGTGGGTGGAATTACAAGCATGAACCACCATACATAGCTAATTTTTTTTTTTCTAGAGACGAGATCTCACTGTGTTGTCCAGACTGGTCTCAAACTCCTGAGCTCAAGTGATCCTCTTGCCTTGGCCTCCTAAACTGCTGAAATTACAAATGTGAGCCACCACACCCAGTAACTAGAGAACTGAAAATGACATTGGTGATGCACATTCAAGGCTTACATTATATTTGTATTGGTCAGGCCTGAGGTCATAGAAATCTCTTGGCAATTGCTGGAAACCACACTGGGGTACAAAGACAGTGTACTTATCCCTGAATGGAATTAAAACACTACTTCTTTTTTTTTTTTTTTTGAAATGGAGTTTCGCTCTTATTGCCCAGACTGGAGTGCAATGGCATGATCTCGGCTCACCAAAACCTCTGCCTCCTGGGTTCAAGTGATTCTCCTGCCTCAGCCTCCCGAGTGGCTGAGATTACAGGCACACCCAGCTAATTTTTTGTGTTTTTAGTAGAGACAGGGTTTCACTATATTGGCCACGCTGGTCTCAAACCCCTGACCTTGTGATCTGCCCACCTCGGCCTCCCAAAGTGCTAAGATTACAGGCGTGAGCCACTGCACCCATCCAAAACACTATTTCTTAACCAGCACCAATTTGCTTTGCTTCCCCCAGGAAACATTTGCCAATGTCTGAAGACAATTTTTTGACTGTCATGACTGGGGTAACGATGCTGCCGGTGTCTAGTGGGTAGGTGCCATGATGTTCCTAAATAGCTTGCAGTGCACAGGACAGCTCTCACAATAGAGTTATCAGGCCTAAAATACGAATCGTGCCAAGGGTGAGAAACCCTGGGTTTGGTGAATAGGAGGATTAGCATAAGCAGGTGGGTTTCTCCATTCTGTGAAGAATTAGGGAACTAAACAGGAAGGCAAACAGGGACTTGAGCATAAGGAGCTGGGAGTTCTGTGCTAGAATCAAGATACAATGTGAGGACCAGTTTTCAGAAACAAATGGCCTGGGTTTATTTATGAGAACTGGGCACACTCCAGAATCAGTCTCCTTCCAGGGCCAAGCCCTCTCCACCACATACACACTCCCATCCCAACCAGAGGTGGGCTGGAGTTTCTTGGATCCAGGGATTATGGAAGGACCAACCCTGTTGATCAAGAGCTTTCAGCTGTGGAGCGGAAAGGCGTGCAGAAGGTTGGAGCCAGGCCCAGCCTGACAAACCTAACAAATGAGATCAATTATTATATGTGATTTTTCCCCCCCCCCAGAGATTTTTTTCCATGCAAACTCTGGACTGAGTGTCAGCAGCCTCAGCACTCACTTATGTCAGGGCTCAGAGAACAGCCTCTTCAACCAAATAATACAAATTGAATTTATGAAAAAGAGAATTGGCTGTGTGGGTTAAACCAGCATTTTCTGGAGATTCTTCATTGGTTTCAATAGACCTTTATTATACATTTTAGAACACATTTCAAGTCAAAGAGACAGCTAGGTTTCTGTTGAAGACTGAATTTCAGCAGTAAAATTTGAAATCTCTGATGTGTGCATATTAAACCATAGAGACCTTTACCTCGGAGGATGAGATGATTAAATTCTGCCTCTGTTTCTGAGATACTGCAGCAGGAGGGAGGGAGGGTGTGTGCTGTAAACAGAGTATATTTTTAGCCTGGCTTGAGACAGAATATTCTCTCTTGGTATGCTCTACAAGGGATGTCTCTATCTCTGGGTATTTGTCTATATCTTGTTGGCTTGTGTCCTATTATAAATGCTAAGAAATAGGGTTGTGGTGAAGCATGCACGAGGCACAGGTGACCTTAATCACTTGATCCCCTTGGGCTCCTCCACTGTGCACATTTCCTAGCCCTGCTGCTCCCACCTGGGCTCATCTCTGCCTGTAAGAGGGAGCTCTGAGATACACAGCAGACAGAGTACCCCATTACCCTCTCAACTAAGAGAAATGCAGGTATCTCAGTCTGTTTGGGCTGCTGTAACAAAATCTAAAGACTGGATGACTTATAAACAACAGACATTGATTTCTCACAGTTCCGGAAGCTGAGAAGTCCAATATCAAGGCACTGGCACAGTATCCTGGTTCATAGACTGCAGTCTTTTTACTGTGTCCTCACATAGCAAGGAAAGCAAGCAGGCTGTCTCAGTCTCTTTTATGAGAACACGAATCCCTTTTATGAGGCCTCTACCCTCATAACCTAATCAACCCCCAAAGGCCCAGCCTCCAAATATGATCACATTGAAGATTAGGATTTAACATATAAATTTTGTTTGTTTAAACAACCAGTCTATAGCAGCAAGGATTACAAAGAAACCAAAACAAGGACTAGGTGATTGGAAGGTTTAGGCTCGTGTCTGGACTCTGTTCTCCCTCTCATAGCTGAGTAATCATAAGCAAGAGAAAGAGCTCACACCTCCCTCAGTTCTGCCATTGTAAAGTGGGAGTCAGAAGACTGACAACTTCTTGGGCTTATGTGAGATTAATGGCATGTGTTCAGAGGGTGAACTCTGGCACCACATCATCTGGGCTCAAATCCTGGCTTTGCTATTTAATCTCTGTGCAACCTTGCACCAGTTACTTAAAATCTCTGTATCTCTGTAAAGTGGGAGAAACAGTGGCCCCCACCTACCTACCAGGGTAGTGGACTATGACAGGTAAAGCACAGAGCTCTCTGATCCTTTCTTACTGTGTCATTTACCACTGTGCAGACTACAGCAGAGATGTGGGGGATTTGAACTGATTCCAAAGGAAAGTGGGGATCGCAGATCACAGTGATATAGGAAAGAGCATCTGGACTTGTCTACCCATTGTTTCATTTATTATTTTACATATAATTTTATACTTATTTTTATCTTTTTTGAGGTAGAGTTTCACTCTTGTTGCCTAGGCTGGAGTGCAATGGTGTGATCTCAGCTCACCATAACCTCCGCCTGCCTGGTTCAAGCGATTCTCCTGCATCAGCCTCCTGAGAAGCTGGTATTACAGGCATGCATCACCGCGCCTGACTAGTTTTATATTTTTAATAGAGATAGGGTTTCTCCATGTTGGTCAGGCTGATCTCCAACTTCTGACCTCAGGTTATCGGCCTGCCTCGGCCTCTCAAAGTCCTGGAATTACAGGCTTGAGCCACTGCACCTGGCCTACATATACTTTTATTAAATATTTGCTCATCCCCAGGGCTTCCAGTCACATCATAGTGCATAGAAATGCAGCTCCCTGACTAACTATTTGGCAGCCATGAGATCTCAGAAAGCGGGACCTAGGTACTCTTTTGATCATGCAAAATCTCTAAATGAGAAACCTGGCTTATTTCAGTTCATGGAGGGCTCCCAATGAAAAGTAAGCTTACATTTTTTGTTATGTATGGGGGTTGAGGCTCTGAGTTAGATTTAATCTGCTTGAAAAGAAACAAAAAAAAATATGCAGCAATTCTTGTGTACTCCCAAAGTTGAGTAGCTTTATTTCTACCACAGAAGCATGGAACAGTAATACATTATACTCTATCAAATTAGCTTCTATCATAGTCTTTAGTGAAACTATTCAGGTTCCTAGAAGGAAAAAACAATCTGTCATGAATAAGTAAAATAAAGAATGTTAGCATGAATAACACTGTAGGAGACTGGAGGTAACAGATCAGAGAAAGTTGGAGAAGGCTTACCCCCTAGTCTGTAGAATCAGGTCTTGGGAGAGAGGAGCACCAACTATAGACAGAGCAGATGATGTCACAAGGAAATGGCAGGAGCAGCACTAAACCCAAGTGGATGATGCCATAGCCACCTGACTAACCCTGGAGAAGCTATGGAAGAGTTGTCTGAGGTGAGGAGGATGCAGGAATGTTGGTGTGACAGCGTGGTTAGACTCAGAGTTGGGAACCAATGTGCTGTCCCATTGACCTGCTGATGGAATTGATACTGGGATGGTAGCTTATAGGCATACCATTTTCTTTTGGAGTGACTTAACTTTTATCCTGACTTTAAGCAGAATTAGGGAGATGAGTTGCTAGACAAACCTTCTAAACTTAAGAAATGAAAACAGTTTTTTAAGCTTCATGAGCCTGGATAAAAATAAGTTTTCACCTTTCTCCGCATGCTGACTGTCTGATCTGACAATGGAGGTGATGACAAGGGTACCATGTAAAGGCAAATTAGTTTATTCACATATGGGCCCTGAATTAAAATGCCCCACAACAGAGAGGAAAAGATCTAGAAAAGAATTCCAGTATTAAAAAACAAGCTTTTAGTACCTCTTTACTTCTGCTATAGTAAGTTTTCCTCTGCAACAACATCTTCTCATATTTTGCTGCATAATCCTCATCTTACCAAAATCACTAATACTTCCTCTTTGACGTATATATATATATATTATTTATATATATAGAATATATATAAATAATATAGAATATATATTTTTATCTATAATATATATGTATTTATATATTATATAATGTATTTATATATTATATATAAATCATATATAATATATAAATTATATAATGTATTTATATATTTATATATTTATATATTATGTATTTATATATTATATAATGATTTATAATATATATAAATCATATATATGATTTATATATTATATATAATGTATTTATATATTATATATATGATTTATATATAATATATAAATACATTATATATAATATATAAATCATATATATGATTTATATATATTATAAATCATTATATAATATATAAATACATATGTATTATAGATAAAAATATATATTATATATAATATTATTATATATTATATATAAATACATATTATATATTATATATATGATTTATATATATAATATATATAAATACACACACACATACACAAATATTAGTTGGGTGTGGCGGCACATGCCGGTAGTTCCAGCTACTTAGGAAATAATTGAGGTGGGAGAATTGCTTGACTCCAGTAGGATAAGGCTGCAGTGAGTTGTGATGACACCACTGCACTACAGTCGGGTCAATAGACACCTTGTCCCACCACCGCATAGAAAAAGTAAAGTATTTAGAATTAACGTCCAAAGAGATGTGGGTTAGAGCCTGTATTAGTCCATTCTCACACTGCTATGAAGAGATAGTCGAGACTAGGTAATTTATAAGGAAAAGAGGTTTAATGGACTCACAGTTCTGTATTGCTAGGGAATCCCTCTGGAAACTTACAATCATGGCAGAAGACAAAGGAGAAGCAGGCACCTTCTTCACAGGGCAGCAGGACAGAGCGAGTGCAAGCAGGGAACATGCCAAGTGCTTATAAAACCATCAGATCTCATGAGAACTGACTATTATAAGAACAGCATGGGGAAACCACCCCCATGATCCAATTATCTCCACCTTGTCCTGCGCTTGACATGTGGGGATTTGCGGAATTATAATTCAAAATGAGATTTGAGTGGGGACACAGAACCAACCCCTATCAGAGGCCTTGTTCTGCTACTAATGGTACAGACTTGGGAAGAATAGTATATTCTGTATGTCCCTTTATCATCTGCAAAGTGAGGATGGTAATCCTGACATGGTAGGTTTGTGAGGATTTGATGAAATAAAATATTAAAGAGTAGCTGGCAGGTGTGAGGAACAACCAGGAGGCATTGCAGCTGGAAATGAATATGAAAGTGTGGAAGGAGATCAGATCATTGTGAAGCTCACATTGTCTTAGGGCTTTTGGGTCATGGCAAAGACTCTGGCCTTTCCTTTGCTCTAAGTGAGATGGATACTCCTATGGTGAATTTTAAGCAGGAAAGCAACATGATCTGACTTATGACTTACAAAGAATCTATCTGACTGCAGTGGAAAGAATGGACTATACGGAGAGGCAGAGACCAGGCAGGGAGGGTATTGCAGAAATCCTGTCAAAAGAAGCCAGGGCTTTCACCAGAGCATTGCAGTGAAGTCATTGAGAAGAGATTGGGTTCCAGAAATATTTTGAAGTTAGAACTGTCAGAATTTGCTGATGTAATAGATGTGAGTTGTGAGAGGGAAAGAAGAGTTAAGATTTTTGGTTTCTTAGATAAAAACAAGCACATATTTGGTAGAGGGAAACCATGAATTGAGACTTGAAGAGAGTAACTTTTAAGTACAAATAGAAACATTGAATAAACAATTGGATATATGAGTCTATAGTTCACAGGAGAGGACCTGGTTAAAGATAAAAACTATGGCAGTCTTTAGGATACAGATGGTAATTAATGGATTAACCCTAAATGGGATCATTCAGAAGATGAGTATGGAAAGAATAGAGATGTCAGAAGACTAAGCCATGGGGCTTATAGGGCATGCGCAGGTCAGAGAAATGAAAAGAATGTGCAAGGAGATTAAGAAGAAACAACCAGTGAAATAGTAAGAGAACCAAGACAGAAGACTGTAACTGAAGAAAGTATTTTCAGAAGGAATTCTTCAACTGTGTCAAGCATCACTGACTAATCTAGTTAGTTGAGGACTGAGCAGCAGCCATTTGTCTTAGCCACATGGGGTTCATTGGAAATCTTGATGACCGCAGTTTGGGTAAAGTGATGTAGATGGAGGCTTAATTGGAGTAGGTTCATTAGAGAGAGTTAATGGTGAAATTGACTAGATGGCTTACATATTAAAACATATTTCAGAACTTCACAAAGTAAGGCAGGTTTCTATTGGCACATGAATAGAAAGTCAGGCCAATATAACAAAATAGAATTTCCAGAAATAGATCCAAACATATATGAGAATTCAGTATATGATAAAGGTAACATTTCAAGCATAAATGGTGTTGAAATAAACTATGTACCATCTGGAAAAAGATAAAGCTGAATCCAACTTTATCCTTTCAAAATTTCCAATGAACTGCTTTGATGAAGAAAAAAAAATAAAAGATCATAGATGAATTCCTTTATAAACTAGGAGTAGGAAAATCTTTCCTAACTACAATTCAAATTCCAGAAGCCAGAAAAACTATTAATAAATTAGTGTAAACAAAAATTTAGTGAATTGGTATTTCAAAGGACAAATGATAACCTGGGAAAGATATTTAGGAGATATGCCACAAAGAATTAATCCTCTAATATAATTACGAATTGAAACAAAACAACAATAGCCAAAGAGAAAAATGACAATATAAACAGAGCATTCCCAGAAAAAGAGATATTAATAGCCCTTAAACATATGACAAAACACTCATAAGAAGGAAAATATAAGTTTAAACCACACTGATGGTAAATTAAAACTCACTAATGAAAACTACCCTGATGCCTACCTGATAGATGATTGTAAGTTATCCAGAAGTTTAACATTATCCTCTGCTGGTGAAGCTAAAGGACAGGAACCATTGCCATGCTTTGTTGGTGAGAGGACAGTATGATACAGTGTCCATGGAGCATAATCTAGGAATAGTTATCAAAATTACAAAGGCATTGTGTTAGTTTCCTAGGGCTGCCATAACCGAGTGCCATAAATTTGGTAGCTTAAAACAACAGAATATTATTTCACAGTTCTGGAGGCTAGAAGTCTGAAATCAAGGTGCTGGGGAAGAATCCTTCCTTGCCTCTAACTAGCGTCTGGTGATTGCTGGAAATCTTTGTTCTTCCTTAGTTAGTAGATGCATCACCCTAGTCTTTGCCTTCATATTCACACAGTGTTTTTTCCTGTGTATCTCTGTCCAATTTTCTTTCTTCTTATAAGGGCATCAGTCATTGAATTATGGCTCACCCTAACCCAGTACATCCTCATCTTAATTTGATTACATCTTTAGAGATCCTATTTCTAACTAAAGCCACATTCACAGGTTCTAAATGTTAGGACTTGAACATAACTTTCTAGAGCCATAATTCAACACAAAGCATACAGTTTCCCTCTAATGCAACAACCTTATTTGGGGAAATTTATACACATTTATATTTGTATGAAATTATGTGTATGTAAACTTATATCATTTTTTGTAACAATAATTGATTGAAAATAACTCAGCTACAAATAAGGACCAGTTAAGCAAACCATAGAATATCTGCACAATGAAATGTGTACAGCTATAGACATGGTCTATACCATGCACAACAACCCCATGCACTAATGCACAACAACCCCATGTCATTGAATTACACTGTGATCAGAGAGAAACCAATCTTTCATAAACAACAAACGTAAACAGCAAACAAACAAATTAGAAAGTTATTACAATAATACAGATGAGTTTGGTTATGGAAATTGAGAGAAATAGATTTAAGAGGAGTATTCAGGCCAGGCACAGTGGCTCACGCCTGTAATCCTAACACTTTGGAAGGCCGAGGTGGGCGCATCATGAGGTCAGGAGTTCAAGACCATCCTGACCAACATGGAGAAACCCTATTAGAAAACCTACTAAAACTACAAGAAATTAGCTGAGTGTGGTGGCGCATGCCTGTAATCCCAGTTACTCAGGAGGCAGGAAAATCGCTTGAACCCAGGAGGCAGAGGTTGCGATGAGCAGAGATCATGCCATTGCACTCCAGCCTGGGTAACAACAGTGAAACTCTATCTCAAAAAAAAAAAAAAATGAGCATTCGATATTTTCCATTTTTAAAGCGGCCATTGTTTTATTTCTGCAAAGACATTTGATAGGTCAGAAAAAAATCATTCAAGGAGATGGGTAAATACTTGGCTCCAACATTTGAGTTTTATATTTACACCATTATACAATGTATATTATATTTACACCACCGATGCCTTAGCATTGAGTCCCAGAGGGAACTTTAGGCATATTTCTTTGTAACAATTGGTTCCATTTTATGAAAAGCTTATTGAACTGCCAATAGGCAAATCACTTACTTGCCCAGAAGGATACCTGGAAGGAGGAAGAAATGAAGGAGAAAAAGTTTGAAAAGATGACAAGGTTCTTATGTATGGAACTTTTTAGGTGAAGAATACAGTGAATATATAGCTCAGTTTTCATTTGGTAATTGGATACCTATATTTTTAACATTCAGCACATCCTTCTAGAGGAACATTTGAGAAAGATAGCATTTCTGTTTCTTTGGGAAATGATTAAGCATGTACTTGTCCTAATTTTCTCAGCCTGCATGTGGTGGTGAGCAAACTCATCCCTGCTGTACTCTGTAAACAATGCAGGTATTAATGCTCATAAAAATTACTGCACTGCCTTTGACATCATGGGATTTTACCACCCATATTAACCTTTAAGATGAGGGATAACATTTGTCTTTGCATAAGATGGGAAGAGGGAAACGAAAAGAACCCTAAACACATGAGAGGCATTGACAAGCTGCCAATGACATAAATAATCACTGTCTTGTAGTTTGGAATGACATTGCAGAAAACTCCTTATAATATTGGACTGGAAAGAAAAAAAAATCAGTTTAAATTGAAAAACACAAGTATGTTCTAAGAAATAAAAACACAGATCAGTTCAGCAGATTCCAGTGGAAGTAGTCTAGATACAGAAGTATACCTTTAAATATTGTCCTGCGGGACAGCCAACTAAAGAATCCTGGTCCCAATAACCCACTGTATCATTTTGAAGAGCAGTCTGGGAGAAATACAAAGGTATTTAAACCTGGGGACTAATATTTCCATAATTTAAATGTGCTGTGGATAGCCACACCTATGCAATTGCTACTCATATCTCCATTTTCAGTCATGAGAATTAACTCTAACCGCAGCAGGATGTGGTTGGTATACAGACAATTGTATTTCTATGCTTTCAGGATGGTTTTGAAAAATTCCTCCATTTGGCCTCAGTCACTTTTGCATTATAAAGAGTGATGCAGCTTTATAAAAAGTATCAAATTGGAGAAATGATGTCCTCAAACTCAGATGTTGCTCATTTGCATATAGCATCTTTGAGAAGGTCCTAAGAATAAATCATGGCAGGTTATCATTGACATTTTCTGGAAAGGGTACATTTTGATGGCATAAATTGGAACTACAGGTTAATCGTTAAGAAAAATTATAATGCAAGTGAAATGGCTAAATCTCCATGCATGAAATTAGTTGCAGAAGCCTAAACGCTGAGTACCCCCAAAACAGTGACCATAGTTGTGATGTTTTAACTAGAACTTGATCATGTTCCTCTCCATGAAATACAGCATTCATTTTAGAACTGCTGATGCCAAGTGGCAAAAAGATGAGCCAAGAAATGTTATTGGAACATACTGTGATGAGATTAGAGCAGGCAGGATTGAGGGGTGTTGTAGAACCAAATTAAAATAGCACTAGTGGAGGGAGGTCTGTGCTGGAAAATCAAAGCAGAAAACCTTTCTTTCACAAAGCAAGAAATTGCGGAGGGAAGAGCAGGAGAGAGGGCTATTCCAACATCTCATAATGAGAACATTTTCCCAGTACCATAAACATAAATGCCAACTCCAGCTAATTCAATGTGACAAAGGTTCTTTTGTCGGCCAAACTAGTCAGACTCAGAACCTTCTCCTAGGCCCATCTGTGCGCTTCCTTATAAAATTCAGTTTTAGCAAAAAACTCTCAATATCTGATTACCCTCAGTATCTGACTATTAAATTTTTAGGAATTACGAAAGTCAGTTGTTAAACACAGTCATTATTTCAAATTAAATTCTGTAAATTTACAAGTAAATTATATTTAAAACAAATTCTTAAAACCCATCACTTCCTATTAACTCACTACATTTTACTTTTATTCAAATTGGCCATGGTGGGAGTACCTATATTACAGAAACTAGCAAACCTTAAAATCAAAGTTTAGTTCATTGTTTTGTTGATTGTCTAGATTTTTTTAAAGTGATACAGAAAATAGTAACAATAGACATTTACTTATGTGTGTCATTCTCTAGTTTTCACATTTTTAGTGGCACAAAAACTTGAGGAAATATTCTTTCAATATTCAAAAACTTTATCTGACTCAACAGTTTCTTATGTCATTAATAAACAAATTTTTATATGCATTTTCACTGTTTTACTTTCATCTTTCTCTTATGTAAAGAGAAATTTCAGTCAATATTTAGGTTCGAAGTATACTTGTTCATCAATTACAACCACAGGTTGTCTACAGATAAAAGAATTCAACAAAAACATTCTATGCTAATCAATTGGCTTTATGAAATTTACCTTAAAGAATATTGGTTATTTTACTATGATTTGTAAATCATGTGCCACACATCCCTTATGTCAATAAGATTCATAATCTTGTGGGGTGTGTGTGTGTGTGTGTGTGTGTGTGTGTGTGTGTGTGTATCATAGGACATATAAGAGAGCTGTTTGTTAAATATTTACCACAAACTCACTAAGGTTGGAGCAGATATTGCCAAAAGTAAAATTTCAAAAGACAGAAAATGAGATGTGACAAGTTCAGATTTCCATATTTAAAATTTATAGTATAAATGTAAATCTGGGTCACAGGAAATCTTTACAAATGAAAGAATTAGCAGATACTGGTCAAAGCAGATGGAATTGACCAGTGTTTTACATTTAAAAAAATTACTTGTAGTCTTTGCTTAGACTTTACTTCCCTTCACAGACAGTATGAACTCAAGCAACTAATATTCGCTGGGTTATATATAGAGAGAGAATATACACACACAAATATAGATCAGATGCTATACTGAACATATGCATGGAACAGTCATTTAGTGTCCACAATAACCCAAGGAGTCATTATGATCCTCTACATTGTTTTCAGATGGGAAATAGAGGATCAGCACAATATGAACACCTTGTTCAAGGACACAAACTACTAAGTCTCTTTTCATTGACTACACTTTTAAACTTTGGGCTGATCGTTGTTCCTGGAGGATTGTTTAGACTATTAAGAGGAAGTGCTTATCATTTTTACTGTAAAACAAATCATACACACACACACACACACACACACACACACACAGACAGTCTTCTTCATCTGAGTCAAAACTTCCAGAATTTTATCTTTTAAGCCTTCATCCACCACCATTGACTTTTCCATAAGCTATTCTTCTGTCTACCTCACCTAATCTTTCACATCTGTGTAAAGTTTTCTACCTCTTTAATGTTATCTTCAGGTGCCCTTCTTCTACATGTTGTGCCCTCACAAATTCCAGTTCCAAATTCTACCCATCTTTTAAGAGTTCAACTTAAATACAACCCTCTCTGGAGTTGCTGATTTTCCAGGCATCAAAATAATCTACTCACTCAAACCAAACTTGTAATGTTTCTCTTGTAATACTTAACCACTATCCACATTGGACTAGGCAGCCTTTCCCAAGATAAAATCTGGAAAAACTCTGGAAGAATCCGCTCCTATGTCATTAGCAAGTCAAAGATTTCACTGCAAGACTTTGCAGTGAAAAACCATTTTTTTAAACTTCCCTATGATATTCCCAGTGTTGTTTTATGTTTCCCACATTTGTTCATCTTGGAACTCATTATCCCCCCAAATACTCAATAACACCACCATGTGGCTTTACTATTCTAAAGACACGATAATTTAGTGAATACTGGAATACATTTTCTCTCCTACTAGAGGACAGACACTTGGCAGTGAATGCAGAGACACAAGACTAGATTTTGTTTTTATCTGTGTCACTCAGTGAAACTTTCCTTTTGCTTTGCATATAGGGACTGAGAAAATATTGGTTGTGTGAATAAGCTTCATACTTGATTAAATAGATGTAAATGGCCACAGAAGGAATGTCAACTTGGATGAAGCAAGTACCCAACTGGGTAGCATCCCTATCACAAAGTTAGGCCAAAGAGCAGTCTAAGCAGCAATTGACAAAGGATATCAAAATGCCCGTGGCTGCTTCCTCCTCTGTGTACTGCTCAAGGAGGAGAAAATAACAGCAAGGATTTAGGGAATATCAATGTGACCCGTTGCCACCCCTAAAGTCTCTCCCCAACTGGATCACCAGAAGATTGAAATGCTTACAGTAGTTCAGGCTCCCTTTCTGTGCTTCTTAATTGCAGTCTTCCTTGGTAGGAGGCTCTCATTCCATACCTAGCCATTTTTATCCTTTAGTATTCTTTTCTTCCCATTTGGAGAGAGAAACCTGGAAGATACTCTGGGTGCCTTCCATGGGTAGGCTCCTGAAAGGAAAGACAACATTTAGGAAGAGATTACCAAAGGCTTAACTTATCTAATGTCACGAGTTTCCCAGGTGTGTATGAGGGTGTGGATATTTGTGTGGAGCCATGTGGAAAAAGGATTTCCTCCTTTTGAAAACTACTTTCCCAGCTGTTGACAAACATAAAAACTTCAAAAAGTTAGAATAGAATTATTCTTCAAAACAAAAGGACTTTCCGCTTTACTTTGACCCAGAGTTGCCAGGAGTAAAACTCAGTAAAAAAGTTTGAAAACTGCAGACACAGTGAACTCAAGTTCTGTGCAGTCTAGCAAGATGATGGAAAGAGGAACCTTTATTATGAATTATAGACTGCCTACTGTGCTCCCCGAAAAATGATCAAATCAGTTATTTCCTAAAAGCCAGTCACTGGTGCGTGCTCCTCCCCTAACCGCCCACCTAGGGCTGCATCTCCTCTCTGGTGTTCAGATGCAATCCACCATGGTTTATGATTTAGAAAGAGGAGGAATTCCTGATGAGTTGCATATGTGGGCACAAGGAAACCCAGACAAACCAAGAAGGAACGAAAACAAGGTGATAAAATGAACAGGAAAAAAATGGAACAACTATTAAATAATTCAGGATAATTACCCAAAGGAAAGCAGACACACTGAATGGGAATGAAGGAAATAAATAGATCAAGGTATATAGCAGAAGGAAAAACTAGAGTTGAAGAAGGAGATGAAAGAGCTCACCCAAGGGAGAAAAGCAAGAAGGTACTGCTAGCGTTGGCAGGAATATTAATAACTGGAGATAGAAAAGAAGCAGCTCATAATCTCCTAATCCTCTGAAGAGACTCTCAGTGTGTCACTTTGTGATTCACACAAGTTTGTAATGCCTTTAGAAAGCTAATTTCCCTGGCTCAGCTGGGGCCCTTTGGAGCAGTTAAGCCATGTGGTAACTGGGCAAGGAGGAACTTCTAGAAATAGTGACCTCTGGCTGAGGATAGAAAGAAAGCAATATTAAACTTCTTTCCTGTCATACATTCTGAAGTTCCAGTGGGGCCTGAGAATGTGGTGTCTGTCCCAGCTTAACATTTTAACCCAGGCAACGTTGAGTGAGAATGATTTTTCCCACAACGTGGATGCTGTTCCATTGTCAATAGATCAACTAAGACTATTTTGTTTTCCTTGAGTAACGAATGCGATGAATATAAGACAGTCAGCAAGATGCAAAGCTTACTTGACAAGAAAGAATCTTTACAAGAAAGATGTCCTGTCATTGTTCTGAAAATGGGAAGTTAGGAGAGCAAACAATTAGCAGAAACTTATTGAGCACCTGCTGTGTGTCAGTCTGTGTCCCCTTCTAAGTGAGCGAGGCAGGAAATCTGCAGTGGAGCCTGTAATCCACATTTTAGGAAACTCTCAAGCTGGTTTGGGAGAGAGGACCTCTCAACCATTTTTCTAGAAACACTATTCAGGTGCAATGTTTCTCAACTTTTTTAAACAATCACTGGCCAAGCAGCCTTTTCAACCATTTTACTAAAAAAAATCACACTCTGCCATGAAACTGTAATTCCAAAATATACTGTACATCTGTTTAAGTACTGTGGCCCTTTGATAGATACAATCATTTTAATTTCTACATTATCATCACTTTTTTTTTCTTTTTAGACAGAGTTTCACTCTCATTACCCAGGCTGGAGTGCAATGCGCGATCTCGGCTCACCACAACCTCCGCCTCCTGGGTTATCACTTTTTAAGTATCTCTATTCACCTTCTTAAGGGAGCATTTCACCCCTGTTGAAATATGTGTTCTAGGAGTTCAATGGCAGATGAGACCGCTTATAGAAAGTTCAGCTGGATTCAACACATATTCAATGAACAGAAATTATGTGTCAGGTACTGCATTAGACCCTGGTCACACTAAGTGCATAAATGAGTACTACACCATCCCTGTCTGGCACTTCCTGGAGACAGATGTTGTAAACAGACAATTTCAATATAACATAAGTGATACATTAGAGCTTAGCCCAGGATTTCCTCCTTCCATATGGAAGGGTTATCAGCCCAGACAGAGGTTGAAGGAAGTCATCCTAGAGAGGGTATGTAAGTCGATTCATGAGGATAGGAAAGTTAACCAAAGTAAAATGGATAGTTATGTTCATCTTTAAAGAGAATGTGGATTTTGGAATGGCTGTAGAATTAGGCCTTGGCATTTGGACAGCCATTTGAGAATTGTCTATTGGGTATTAAGAAGTAGACTTGGGACCAAGAAAGATTTCTGTCTTTGCAAATACAACTGGCTCATGTGTATAGTAATTATACAACCTATGAAATGTTTTACAAATCCACTTTTATAAATAGCATAAGGCTGAGGGGTGTGTGTGCATATGCATGTACATATAACAATTCTTCAGAGTACCAGACACCTAGCAAGCTCTATATAAGTAGGAGATTTATTAGTTTATTTTAATGAATAATGTCAGTGAACAAAGTCCATTCTAACCCCAAGTGTGTGATGTCTATAGCATTCCTTGCCCTTTGTCTCCACCTATCAGTCAACAGTCAGGAGGTAAATAAAGAAGTCACCCAGGAACCAGCATGGATACAGATATATCCAAAGCTGAGATTCCTTTCTCTGCCATTGGCTTACTAAAAGAGGGAGTTTTATAATCATAAGCCCATTGGTATGAGGAAGCTCTTATTTGTCTATCTCACCTCAGAAGATTAAAGCTGAGTTGAAAGATAATATGGTCCCTTAGGTTTGCTTTCCCCCAAATGTAATGCTTTGTTCACAGCTCACATCTCTTTAGAGTGTGAGTAACACTGAAACTTCTCCCTGTCCCATAATGTTTCTACTCAAAAAATATGGGATTTATTTTTGCCTAAATCAATTTTAATTAACAAACATTGACTGGGAGCCTGGCATGCACCCAGCAAGGTGCCATAGA
This sequence comes from Cebus imitator, assembly GCF_001604975.1. Taxonomy (NCBI): domain Eukaryota; kingdom Metazoa; phylum Chordata; class Mammalia; order Primates; family Cebidae; genus Cebus; species Cebus imitator. The sequence goes on from NW_016107524.1 coordinate 1,816,053, forward strand.
AGGATATAGAGTGCCAGATACAATGCTTTTGAGTCCACTTTTTAGCTGTACACATACGTAAAAAGATAACACAAAAAAATGCATGTAGGTCAGCATTCACCAAAGTATTAAAAGGTGTTAACCTGCATAGAATAAAAGGGTCCCATCCTTACATAAATTTGAGAACACTGGGTTAAATAAAGTTCAAAAACCTTTTCAAGTACTTTCTGGAGTCTTTAAATGTGAATGTGAGTTGTTGAGCTGTGAATCTCTGAAAGTAGAATGGCCCTATAATGTGTTATCCAACCTTGAACACTTATTGGAGGAAAACGGAAAACTAATATGCATATGCCAGATTAATAGACAAAAAACAGAACTATCCTAGCCATCCTGGAATGTATGGCAATTCCATTTGAAAAGGCAGTAGAGTGTCCCTCTTTGCTAAAATTAATTCCACGTAACTTATATTGTTAAGCTAAGCTTCCATAAAAGAAACATTAAGAACAATACTTACGCAAGAAGAGAAAGTATGGCATAGTAGAAAGGACATAGTTATCACAGGCAGACAGACTTGGTCTCATAAACCACTGTGCCAGATACTAACAAATACTGTAACAACCCAATGGGTTCTTCTTGACCACTGCCCAGATAGTCCTGATTTATTAAGGTGAGAAACTCACAATGGAGGAAGAATTTGATACACATACAACTGGTAAAACATGAAACTGGAGTTTTATTATTATGCAAATCAGCCTCCCTCAAAATTCAGAGGCTATGATTTTTCAAGGATAGTTTGACAGGCAGAAGGCTAGGGAGTGAGTGCTTCTGATTGGCTGGGGATGAAATCATGGAGGTGTGGAAAACAGTCCTCATGCACTGAGGCCACCTTTGGGTGGGAGCCACAGAAGAGTTGCTGGTCTGAGTGGAGTCATAGTCAGAAATGCAAAAGCCTGCAAAGACATCTTAAAAGGTCAATCTTAAGTTCTTCAATGGTGATGTTATTTACAGGAGTAACTGGGGAAGTTGCAAATCTTGTGACCTCCAGAATCATGGCTGGTGATTGTTTAGCTACACCTACAGAATTGAGGCCCCTCTCATTCTCCTAACCTAGTAGTGTTTCATTAGTTTTACAAACGTAGTTTTGGAAAGGGCTATTATCATTTAACTATAAACTAAATTTCTCCTAAAGTCAGCTTAGCCCATGTTCAGGAATGACCTAGGGCAATCTGGAGGTAAAGGCAAGATAAAGTTTGTTAGGTCAGGTCTCTTTCACTGTCATAATCTTCTCATTTTGTTTTTTAATTTTTGTGAAGGCGCTTTCAACACTAGAGCCGTGGTTCCCAAAGTATAGTCCCCCAGACTACTATAGTATCATCTGGAAACTTGTTAGAAATGCAGATTCTAAGGGTTTACCCCAGACCTTTTGAATCAGGGGGTAAAGACCAGCACTGTTTACTTTAAAAAACCTTCCAAATGATTCTGAAATATACTGAATCAGATCATTTATTTGACCTCTCAGTTCAAATATATGAACTCTCAGAGCCTCAGTTTCCTTATTTGTGAAATGACACTAATAACCTGCCTTGTGGATTACTCATGACTTAAAGTAGGTACTTTAAAATGTTTTCTACTTATATCAGTCTCAGAATTCTTCCAGAATTACAGATGGCAAACTCACAATGTTAAAGAGTCCAGTGAAGACACAGATGTGGGCAGAGTTAACAAGAGAACTCCCAAGAGTCAATTATCTATAGTGTCCATACAGGCCAGGTGGACTGGAGTTTGGGGAGGTACCCACATTGTGGACTATACAGGTGTTATAGTACCTACAATTATTTCAACTCTCTTTTATGTATGTTTATCCTCCTCACTGGACTGGGAATTCCTCAAGGGCAGAGACCATGACATCCAAGTTTATTTTTCTATTTCCAGAACACAGTAGGTTTCCAATTCATGTTTAATAAAGGATCACATAAGTTAAAACAAGAAGTCTTTGTATTGTCCTGACACATCAGAAAAGAGAGAGGAGGGAACTGACAACGACATAGCAACTCCTTTTGCCATGAACCAGCCCACAGGATTTGTCACCAGCCCAGAGCAAATTGTTCCAGTTCCTTCCTTAGATTTGTGCCTCTTTTAAAACAAAGGCATAATGCATGAGGCTAAAGATGGAGTCTCAGCAGCACCTCTTTTCTGGATATTGCTATTTCAAGCTCCCTTCTGCTGGGCCCACAGCTCCATTGCAATGTATATATGCCTCACTGGAACAAAGTTTGTTCTGGGTTTGGCCAGTTTGATAATTATCTTCCTCTGGCAGGTCAGTGAAAAGATGAGAAAGTAACTGGCTTCCTGTGACTTACTGAGTAAATTACCCCTCAGTTTACATATAAATGTACTGAGGCTCAGAGAATTCAATAGCTGGCCCAAAGCAACACTGTACTTGCGGGTCTAATTATAATTCAGGAAAGAGTGTGACTTTTCTGCTCTGTTTAGGCAGAGTGCTTTAACTAATCTCTCTTATTTCTCTACATATCACTGAAAGTCTGAACACAGGGTTGTGGTCTGCGAAGGAGATTATATACATCCCATCTATTTGTTCTGCCTTGTGACAAAACGCTTTCAGAGTCTAGTATTAACTACTGAATTCCTCTGTAGCCTCAATTCTTTTTCTTCCTTTCTATATATCCCTTTCTCACCCTAAAGTTGTTTTTCTAATCCAATTTTCAGTTCCTCTTTATTTAATGAGCAATGACCAGCATATGTTCAGGAAATATTTAGTTTCAGTTTTGGTCCTCATTTGAACTCCAGTTTGGTTCTACTGTCTACCTGTCTCTACCCAATTGACACTTGTTTTAGTCATCCTGACCTTCTTAGGCTACTTAACTTCCCTCCGACATTTTTAGAGTATTATCTAAAAACTTCAGTATAATCTCCTGGGATCTGTTCTTCAATTGATTGGTCATTTCAATTTGTCAGAAGTCATACTCCTCATGGTGTACAAGCTGGCTCATTTCCTCCTGTTCCCTCTGCCTCCAGTCAGTAGCACCTTCCTAGGAGCATTTACTCAGAGGTTTGCTTGGTTCAGCATATCATTCTGAAGGCTTTAAGTTGTACTTGACAAGAGTATCAGTGTTAAATAAAATTTACAGGAGGCCATTGGTTTGGACTGAGCTCCTAATAGACCAAACCAAAATGGAGTCACGCATGCTGAAGCTCCATGCCACCAAGCGGAAACTAAATTGTTTAACTGAACTTCCAAGAAATCAGGAGAGAGAGAAATAATAGCCAAATCCCTAAACAGGCCAGTTTTAGTGGGTGTGATAAGGAAGTCTCCTCTGCTTCAGCCTTTACAGGAAAAGTAACTTGGAAATGACCAATCAGCTATTTGTTCTCTATTCCTGCTTTCCTCTGCCCTTTTGGGTCTGTAAAATCAACCTCCTCTGGTCAGCTCATCAGAAAAAATCATTCTATTTTATAGAATGAGGTGTTGCCTTATTCTAGAATAACAAATAAAAGCCAATTTGAATCTTTAAATTTGTTGTAACTTTGTCTTTTGACCTCAAACATATTAATAAACCCAACAGCCATTTTTTCTCTCATTTTCTTAATCTGTCATTAGCATTGACACAATTGACCCCACTGTGTCTCCAAAAACCTTATTTTCTTCTGCTGTGATACCATGCCCTCCAGGTTTTCTTGCTGTCGCACTGTCCTTTGCTGACTCCTTCTCCTCTACTCAATGTCTGAAGGCTGTGGCACCACAGTGTTTATACAGAAGCATTTCTGAAGATGGGGAGATATGAACATCACTAAGATTGAGGAGATTAAGAAACAAAGGGTACAGGGTTTGAAGAAAGTTGCTCACACAGACCTTGAAATCACCCCTAAAACATGGCAGGCAGTGGGGTGGAGATAGCAGCTATGAGCCAGATGCCAGATAATTGATAACTTTGAAGATTGGAGGCATATATGAGAAAGCCTAATGGTAAGAATCAAACAAAGCCTGAAGGGCTGCAATGTCCTTGGAACCTGAAGAGTATAAGCTCACCTCTCAATTCCTGATAACTTCATTCATTACTGACCTTTTTCATCCGATCTTCTCAAAGTAATTTAATGAATGTACATTTATGATACTTGATTTTATTCACCTTTCAGTAAATATGTCAACATATGTGGCTCTGTACTATTCCCTGTCTTTGGCCATATTGTAAGCTCAGAGCCCCAGGAGAGAAGGAACTGGGTCATATATCTTTTACCATTGCCTGTCTATGCAACCTCACATGACTTATAGAATAATACCTCACACTGATCTGAATGAGAGGCTCAATAGGTATGAATATGCTTGTGGGAACAGTATTATCTTTTCTCTCAGGGTTGTAAAGTTGTTTTGTTCTATGAAATTCACTATACCTTCTTTTCCCATTAGTGGTAGTCAGCCCATCTGGACAGATCCAGTGCAGCTATGCACTCAGGATGGTAAAGTGGGACTGAGGGCTAAAGGATGCAGTGCTGTCCTTTATTGTGAGTCTGGCCTTGCATATACTGATCCTTAAGCCTCTTGTGTACAGAATAATCTGGGGGAGTGTTTGTCTCTATGCTCAGGAAAATGACCAGAACTGTTCCATTCTTCTCACAGGAATGGAACAGTTTTTGGAAGAAGGGAAGGCATCATCCCAGTGACTAGAGAGCCCAGCCCATCCTTCACCTAGGACTCTGATGATTTTACAAATCAGATCAATCCAACAAGTACCCAAAGCAGCCTTTCCACTCTTTATCTTCTTCTACCATATTTTCATTTGCCTAATCATAGTGGATAATGACTTTGGAACAGCTTCACGTTTTTATTCAAAAATATGTATCGCATCCCCAGGCAATAGAGATGAATAAAATGCATGACCTGCTTTTAAAGAGTTTACAATTCTGTGTATGTATATGTGTGTAAGGGAAACTAAAGTCAACAGCTTAATCAGAGAAGCAAGTAACAGAGTTCGTGAACACAAAGAAATTTATAGGAGTACAAGGAAATGGGGCCTATCCCAGAATGGAGTTCACTGAAAGGTTCCCAGGAAACATGAGCCTGGGCTGAGTGCTGTGGAACTAAGAGGCAGTAACCAGCAGAGTCTGGAGTTCTAGACAGAGCTTGTGCTCAAGAACAGGGGTGCAATAGCAGGGAGCATCTGGGAACTGCCTCAGAACAGCATACTCTCTCACTACATCTGGGTGTGTTGGACATGAACATTAGAAACTTAGCTTCCTTGGTGTAGATTTAGGACTTTTAAAGATGGCCAGAGGCATGATTTCAATGAGTAGATTCAGGATCAGGACTGGAAAAGGCCATTTAAAAACATTCTATAAAAGCAATAGCATTTTTGAGGATTCTGCAATTCACCAGCACTCATGTAAAGCTCTGAGAGAGAAGACAAAAAGAGAATCTGTTTTTCTACTTCTTCCAGCCCAGTTAGAGAAAATGGGACATTAAATAGTACTTATAATAGTAGTCAGGGTTCTCCAGAGAAACAGAACCACACAGCATACACATATATACAGCTTAATTATGGAAATCGACTTAAACAATTATGGAGGCCAGGAAGTCCCACAACATACCATCTGCAAGCTGGAGAACCAGAAAAGCCAGTGGTATAATTCAGCCTGAGTCCAAAGGACTGAACCAGGGGAGCTGACGCTCTAACAGTCTGAGGCCAAAAGACCAAGAACCAGGAGGGGCCACAAGTGTCTCTAGATGTCTGAGGGTTGCAGAAGATAGATGTTTCAGGTTAAGGAAAGATAGATAAAATTTAACCTTTCTCTACCTTTTTGTTTTAATTTGGCCATCAGTAAATGGTGTCTGCCCACCTAAGGGAGTGGGATTGGATTATCTTTATTCAGTCTACTGATTTGAAGACTAATCTATTCCAGAAACACCCTCACAGACATACCCAGAAATAATGTTTTACCAATTATCTGGTATCTGGGTGAAGACCCAGTCAAGTTGACAAATCATAGTTCAAACTATAATAATACTCTTAATCATTGTAGTACTCATTTTTCTGGGGATTCTGTCAGTGTATGAGTATTTGTGGAACTCATGAGGGTAAGGTTACAGCAGCAGCCTCTACTAGGCATTAAGAGAGATTCAGTTCAACAAATGTTCACTTCATGTCTTCTTTATCCAGGCACAGTTCTAGGCACTGTAGATACTGAAAGAAAAAAAGCAGATTCTGAGGCCACTAGGCAGGATGACTTGTCTTTTCCCTTCACAATCACCTCATAGCAAGGATTACTGAAGAGAGTTACCCAAGATTGCAGGTCTAGATGACAATAGCAGCCACTTGACCCGAGTTTTTTCAGAAGTAAGACGGCTCCTTGGGCACTCTGGGACCTGAACTTCATAATTAAAGAACATAATATCAAGCTCGTGTAATAATTGTTGCAGACCCAAGAACATAAATGGATTAGTCATAAAATCCCCTGCCATTTGTGCACCTCTGTAACTGCCTGTTATATTGTATCCCTTATCATTGAGAAATGTGGATGCCAGCTTTCTAAGTCTGACATGAACAAATCTCCTTTCTATCTCCATCCCCCATCCAGCACTCTTTGTGCATGCTGAATTTATGGCTGCATTTCTATTAGTTCCCAGCAGTATTCACTAGATTAAAGCTGCATCAGAAATTGGATTTTTTTTTCTACTTTTGCCCCTGAAGAGTGTAATAAAAAATAACCCAATAAATCTGGCAAATTAGCAATAAGATCTCAAACTTTGGGGCATGTGTGCAACTATGCTGTCAGGGAGGAAACGTAAAGTATTGACAGCTGAACCAATCAGATTACATATTACTATTTACAAGCAGGAAAGATAAAAGACAATTCTTCCATCTGAATTGAACCAAGCTCACCACAAGGAAAAAAAAAGTCTCAGGGGTAGAGAATATCAGTGTTTTATTTCCTCTGTAGCTACCATAATCTTAGGTAAAGTAGAACAGTTTGAAAGATTGTGGCTTAAATTTACTTTTCCAAGTTGGGAACTTGGTCAGATGTGGATTTGGGTCCACTTTCCCTCATAGACCTATTGGCTGTGGTATTGGGGTAGAATTGGACAAATGACCTTATCCTGATATATGTTCCCTTGATTGTAATAAAAGAAATATTAATTCCAAATTCAGGAACAGCTCTTAAAAAGGGAATGTTAGAAGCTTATTCATTCCACTTTACTTGAAAAAACAACTAGAAAGCTTGGGGCCATAAAGTAGCTTCTTGTTTGGGGTCTATAATTGTGTTAAGTTGTGAGCAGTAAACCTCCCTGTCTTTATTGCTCATCTTCCCCCTAAAGAATTTCTCTTCCCTGACAGTGGCTTACAGCTCTCTCTGCAGCAGCCATTATAGACGTAGTCAAAGCAAGGCACAAAACCAATCACTGCTCCCTAAATCTTCCATATTAAAATATACAGATACATACATACACACACGTGTGCCCATGCAAACTAAGTGTGGATCCTCTTGTGGCTTTGTTGGGAATCTTAACCTTGCATTCAGCATTTGTTCAGCATATACCACATGCTCACAGGTCCCAGGCCCTCTGTTGAACATTCAGTGGCAAAATGTAATATAGTTGATATAGTACAACATGAATGGTAGGTGTTCAATGAAAATTTTTTAAAAGAAGAAAGTGACAGAAGGAAAAGAAGGGAAGGGGAGGGGAGGGGAGGAGGGAAGGAAAAGGAAAGGAGGAGGGGAGTGAAGGCAAGGGAGGAGGGGAAGGGAAGGCAGGAGGGGAAGAAAGGGAAGGGAGGGGAGGGAAGGAAAGGGAGAAAGGATTTATAATATGTCATCTACCAATCTAGTCCTCATTCATATTAGTAAATCTCACAAAAGGCTACAAGCCTAATGAGAATCATGATGGATGCCAGGTAAGCTAGGAAGAATGTTGTGGTAATACTGAATTTGCTTTGTGAATCACAAAGGTGGGTTTAGTGGCGTTGTGTTATGACAGGACTTTTTATTTGTGTTTGCCGTGTGTGTGTGTTTGTGAAAGAGAGAGAGAGAGAAATACATGAATCAAACAGACATACTGCAAGTATAACCCAAAAGCCTGGCCCTCATGTGTTTAGTCATTTTAGTTACTGCTTTTTAAAATAATTTTAGAATCACAATTTTTTTTGTCTCTCACTCAGTCTTATTTTCCCTCCTTTCCTAAGACCTATTATTTCTTAACCAAATAGGCTATGCTACCATAAATGATTGGCAGTGAGAAATGTCAGCTGTCAGCAAATTGACACTAGCTGGTGTCAGTGCATCTGGGAGTTTGGCCCAGGATCCCAGCTCAGCTGGTAAGAGGGGATCTTGGAAGTTACAGAGACAGCTGTCCTTCTTAATAAATGTTAGGAAAGACAATTTGGACCCCTTCCAGGTGGTATGCCCTGAGCAAGGAACAAGGTTGACAGAAATGAATTGGCAATTCTGCTGTTATTTTGGTAATCTGATCAATATATACAGCAGAGCAAGATTACTGGCCTGCTGATGGACTTCCAGGCCTAAGGCAGACAGAACTTAGACTGGGCAGGAGCACTAAAAAGCTGCTTTCCCAACTTATCTTTAGGCTCCAGAATTTTGGAGGAAGAGACAGTAGAAAAGCAACAGTGTTCCTCTGGCCTTTGGCCAACGTGCTCTGCACCTTACTGAGGAAGCAAGATGGAGGCTATGTATATGAGATGGGAGATGAGTCAAAACTAACATCAAATGAAAACAACGGAAAGTTTCAGGAATGTAAGGGGTTGAAGATTAGTGCTTCTTGGCTTACAGGAACACATGTGCTTTCTTCATGACCCAAATTTTAGGGAAATTGGTGTTCCCAACTTCACTCAACTTACAAATATAAAAACAGCTGGCTAACATTTGAGAAGATTGTGAATTTATGGACAATGGCAGTGGCAAGATGTAAAACGCTCTGCATAATGGAGTATCCAGCAAAGACTGGGCCAACCAATTTCCGAGAGCGAAGAAACAAAAAACAAAACAAATTGCCATTTTAAAAGATATAAGTCATTTCTGCTTCTGGGGTTTGCCTTTAGAGCAGAGAATCTCTCTGTTCTAGGAAAGAATGATTTGCAAAGCCCATTTGATTACACAGATGTAAGGCAAGCATTAACCATTTTTCTTAGGGGTAGCAACAGCTCTTTCTGGATATGGGGAATCTTGCTGAGTTTGAATTCTAAAGTGTAGAAAGTTCAGGAGATTTTTAGTAATTGATGGAAAATGAGAATAAGGTAGGCTAGTTATTGTCATGTGATGAACAGCAGGGGAGCTAGGTAAGGAAATCATACACCAAGAGACTCGAGTCTGATTTGGGTGTATGGTCTTTAGAAGCTATCTCTTTTTTGCAGCAGCAACAGCAGTGGTTGGAAGACCTAGTCTATATTTTAAAAGTAACTCCAATAAAAGCAGTGTCCCCTCTAGAGGCCAAAGCAGAGATATTGGCAATATCCATCAGCATCTGCAAAGTTTGTTGGGTGTGGTGGGGGGATGGTATGCTATGGTCTGAATGTGTCTCCCAAAGTGCATATATTAAAATGTAATCACCAATATAATAGTATAAAGAGGGGGGCCTTTAGGAGGTGATTAAGTTAGGGAGGTGGCACCTCATGAATGAAAGTAGGGCCTATATTACAAAGCTTGAGGAAGAGTGGGTTCACTCTCTCCTGCTCTTCCACCATGAAAGGACACAGTGTTCACTCCCTTTTGCCCTTCCATTCCTCCTGCCATATATGCAAACTGCTAAATGGCACCATGTAAGGAATGGGTCCTCACCAGACACCATGGCTGCTGGTGTATTGGACCTCCAGCATCCAGAACTGTAAGGAGTTAAATTTCTGTTCTTTATAAATTGCCCAGTCTTGGGTATTTTGTAATAGCAGCACAACGGACTAAGATATATACCAATGTTTTGGGGGCTCATTCACCACATTCTCAAATTAAGGCTGGGTGCCGTCGTGGCTCATGCCTGTAATCCCAGCACTTTGGGAGGCCAAGGCAGGTGGATCACCTGAGGTCAGGAGTTTGAGACCAACCTAGCCAACATAGTGAAACCCTGTCTTTACTAAAAATATGAAAATTAGCCAGGTATGATGGCATGCTCCTGTAATCCCAGCAACTCAGGAGATTAAGGCAGGAGAATTGCTTAAACCTGGGAGGCGGAGGTTTCAGTAAGCCAAGATCATGCCACTGCATTCCAATCTGGGCAACAGAGTTTTGAGACTCTGTCTCCAAAAAAAAAAAAAAAAAAAGATCAAATTAAGAACAGAGGTCTAAAAGTCTGGCAGGCTGGCAGGCCCAAAACAAACAAGGTACGTCTCTTTATGTGAACTATCTCTGCTTGGCTTTCATTACATATTTTCCTTAATATCACTTTTATTTTTTTTTGCCGTGACATCGACTTCTAGAAGTAGGGCAAAATCTGAACTATCTCCTGATTTTGAGAGCTGGATTAATAAGGGGATGAATGCCCTAAAGGCATCCTTAGGAAAGAAACCTAAAAATAAAGTCAGGAAAATTCAGAAGTCCAGAAAGTTAGCTCAGACCTATTTCTTTCTGGCCGAAGGGAGCATGGTATAGGATTTGGAGCCAAAACTCAAGTCTTAGGTCTGCTGCTTAATGTATTTGTATGACCTTGGACAAGCAGCATCACCTCTTTGAGCCTCAACTTCTCCAACTTTAAAATGAAAATGTAATAACCGGCACATAAGATTGTTCTGAATATGAAGTGAAACCACATATTTGAAAAGGAACTTATAAACTCTATTTACTATTCATAGCAAATTATGATCTTAAAGGGGCCTAATTTGGAGAGCCAAAAATAGACACTAAAATAAATCATTCTGCCTTTATAGGTGTAGATAAGATAGGAGTGGTAAAATATTTAGCAGGAAGGAAGGAGACTGAGTAGCAGATGGCAGAGCAGAGACTAAATAAATATGTCTATGTGAAGACCCCCATACTTGAGCTGAGAACGGTACAGAAGGAATCAACTAGTCCAATCAGACATGGCTGTCGCTGCGCAACTAGGCATTTTCAGTACTTCAGGGTCTAGCCGGAACCATCTCTTGTAGCCTGTCAAGGGTCAGAAACATTGGATAGGTGAAGAATTAAGCTCTTGGGAAATCTTTTCAACCAAATGTAAGTTTGAAAACAGAAAGAGAAAAAATCTTATATAAAAACTCTTTATTGGTGATAGAGGGCACAAGCTGCAGAGGTGAGATATTTATTTTGCTGCACACTGTCTGTAAAGCAATCTCTTCTCTTAGAAAACGATGTTTCTATTGGACTCCAAGCTATTTGTCATTCTGGGCCCCAAACAGAATATTTTTTATAAGAACATCAGAAATGCCATGCTGGATCAAACCAACAGTCCCTTTAGTCCCATGTTTTGCCTTTGAAAGTTGTACCAAGGGAGGGTTCACGAGAGGACACAGATGCTCTATTTTAGTGGCTTTAAAACATTTTTGACTGTGGCTCATAGTTAGAAATAGAGATCACATTGTAATCCAGTTCTCACACTCATACACATGCACACAAACACACCTATACATACTTATGTATATAAAACTAACACTTTGTATTCTATTCTGCTCCTTTTTTTTTTTAACTACTAGCCCCAACCCACTAAACTGATTTCATGGCTCATTAATAGGATCACAACTCACAGCTTAAAAAAACCTTGCTCTATTTGCTGTCAGCCTCAAAGGCTAGGGATAGGTCTCTAACACTACTATTTCTTTATTTAAAAAAATTTTTTAAATTATACTTGAAGTTCTGGGATACATGTACAGAACATGCAGGTTTGTTACAGGTAACACGGGCCATGGTGATTTGCTACGCTCATCAGCTTGTCATCTACATTAGGTATTTCCCCTAATGCTATCCTTCCCCTAGCCTCCCACCCCATGGACAGGCCCCAGTGTGTGACGTTCCCCTCCCTGTGTCCATGTGTTCTCATTGATAAACTCCAACTTATGAGGGAAAACATGCGGTAACACTCCTATTTCTATTTAACCCAGTGAGGCTCTATTATTCATGAATTTACCTAAAGCCACCTTGCGGGAAAATTAGTTATGCAAGGGTGAATACTCACAATATGAAGCAAAACTGAATCTTACTTGTATTCTGCAGTATACTTCATAATATATATGCAATCGAAACATCAAGGTGAAGAACAGCAGACTTGGGTTTCTTTCTCTTCCTCAGAGATTCCATCTCTATGGCAGAGAAGCTACAGAAAGAAGCTTACACTGGATTACACCTGGTGAGAGTGAGAGACAGTGAACATTTCTAGAGGGTTAATTGAGGTTTATGACAAGGACCTTTAGGCACTGATTTATCAAATATATATTAATTGTGTCATTGGCTGTATTTCTCATACATAGCCACAACATCATGTTCCATCTTACATGCTTTTCTTCAATGTGACTTCACCACATCCCATTAAGAGGGATTGAACTTGATAGACTTAGTTACTGTTTTGACCAATAATATGTGGAGGAAGCAACCAGTGCCAGTTCTATAGATAGCCCTTCAGTGGCCTGGCAGCACCCACTTCCTGCCTGTGGGAGATCAGCCACCAGGTAAGAACTATAACTACTCAGAAATCATGTGGGAACTCCAGGCTATGTTAAGAGGCCCTGGAGGGTAAGATGTCACATGGAGAGATAGAAAGAAGCCAAGGACCACCAAAATGCCCACGTATAAGGAGATCCTATGCTCTTAACTATAGAGACCAACCGTCCAGTAAAATTCTTCCTGAATTCTTGACCTACAACATTTTAAATAAAACAATACATTTTTATTTTAAGCATATAGGCAGTAGGGTGGCTTGTTATGCAGAAAGCGATAATCAGAACAATGATCCATAGCATGTAAATCTGAAGTTCCATAGACTAACAAAAAAGATTGAATTTTGTGATTTACTGTTGAGTTTCGATAGTTTTATCTTCCAGTAACAAAGTGAATCTGGTAATGTAATTTTGTAAATTAAAATATGATTGTGTAGTCAAAAGATAGTTACGCAATTTTAACGTAGTTCTCTTTTCACCAATATTTGTATTTCACTAGTATCCGTTATTTTCTCTTTTTTTTTCTACTGGTACTTAGTATGTGTTAAGTTGTGTTAAGCACTCTTCTGGGCACTGGAGAACACAGAAGTTAAGGAGACATCATCCTTGACCTTGAATGAACCAATTTATAACAAAAGAGACAAGTAAAGAGATCATTTATTTACATTAGGATCAAGAGAGTTACTCAAGAAGACCTCACAGAGATGACTTTTAAGCTGGATTTTTGAGAATGAGTAGGTCAGGAAGAACACTTGGAGAGGAAACATGATACAGAGAACAAAATAGTGAAACTCCAAACAGAGAAGGCAGACTATTCAAAGGCAAAAACAAATGAAAGTGTGGTGGGCTGAGTGTAGTTCTAGGGATGTACGATCAGTGATCACATAGGAATAGAGAAGCTTTGCATGTTTGGGATCATATTACAAAAGGCTTTGGATACTATGCTAGGAAACCTAGAGTCAAACTAGCAGGTGATAAGAAACTCAGGTGATACTTTATTTTATGTTTTTATTTTTTTAATTTTTTGAGACAGAGTCTTCCTCTGTCACCTAGGCTGGAGTGCAATTTTGCAATCTCAGCTCACTGAAAGCTGTGCCTCAAGTGATTGGGTTCAAGTGATTCTTCTTCCTCAGCTTCCTGAGTAGCTGGGATTACAGGCAAGTGCCACTACACCCGGCACACTTTTATATTTTCAGTAGAGACTGGGTTTCACCAGGTTGGCCAGGCTGGTCCTGAACTTCTGACCTCAGGTGATCCACCCGCCTTGACCTCCCAAAGTGCCTGGATTACATGCATGCGCCACTGTGCCCAGCCCCAGGTAATATTTTAAAGTAGAAATGTGTCCTGAGCATTTTCATGTTAAGGAAGAATTCCAGAAGAGGGATGCACAAGAATGTACAATGCAAGCATGAGGTAAAGAGTCCAAGTTCCCCTCCCCTGCAAACTCTGGACTAATTTGCAACAACGCATTGCCATTGAGAATTGCTTCCTTTACTTGTTTGCCTTATCAAGATGGAGGGAGAGCAGCCACTACCTAGGATCATATTGACCTATATGTGTCATATACCAGGAAACAGATTTTTCAGGAATAAAAGAAAGAAAACAGTTAACCAAAACTGCAGCAACTCAGAGTGGGGAAAGCTTACACTAGGGATATATATATTTTGAACACTAGGATATTACACATGATCCTCATATCTAAGACCATATTTCTATCACAGCTTACAAAGCAGAAAACATAAATCACTAGCAGAGATATCTTTCTGAGGTATGCTTAGGCTTCTTTTTTCTGTCTATATCACAGGATTGAGCTTTGGAATTTACACTTCCCTAACATTAGAGAACAACTTTCAGCAGAGACAGGGGTCAAGATTTTTTGTTTCATCGAGCTAATCTTATTATTACTTCAGTGCAGCATCCAAGCAAAGAAAAAGCAACCAGGCCAGATTGCCTGTGGCTAAATACTTTAACACAAATGGACATCATAGCCCAAGGAATCCTACTGCTAGAAACAAAAAGGCAGAAAAGAATCTTAACCTCTTCACGTGCAAACCTCAGAGGAGTCACATGAGAAAATAAAGTTCTCCTTGGTGGTCTATAATGCTTTATGATGATGACCCAATCTCCAGGGCTATTTAAAATTCTGAACTCGGGTTCCCTGAATTCTGATTCCCCTCTCATCAAAATCACTATCCCAATTTTAACTGCACTTCCCTGGAGGCAGAAAACATCAACTTACCATATTTATAGCTGGTGCATAATTACTATATGCAATATTTATCTGGCTATTCATCTGTTTTCGTCTCTTCTGTCCAACTGATAAGGTTGTCAATAGACAGGTTTCTCAGCATCTTGTACAGAAATATGTCATTTGCTGGATACTTTATCTACTTGGTCTACTTGGCTCATTCCTTGAGATTCTCAAAGGTGTGGCCCATATTTACCAGCTTTTTTTGAAAAGTTTCTCTTGCTTCCTATTAGACCCCTATTGGACCTTTAGTTCTATCTAATTTTTCCGATCAGTTATTCTGTTACCTGACTTATTCAGAGCACCTAACATCATATCATCATAGGGCAATTCCAGGCTACTTGAATTGATACATAGATTGAGTACTTTGCTATTCTTTAAAATACCCCATCAAACTCTCTGTATTTCAGCACTCTAAACTGTTTTTATTTTCCATAGAATGCCTTATAAGGCAAGTTTCACAAATTGATGGTTACCTGTGTGGTGCAAAGCGTATTCTTTTTTGGCACTCTAGATTCCACTATTAAAGATTCCTTTTGAATAGGGTTATCAGCCACAAATCTAATTTTATTATTATACTTTAAGTTCTGGGGTACATATGCAGAATGTGCAGGTTTGTTACATAGGTATAGATGTGCCATGGTGGTTTTCAGCACTCTAAATTGTTAAAGTGCCATCTCCATTCTGCCTAAAAATTCTAATCTCTCTGTGTGTGGGGGTGCAAGAGGAATTAGACAGGATTCCACCCCTCTTCTACACTGAGCCAATTGGAGTATCCAACTTGTGAGTAGAGCTCTAAGCTGTTCAGCCTGGTAACCTCTTCTTGGTTCCCCAGTTCTCCTACCTCCTGGGTCTTAGTAGGTAAAATTCAAACTAAGCCTTAGAGCAAACATCTGGCTCAAGGCTGGGAACAGACTTGATTGTAAAGCTACCTGCTTAACTAATTACCATGTCAGAAACTGCAAAACATTTTCTTCAACTTCCTTATTTTCCAAATGATTTGACCAGAGCCACTTTGACATTCTAGGTTGAAACTGATTCAGCACTAATCAACAGCAACAAGAATGGCTACATTCTCAAGGGCTGTCCAGCTTAACCTAAATTACAACTACCAGCTTCTGTTTGAGCTGTCACTCTCTTCCCTAACAGAAACGACCTATGATATTTGATGGAGAAACTTGTTTTTCAAGCTTTCTTTCATCCATCGCAAATGTTGGAGGGTAGAGATTTTGACCTTTATATTTTTTTTCCCCAGTGTGCCTAGTAGAATGCTGGAAAAATGGCAGACAGAAAATCACTAATTTTGCATGGGTCAATCTTGTAAGATGTACCTTTGGAAAATAGTGATTTTGTTTTCCTTGAACATAGCTTTGAATTTCTACCTCTTTATGTCTATGTCTACTGTATTCATTTCTTTTTGTTCTCTCACCCCGCTTCCCTTTCCTTTTAAATTTCTTATGAGTCACAGCCCTCCCTTACTTTCTCCCTCTTAATTTAAATCTGAGCAGCACTTCTCTGAATAAACGCAACCGTCTTCCTTTGAGCCAGCCTTAGTCTCTGGTGGCCCGGTCCCCTGCTCTCTACTCTGCCCCCGCTGCTGTGGATGCTATGGAAATGGTCTCCCTACAGTGCCAGAGATTGCCCTTGTGGGTTTCAGCCTCCTACTCTTGGCATCTGTCTGTTGTCTTTCTCAGCAACCATCTCTTCTCTGCTCCATCTACCCCTTTCACTATCAGTGAAAATGACAAAATCCTCAGTTCTTTCTTCCCTGCTGTTGGCAATCATATTAGTAGCCATAGTTTCCCTAGTTACTCTGAGAAAGTGCTAACAGCTGTGTGTGGGCCAGACGCCAACTAATAATGCATAGATTCCTTCGAGAATGCCATTTTCTCCTTAGAGTGGCCACCACTTTCATTGCAATATCCAAAGAGATAAGGATTGGTATGTATTTACCTCCCTCGTGCCAGTCACAGAGGGAAAAAAAGTCAAATTGTTTTTACATTATTACTATAAAAGTTGATTTGCTAAATGGTAAGTAAAGAGGTGGAAGATGAAAGTCCAGAGCACTCTTGCTATTTATAGCCATGTCAGAGCTTTATTTATTACTACTCCCTCTTCTCAGATCCATTTAAACAACCTGTAAATTGTCAATGGTGTCCATGGAAACAAATAGGCAAAATGGACAGGGCACTTAACAAACAAATAAAAGGAGAGAATGCAAAGGACCAAAAGGAACTTGTCAAAAAATAAAACCGTGTTCCTTTCTAAAATCACAGAGATGTCACTGTCATCACACTTATGATTTCAAAAGATAGAAATCAGGACCAATTTTCCCTCCAGTGCATATATTACTCCTTCTGTGGGGAAGCTGGCTAAGGCTGGCCAAGCAGGGCAGGACTGGCAGGCAAACCCACAGGAATCTGAAATTTTTGTCCTGTGTGTCTCCTCCTTCCGTCTTTTCTGTCCCTGTCTCCTCTTTGTCTCTTACTTCCTCTCTGGCACCTAGTGTTCAAATTCTCCCCAGAAAGGTTTCCTGATAACCAATTTGGGGTTTAGACAGAGACTAAATGACTGACTATGGTCACAGATGCTGAGAAAAGATTCTGTAACAAGGAAACTCAACTTTTTTAGCTTCATATTTTATTCTGCCCACCTTTGATTTGTTAGCAGTTGCACTGAAGTGTTAAGGATTTAATGCACTGCCCCTGATATCTCTGCTATTTTAAAAATCTTTAGAGGCAAGTACTTATAAAAATTATTAAAATAACACTATGGCCTGTGTGCTTTATGTCCAAATCTATGCTAAGCCCAAAGGAGACACCAAGAAAACAGCCTTGCTATAAAAACCTGTTGGGTAGTGGGGAGGGAAACCAGCTCATTGTTTCTTCTGTATGTCGCTATTGAGCTCCTTTATGTCATTTAAGAGCAAGTCGGTGGGTGGTAGAAGAGTGGCAGGATGCAAAGAATAAATAAAAATAAATAAGAGATATTTTTATCAACATATTGGAAAAACATAATTATCATAATAATAGCTAAGATTTAGTGAGCATATTTTCACTTGCCGGACACCACTTAAAGTGCTTTGAATTGTAAACTAATTTAATACCCACAACAACCTGTGCTGCTTCTCAGATCCACTTAAACAAGCTATAAATTTTCAGTGGTTTCTATGGGAACAAATTGGCAAAATGGACAGTGCACTTAAAAAAATAAGGGAGAGAATGCAGAAGACAAAAAAGACCTTGTCAAAAATAAAATTGGTTTCATTTCTAGAATCACACATAATTCACATAATTCATAGGCAATGCAGTTATGTTTTCAAAGATAGAAACCGGGACCAGTTTTCCCTCCAGCACCTATATTCATCTCTTCTCTAGGAAAGCTGGGCAAGGCTGGTCAAGGAAGGAAGACAGACCTCCAAGCAAACTCTCAGGGTCTGGAATTTTCCCCTTGGGTGTCCCTTGTTTCTACATCTTCTGCGCCTTCTTCCTCTTTTCATACCTCTCTCACTTCCACCACAGTAGGTTGGTTTGATTATCCACATTTTAGAAAGGGAAAAACTGGGACACAGAGAGATGGAGGAACTTTCCTAACATGACACAGCTAGTAAATGGCGGAGCTACCGTGTCCACATGCTTCACCATGGTATGGTACTCCCTAAAATGTCACAAATCACCCATGACATGAAGGCACTCTGAAAGTGCCACAGGAGCCCAGGGTCAAAAGCAATTTTTTCTGCCTGTAGAATTAGAAAGCAAACTAGAGAATAATTGGCCTTTAAGCTGAGTTTTGATATATGTAGACATTCACAAGGCAGGAAAAAGCATTTCACAGAAAACGAACAGCACATGCCTAACAACATAGCACGACATGTGACGCAAATGACAGATGCTTTGATGCAGGTGAAGGTTCAGATGTGCGTGTTTGGAGGAAGGGATGCTCTGACAAGTTTAGCAGTGGGTGAATTTGTGAAAGAACGTTTACTTATCCCTGTTATGCCTGGTTAGATTAGATGCATCCTTTGAGTTCCTTTAGAACATGTTCCCTATCCCGTTTCCAAGGCTGAGCTCTGTAATCCTAAAATAATTCCAAGAGTTCCTGTATTTTAACAACATACTATGTTACAATTGTTAGTTTACTAATCTGTTTTACTACTGCTCTATGCTGACCTTAAAGGCAGAAAATGAATTTTTATGCTGTATACTTCTAGCTCTTTGAGCCATGACTACCACATAATAAATGCTCACTATCACCTATATTCTATTCTCTTTTGTACTCAAGGATTTCATCCTTCATTCTTAGAAGCATTCCATCCTTCTTCTGCATCATAATTTTCCTTTCATTGGATTATTCTCATCAACTAGAAATGTGTCCTTGTTTCTTTTTTCTTAAAAAAAAAAAAAAATGACCCTATGTCACCCTCTAGCTATCATACAACACTATTTATCTTTT
This sequence comes from Cebus imitator, assembly GCF_001604975.1. Lineage (NCBI taxonomy): Eukaryota > Metazoa > Chordata > Mammalia > Primates > Cebidae > Cebus > Cebus imitator. Next base: position 1,835,334 of record NW_016107524.1, read on the forward strand.
CAGTTTCACAGTAATATGTCTTAAGAGTTTACAATTCTTAATTTCTTGACTTCCTCATTTTCAGTGCCTTTTTTACCCAGTTCAAGGAGGCTACTATTCTTACCTATGTCTCAACAGAAACTGCTCTTATTGTAATACAATTACTAATAATCATCATCTTGCCAAAATCAAAAGATACTTACCTATCTTCATCTGGCTCAATGAATTCCTCCTTCTCGAAACATACTTTTATCTTTGAAGATACCATATTCACCTGAATGCCCCAAGGTTTGGTCTTGATCCCATTGTCTTCTCTCTCTGCATCCCAGAATACACTATTGATTTCTCCCTTCAAAACTGCCCCTTCCTTGTTCTCCATTTCAGTCAATGGTCCCATCATCTGCATAGTTACTCCATCCAAAAACCAAGATGCTATTCTTTATACAGTTTTGGGAGGTGAGAGGTTGAGTCTGCACATGCATTCCACTACCAAGTCTCATTAACTCTATCTCCAGTCTGGAATCTATCCACTTCTTTCTGTTGTTCCTGCTACCTCACCGGTACCTGTCATCGCCATCCATCTCATCCAATATGACAAGTTCCTCCTATCTGCCCATTTTTGTTCTTATCTCTTCAAGTACATTTCCCACATACCAACCAGAGTAATCATATTTTTTCTTATTTTTTAAACCTTTCTTTGGTCTGGAAATAAAACGCATACACAGAAGGTACAGAAAACATAAATGTTCAGCTCAATGAATTAATATAAAGCAAACATCCACAGAACCACACCCCAGTTCAAAAGTTAGACTCGTCCCAAAATATAAAATTTAAACATGCTTCTCCACAGTTGCAACCATCTCCCTCTCTCTTACAGGTAACCACTATCTTGACATGTGCATTGATAAATTGCTAGCTTTTATTTATACTTTTAGCACTTTTTTCAGCTGAAATAAAATTACACACCGAAATAAAATACAGTATACATTCTTTTAGCTCTCATTTCTTGCATTCAATATTATATTTATAAGAATCATGAATATTATCTGTAATTATAATTTATTTCCGCTGCTTTGTAATATTCTATAGTAGTCCATTATGTATGCCATAGTTTATTCATTGCATTGTTGAGAGAACTTTGAGTGTTTTCAGATTGTGATCACGGCAAATAATAACTGCTTTGAATATTCCTGCATGTATGCACAAACATTTTTCTTGGATACACATCTAGCAGTGGAATGTTGGGACATGTATTATGTGTATCTTCAATCCTAATGAATATGTTGTCCAAACTGTTTTCCAAAGCTATTTTTCCATATAGCAAAAATAGCACAATGAACACCTGTCTCTTCACCTACACTCACCAAGTAGAAACATTTTGCCATATTTACACTGTCTCTCACAGGAACAATGCATTTTCTTATTACTATACGTTTTTCCTATTGTCATTCATTATTTTGATGAGCTATTTTAGATTCAGTTGCAAACATCATGATCCTTCAACTCTAAATATATCAGCAGACACCTCAAGAGAGCAGAGACATTTTCCAATGTATCACATTTTCTTACTCATCAAATTCAGGACATTTAACATAAATAAAATATAATTATTACAGTGCTACCTAAACTTTAATGTACATACAAACCATTTGGGGATCCTATTAAAATATGAAAATGATCCACTAGGTCTGGAATGATGCCTGTGATTATGCTCATAATTTAACAAACTCACAGGTGAGGCATATCCTCAGACGGTACTGTGAGTAGCAAGTATCTAATGTACATACTCAAGTATTTGCAAGGTATCAACAGTATCCTTTTTTTAAATTATTCTTTGGGTTCTGGGGTACACGTGCTGATCATGCAGGATTGTTGCGTAGATACATACATGGCAAGGGGGTTTGCTGCCTCCATCCCACCATCACCTATATCTGGCATTTCTCCCCCTGTTATCCCTCCCTACCCCCCCCTATCCCTCCCCTAGCCCCCCCCCCACACACAACAGACCCCAGGGGTGACGCTTCCCTCCCAGTGTCCATGTGTTCTCATTGTTCAACAACTGCCTGAGAACACGCAGCATTTGATTTTCTGTTCTTGTGTCAGTTTGCTGAGAATGATAGTTTCCAGATTCATCCATGTCTCCACAAAGGACATAAACTCATCTTTTTTATGGCTGCATAGTATTCCATGGTGTATATGTGCCACATTTTCCTTGTCCGGTCTAACAGTATCCTTTATAGCATGTTTTTTTCTGATCCAGAATTAGTCCGAGATCAAACAGTACATTTAGTTGTCATGTTCACCTTTATTATTAAAGGGTATGTCACAGGGCTCAAATTTTATATTTTGAGTTACTTTCTTCCACCATTTTAATATTACTGCATTGCCTTATTCTAATTTTCAAAAGCTGCAGTGCTTTTGAGAGATCAGATTTCAGTCAAAATATTGATCTTTTGAAGGAAATCTTTTGACCACCCCACCTTCTGGTTATTTTTAAAATGATGTCTCCTATTATTTTCTGTAATTTCATCATGATTTGTTTAGGTATTAATTTTTAAAATATTTTTTACTCTCTTGTTGAATTTTTTTCATCTATAGATTGAGGTCTTTCATCAATTTTGGAGCGTTTTTAAACATTAGCACTTCAAATATATGTGGTTGTCCTATTCTCTCTTCCCTTTGCCTCAAGCGTGTATTAGCCCCTACTGGGTCATCTTTCTCTTACCCAGTCTCCTGAATTTTCCATTTTTTTGTCTCTTTCTACTTCTTTATAGAATTTTTATTCAGTCTGTATCTCATTCCACTAATTTTCTCTTTATGTATAATATACTGTTGAATCCACTGAGTTTATAATTTTGCTTACTACATTTCTAGTTTAGAAATTTATATTGGATTCTTTTCAAATATGCTATATCACTTTTCAGAGTTTTGAGTTTCCAAGTTGCTTTATGTTTTATCTTCAGTGAGATGGCTAGGTTGAACTACCAGTTTCACAATTGGGAATCTAAATAATCTTTTAATATATATATATGTACTGGGATTAAAATTTGAAGGCCAAAACATAGGTATTAAATTAAAAAGTGAGGTAACAAAAGAGCAGATTTTTCAAAAAGATTCTAGAAAGTCAGTTTGACAACTGGTCCACAAGGAAGACAAAAACACGTTACACGAAATTCAACAAAACAATGGATTTTTGAGGAAGGGGCCTTAATTCCAAAACTAGAGAAGTGATCTATGAGACTAGTCAGAATTTGAAAAACATTCTCTGCAGCTAGAAAATACAAAGGAAGGATGCTGACTTAGTCTGAAAGATTCCAGAGATGAGAGGCCAGCTAATGCATCTCATGAGAGCAGAGTAAAATTCTTGAGGGAGTAACTACTATTCCCCACTGATGGTCAAAGATGCATGAATCCTGGGGGCCAGATATGGAACTATGGTGAGAAATTGAGCCTGTGATCATGTTTTAAATGATCCTGGGTCAAAAGATTTGCTTTTCGGGCAATGGCATTTCAGCAGAGGGTTTAGAGTGGACAGCTTAAAAAAAATAAAAAGACAGAAACTGAGGGGCATCTGGGGCTGCAAGTTAAAATAGAGGACCAAGCCAAGGAGCATCTAGAGAACCCACAAATGCCATTAGATAGTTGCCTTTATGCATCTTCCAGGCCTGGGAAAGTAAAGCTATCTTCTTACGCCAGTCAATAAGAACTTTTAGTTCCACTACTTCTCTTCTTTCATGCATTATCCTGAAAAACATTAACAGCGTCTTGAAACTAAGAGAAAATGTCAGCAAGTAAGATAGGTGAATCTGAGGCTGGGTGCGGTGGTTCACACCTGTAATCCTAGCACTTGGGGAGCCCAATGTGGGTGGATCACCTGCAGTCAGGAGTTTGAGACCAGCCTAGCCAATATGGTGAAATCTTGTTTCTACTAAAAATACAAAAAAAAAAAAAAAAAGCTAGGCATCGTGGCACACACCTGTAATCCCAGCTACTTGGGAGGCTGAGGCAGGAGAATTGCTTGAACCCGGGACGGGGAGGTTGCAGTGAGCTGAGATCATGCCACTGCACTCCAGCTTGGGCAACAAAAGCGAAACTCTGTCTCAAAAAAAAAAAAAAAGTGAAATGAATTGCACTCCACTCCTTGAAGGCAGGAAGTGTAGCTATAGGTGAAAGGAGAGAAGCATTTCTATTAAATGTGGATTAAAGTCTTACTTAATATACTGGGATGGATATCCTGGTTTCTGTATTGAGTTTATATTTGTGACTTAAGGAAAGCATAGGACTTTCTATTACCTATAAGTACCCAGAAAAGTCATAGAAGATCACTGAGATGTTTATTCAGAAAGGGAAAAAGAAATTTTCAGCAAATTAATTTTAAAGGGTGAATGAGGAGTAAAAATACAGTTGAGTTTTGTATGATATTCTACTTTTCTGAGTGAGAAAAAAAAATGACAGCAAAGTTTTAGTTAGATGGTTCCAGAAAGGGAATGTAGGGTGGACTAGATGGAGAAGAAGTTGGAGGCAGGAAAGCTGAGAGAGACCCTTTTACAAGAATTCCATGCAAGATAGTGAGAAAACGGTGATATTTCAAGCTATACGGTACCTGGGGCAAGAGGTGTTTACATCACTCTGGTAACAACAGTGGGGAGTGAAAAGCAAAAAAAATAATTAGTCAAAAGTCCTTTATGCTTATTTCACCTCTGTAATTTTCTCTCAGTGTTGCTTTCAATTAATTGTTAACTAATTGTTAACTCACTTTCTTCATCTCTAAAATGGGAAAAATATTTGATAATGTGATAAAATATGTAATGATGTATGAACTCACCATACGTGTAATGAAGGATAATTAGATTACCTAAAAGAATGAATGAATGAATGAATGAATGAATAGAATGCCTCCCTCTAAAGCAAAAGGAATAAGTTCTACATCTCTAAAATACATTCCAAATGCTTTAGCAGAGCTAAACTTCCCATGTAAACATTTCTGGGTGGGGGTGTGTGTGTGTGTGTGTGTGTGTGTGTGTTCTGATAATCAAAGTGATGTTTAAATATTCAGTAGATGGCTTTAGTGCCTTAAGAACTCATCTGGAGAGTCCACCTTGACTGGCACAAGCCTGTTGGGGTGAGTGATCCTACTTGCTATTCAGTTTAGTGTTTACCAGCAAGCATTCAGTAGGAGCCCTGTGCTAAAGGCTGCTGGCAAATCTTCCCATGATGGCTGAGTTGAAATGAATACCGAGGCAGTGTCAGCTCTGGCTTTCATTAGATTCTCTTTGACTGAGGCGAATATTAAAACAAAGCCACCTGATAGAGTCATCTTGGATTCGTGCAGGAAGGGACTGAAGGTGCTGGAAGCAAAATGAGGTATGGGTGGGAAAGCATAATAAGTTCTTCAATTTGCAAGTGTTAATATGAAAAATCAGAATGTGAACCTCACTGGAAAGAATCTATAGGCTATTTATCTACTCAAAGTGACCTTGTAATCTATCAGTCATTAAAATGATAGCAAAGAACATGAATGCCACCCTGTGGCTACCCATAGAAATTATATTTAATATAACAATTTTCCATAATTAGAGGATAATGGGAATGTGATTAAAAGAAATCATACAGATGCCAGAAGAAAGAGGAAGAGACAGATAAACAGTTATCACTGCATAATATATGACTCAGGGAGGCATTACCTAGAAGACTAAGGAAAAGAACTCACTAAAGTCTCCTCTAGAAAAGTAAGCAAAAAGAAAAAAACATCCACCTATAGACACATAAAGTTTTAGACAGAGGCACAGATGGATTTCTGGTAGTAACGCCAGATTTAAGAGCAGAGAAGGAAAGGTATGTTTGATGGTATTCTTCTCATGAAGCATACCGAGATTATGTGAGACTCACACCTAAGAACAGAGATGTTTATTCCTATATGTCTAAATACACAAATGTGCATATTCCTATTTACACACGCATTCATATGCCCATTTAACCTTCATGTGGGATTTTTCTGCATCTGACTGCTGCAAAGCAATTGTTGATTTTATTCATTTAATCAACTCATTTTCCTGGAATACCAACTTTGAGCTGTGCACTGTCCTGAGTTCTGGGGCTACCACAAAAAGTTCCTCCCCTCATTGAGGTTAAATTCACAGGCTTGAAAATTAAAAAAAAAAAAAAGCAAATATGTGTCAGGTGGTGAATATATATGGAAAAAAATAAAACAACATACATAACTGGAATGGTGAATGTTGAGGGGTGGAAGAGGAAGGGGGGCTTCTTTAATCAGATATTTGAAAACCTGAAGGGCATTGTGAGGGAGCAAGCCATGGATATGAGGAGAAAGGATACTTCCAGATGAAGAAGAGTGACGAGCAAAAGACTTGTTGGGTTTGAGGAACAATGAGTAGACTGCCCCACCCCCTACCCCACCTCCCCCAGGTCCTTCCCATTCACCACACAGGGCACAGAGCAAGTCAATAGAAGAACAGTGGTGAATGAGGAAGGAGAGGCTACAGCAATGGCAGTGGTGGAGGAGCTGGGCACAGAGAGCCTTGTAGATAATTTTAAGGACTCTGGCTGTTACTCACAATTAGAGCTCTTTGATGTGCTCTGGTTTAAAAGAATCACCCTGGCTTCAGTGTGGAAAAAGCACTACAGGGGCAAAAGGAAGGGGACTCTTTTAATAGTCCAGCAGATGATGGTAGTGACTTGGTTCAAGGTAGTAGCAATGAATGCAGTAAAAGTGATTGGATTTTAGACAGATAATAAAGGTAGAATCAAAACCATTTATATTTAGATTCAATATAGTACACAAAAAAGAAGAAGAATCAAGAGTTTTGGTCTGAGTAATCAGAAGAATGTAGTTGTCATTCACAGATTTAAGAAAGACCGTGAGAGAAGCATGTTTGGGTGAGGAAATGTGGGAGTTCCACTTTCAACATCCTAAGCTACAAGCATTTGTTAGTTATCCAAGTAGAGGTCTTTGGCTGAAAATTAGCATTACTAGATTTATCAAATGAAATAAAGGATGCCCAGTTAGATCTGAATGTCAGATACACAATGAAAATCTTTTAGCATAAGTAAATACAATGTTTGTAACATACATTAAACATAACGTATCGTTTATCTGAAATTCATATTTAACTGAGCATCTTATATTTCACCTGACAACACTAGTTAAAGAGCATTTGGGTTAAAAGTGAAGTTCAGGGGAGATTTCTGGGTGGAGATAAAAGTTTAGGAGCCATTTTAATATGATGTATTTTAAAACTGAGACTGATATTACTTAGGGATGAATAGGGACAGAAAAGAGATGAGACCTGTGGATATACTCCAGACATCCATAAATAAATAACTCAGTACAGTTGTCAGATTTCAAACCATCCAAGACTTTGTTAGTCTTTGAACATGAGCTGCAGAGTTATCTGCAGCTGGACCTTTCGGAAGCAGAGAATGGTCAGTCCTAAAGCTGCATTTCTCTCAATGTGTCTGTAATAATGCTTCTTCCCACACGTTAGCCCTTCTGTCACACCATGAGCTTTTGTAAAAAGCAGGGACAAACAGGCAGACTTCTCAATATCGAGCTCTGAAGGGAGGAAATCTCATACCTTCTATCCTGGGTCACCATAGTAACATAAGTTCTAACATTATTAATCTACTTTCAAATTCATCTCCAAGGTGAGCAAAATCAATGTAGGAGAAGAAATATTAGGCCAGTGAAGACCAGTGAAATATTTAAGTTTTAATGCCAGTGTTTCCAACTTTAAGACAAAGAGCATGAAGATTTGTGTTGATCTCTATTTTATTTGACTCAAAAATTGTTTAGATTTCTAAAGGGAAGAACAGAGAATCACTTGGAGATTAACAGGCAGTTAATCTGGAATAAATGAAGATGACTATCTGATACAATGGGTGTAGGGATGTGGAGATTTATTTCTGTAAATAAACTGTAAGAATACTTGGCTATTTCACCAGTCTTACCTCCGTACCTGCATTAGCTCCCAACCTTCTTTCCTAAGTCATGGAACTGTGCAGCCTGATGCTTCCTTCTGTCCTTTTATAGGCTTATCAGAGTGGTATGACCTACAGGTCACAGAGGGTCATTTTGAAGATTCTGCCTTTGGTGTCAAACAGATCATGATACAAGTCTTGGTTCTGCGCTTCCGAAATGCATGTAATTAACTTCTCTAAATGTAGATGTTTTTCTTCTGCAAAATGGGGCAACTTACCTCTCATGCAAGAATTTTGTAAGAATAAATGAGATACACATGTTCATCTTTGCCTGGAGAACCTGTCATATAAAATGTGCTTAATATGTGTTTGATATCACTTTTGCAATCATTAATGTTATACAGGCAATGCCTATGAGTGAAAAACAGTCCAGCAGTATCCAACACATAATCAACTGGGAGAAGAAATAAAAGAAAAAACATGGGTCACCCATTTTTTCCATTTATTTCCTCCCAAGATCTTTGCTTTGTAAAGTGTAGTAAATTCACCTTTCATGAAATGACCGTGGGTAACCACTACTGCCTTTACAGAGGTTACAGCTGCCATTCAGGACCTCTCCCACAGTTTCAGAGGCAGTCCACCCTCCTAGGCATTGTTTCACAGACATGTCTAGAAATATCTACCTCACTGGGCATTCTAGTATTATACTCTAACATCAGTTTTGAGAACTAAATTGTAGAAAAAATATGAAAAAAGCATATAATATGTAAACTTTAAATCTGAAGATTACAAATCACAGTAAAATCACTAACCTTTGTTTTCACCCTGAGAATGATGTAATACTTGCAGTAAGTGGTAAAATGGGATTTGGGGAGAGAGGCCCTGAAATTTTCAGAGTTTGGGCTTCCCTACTCTCAATGGCTATCTTCTCAACACTCAGAACTCCATTCCTACAGAAAGTGATTCCTTAGAGAAAAGGCCCTGGAATCCTCTTGGTACCCCTTCTCTCTTTCCTACCTGGCCCAGGTCACAATGTCCTCCTTTCCCTATTCTTCTTTCTTCCTAGGAATGGTCTGCATTGCTTTCTCTTACCGCAAACACTGAAATGCCACAATATTTACTCATGACTGTATCATCTGTATCAAGCTTCTGAGCTGTATCATCTAGTGAGTCAGCATTCTAGGTTGCAGAAGAAAAAGAAAATGTTATTGCTCCATAATATCTGTTAACAGTAAAACATAATGATATTATTTATCTTTGGGGACGCAGAATAGATATAGGTTTACATATTAAAAGGTAAACATGGGCTGAGTGTGGTGCCTCACAGCCGTAATAACACTTTGGGAGGCTGAGGCGGGAGGACTCCTTGAGCCCTGGAATTCAAGACTGCACTGAGTTGTGTTCACGCCACTGCATGGCAGCCTGGGGGAAGGGTGGGGTGGGGAGAGAAAGAGAGAGAGAGGAAAGAAAGAGAAAGACAGAAAAAAGAAGAAAAGAAAAAGAGGAAGGAAGGAAAGAAGGATGGGAAAGAGGGAGGGAAGGGAGAGAGGGAGGGAAGGAAGGAAGGATAGAAGGAAGAATTGGAGGGAGGTTGATATGTATACAGAAAAATAATAATTTGAGATGCTAGGCTGAATTATATGAAATTTCTGGCATTTAACACTTTTTGCCCTATAAACACAGCAAGAGCATATGGTTTAATCTCGTAGAAGCATGTTATTTGTCTAAGTGAATATTGCCTCTGGAGGAGAAGAAAGTTCCACGTGCTAGAATATTAAACTACTATTTGCCATTAAAAAAAAAACAGTTCTGTAAACAAGCAGTATTATTGAAAGAAAGCCAAAGGTTTTTTAAACACCTTTTTAACATACAGGATTAAGAGACCCGAGCAAATGCCATATCCACATTTTACAGGCGGGAAGTTTAAACGACCACTAAAAAATCAGTTGACCCGCCATAATGCAAAGCAATGGCCAAAGTGTTCCCCATCATTCAGGACCTGGAACTTAAGGCAATGTATTTCCATATGATGTTTCATTTTAAAACATATTCTCAACCATATCATACTAACCTCATGAAATAGGTAGGAAAGGTGAGGTTATCCTCATGAATAGGAAAGAAAGGTTTTTTAATCTCTATGTTGCTGATAAGGAAGCTGAAGCCTATGTATCTTCTCAAGACTTGACAAGGATTGCAAGAACCGTAACTAGAATCTAGGCTTTCTGATTGCTCAGTTTAAGAAAGAATGTACTTTGGATCTAGAGAGGTCTGAGTGTCGACTCTATAACTGATTGCTTCTGTAATCACCAAAGTCTCAGTTTCGTTAGCTGTAAAATTTGGTAATAGATTCTATTTAAGGTGGCAACAAGCTGTGCTCAATTAGTTTTTCCTTTTGAGCCTTCCTTCCCACTCCTGGGCCTGCCTCTCAAAGGGAGAGGATGACATTGTGGGAAAGTAAAGTAAAACGAGTAGATATTCAAAATGGTTCACCATGAAAAGCAGTGAAGAAAAAGCGTTTTCTGGGTCAGAATTTGAAACTATAAGGATATCTTTTGAAGTTTTGGTACCTCTTAGTTAGTGTTATCCAGATAGCTTATTTCCACTGTGGTTTCAGTCCGAAGCTGACATCTTTAAGGTTGTTCATTTTCTCTTTTAAATGTGAATAATATGCTTTAACCTGGGGATTAAATATGCTTTAAAACCTAATTTAAAATGAAGATTACAATGTACTTTCCCTTATCCAAAGGAAACAAAATATAAAACAAACTGCCCTAAAGGTTAATGGGAAAAGAATTGTCACTTGATTCTTCTACCTATTTAAAACATTTCAATTTGAACCTAAATTGAATATTGGATTAACTTTAATGATAGATGATAATTTATTGAGAAATACAATGTGCCCATCTCTGAATTATCCTTATTTAGAGAGTAAACTAAAGAAACAAAATCTCTAAAATGGTAAATGTCTTGAAGTATTTTCTTGTCATAAATGTCAGAACATGGGTAAATGTAGTACGATTTGAGGAAATACAAACTATTTCTTCACGAACATACACATTTTGGGGATGATAAACAGAGCAGAGTATCGATTTAGTAGAAATGTTTTCATCGTGTTAGCTGGTTGTCACCTCCACTCTAAACAAGACATTGAAAGAATGGGGCAGGGGACAAATAGGTTTTCATGCCGCAACAATGAATTCATAAAAATGCTCATTTCTTAGTGTTTTAGACAGCATGGAAGTTTGAAGTGGGAGAAAAGAGTCTACCGACAGCAAGCTTTCTCTATCATTTTTTGCCTGAACGTAACATTGTATTAAAATGTATAGGCTATTCTTAAATGCTATTTTTCTAACTGATTTATAAGCATATTTATTCATTTTTTCATTCAAAAAATATTTTGAGCACTATTTGCCATGCATAGTGGAAGAGCTTAAGAGGGAGAAGCACTTATTTATTCATAGCTACTGTATTCAAAGAGCTTAGAAGTTAATTATATATAAACTTGTTTTAAAATAAGTTGACATAGTGGAAGTGGCATTAGGGAGTCACCAATGGGGTATTAAAAATTAATTGTAAGCATGTCAAACAATGAGACATTAGTTAAACAGGTTATGGTACATGTTGTAATGGAATGTGATAAAATCATTTTAAAAATTAGTTTTCTGAATTCTACTTAAGAGCAAAAACAAATGTTCACAGTACACTAAATGAAAAATCAGGTTTAAAACACTGCATCAGTTACACTCTAACATTTGGTGGTTTAAAATAACAGTATATTGTATCTCATAATTTTTTTAGTTGGCTAAGAAGCCATTCTGTGGGATTCTCATGGAATGACTCATGCAGCAGGGCTATGCAATCCAGCCACAGGGTACTCGAGGCCTGGCTCATCTGGGACAAGTGGGATGACTGGACTTTTCTATAAATGTGTTCTTTTATTCTCAAGAAAACTAGATCTGGAGCTGATGACCAAGTCTTCTGTTTGCTGATGTCTTATTGATTTCAGCAAGTCACACAGCCAACCCCAGAGTCAGCAAGGGAAGGGACACTCTACCTTCCCTCCATGGAGGGTTGACACACTGGAAAACATATAATCTACCACACATTGCATATCCTTTATCATCATATTCTAACACACATACATTCTCTCACATACAGTCTGAAATAAATACACAAAAATATTTATCTTTGGGAGAGAAAAGAGTAAGCTTACAAATATTTTTTCTTCATTTTTTTATCTTCACTTAAAAATCTACAATGAGTATATATAGGATGCATTATTTCTATTAAAATTTTATAGTTAGTTCAGAAAAAACTGTCTGTTAACATATCCTGTCCAAAATGTAGAATGGTCCAATTGTTAAAATGTCTAAACAATCCATGTTTGATAGCAAAAGTACCACTTGGAGACAATTGTCACGCCCTCATTCTTCCGAAAGGAAATTTGCAACACTGCCCTTACTATTTTGTCACAACTTTGCTCTATTGCACCCATCCAGTCAATTCTGAAGGATGGAAAATTAGATATGAGTCATGTGCTATTCATCAAAAATTACAGTAATATTAACATGCTTTCAGGAAGTAATTTAAATACACACACTTGTAGCGAAATCAAGTTACCCTCATGAGGATCACCTTATTCTTCAAAACATTCCATCTTCAAAGCTTTGCTGATGCAGTTTTTGTCTTCTTGATTCTCCTCTCCTTTTTTGTGGTCGATTGTTTCCTCAAGGCCTACTTTGTTCCAAAGGCTTGTTCAGCCCACACTAATATCTCCTCTTTGTAAATCTGTTTGATCACCTGGTTATGTTGTGGCTTTTCTTATGTATGTGCAGCCTTTCAAAACAGTGACTGACAATTTGAAATCTCTCAGAACCTCTGAGCTTTGCATGTAGCACTTGAACAGAAAACTTTGGTTATTTAAATTTCTTCAAATTTTAATTAATGGAACATTCGGATTTTCAGAGAAAAAGGGCAATCCCAGTGCTATAGTTTGGCTGTGTCCCCACCCAAATCTCATCTTGAATTGTAGCTCTCATAATCCACATGTGTCGTGGGAGAGATCTCGTGGGAGGTAATTGAATCATGGGGGTGAGTTTTTCCCATGCTGTTCTCATGATAGTGTATAAGTCTCATGAGACCTGATGGTTTTATAAAGGACAGTTGCCCTACACACCCTCTCTTGGCTGCCATCATGTAAAATGTGCCTTTGCTCTTCTCCTTTACCTTCTGCCATGATTGTGAGGCCTCACCAGCCATGTGGAACTGTGAGAGCATTAAACCTCTTTCCTTTATAAATTACCCAGTCGTGGGTATGTCTTTATTAGCATCATGAGAAGGGACTAATAAGCCCAGCTTCCATCCTTTCCCTTGCAGCAGGAGAGAAAGGGGTATATACTTCCTGATTATGAGAACTTCTCATTTCTTCTGACCTGTGACATTGCTTTTGTTAAGGGACACTCCTTTCCAGTGGAATGTACTGGCGTTGGAGTGGGTGTACTCTCATTTTGGAGACTTCTGAGGAGCCTGTGGCAGGGAGTTTAGTAAATGAGGAAACATCACTGCACTACCAGCTTTTACTTGTGAACAAACTAATTTTGAAGACCCCTTATTCTTCTCCTCTACCTCCTTCCTCAGTGTTCTGCTTATCATCCGGAGATGAGACAAGATGGTTTTGGCAGAGGGAAAACTTTCAAGTTAATATTTTCTGGAGCCAGGGTGGAGACAGACAACTAGTGTTGCATTATGGAGGTATAAAGAAATGGGGTTGTTTCAAAAGCAATTAAAGTTTCTTCTATTGGCTTCTCTTTTTTACACTGGTTGTTTAAATCTGAATATTTTCTAGCTTTTTGCTAGAAATAGGTGATGAAATAGGTGGAAAAGAAATGTTTAATAAAGTGCATGCTGTTAGGCCAGCTGCATCATCGCTTTCTTCTACCGGGATTTAGCGGTCTCTTTTTCACCTTTATAAAAAATCCCGGCCACTATTCCAGGGGTCAGAGGATGCCACTCCTTCAGGGGTCAGTACATGTTTGTCTCCTGATCCTGGCACAGGAATGTGATGGTAATTTTAGCATCATGGTGTCCATTCTCAACAGTCCCTCCTTCCTGGACGTGATCCTCTTTCCTTGGGATTTGTATAGATAAAAGACTGCTTATCCAGGCCAAAAGGAGTTGTCCAGGTTCAGAAGTAGAGCCTGACCCCAATTACATGGTGAAGTAGGCAAAGTTGTCTTCAACACTTCAGGCTCCAATTTCTGGAATATCTCCTTTGTGATTCCCAGGCGAGCCTGTCTCCACACTTTCCTTCTCCCTTCAGCATCAAAGAGGGTATGATTTGTGCATGCGCTGCATAACATGCCAAGTAAAGAGTGAAACTGAAAGGTGTTTGTTTAGTCACTTGCCCAAAGTCTCACAACTGGCAATGGGCAAAGCAGATATGCTAGCCAAGTGTGCTTTCCTCCAGAATCCAAGGTCCTAATTACTTTACCTTACTGCCCAGGGCTAGACTTCAGAGAAAAATCACGAAAATTATATGTAGAATGTTGCATGCGTGTGTTTTTCCCCCTAGAGATAAATTTCAGGTGCTCAAAGGGTTAAAAGAAGTCCTAGTATTTTGTTGAGCTTCCCTGTAGGAAGCTGTACAATCTCTTATGAAAACAGACTGCTATGTCTGTCCCATTGGGTCACCCAACCTGCACAAACATGTCTGATGTTTCAGTAGAGGATCAGCTCAGGCTTCTACTGTGACAAGTGGCAGAGCCAGGATGATGTATTTAGCTACGTTAAACGGACTCAAGCTTAACACAAGATCACATGCCTCTCGTTTTCCTACCTTCATAGATTTTGTACCTGAAACCTTTCTGCATTACTGAAGATCCTCTGGGATCAGGGGGTTGAGGAGATGGAAACACAAAGAATCCTACCCTCTTTGAAAAGATAAAAGTCCAGTTGGTGGACGCTACCTCTCTGGGCCAGGGTAAGAGCATGCCTCCCCACCTGTGTCTGCTCAGGCAGCCCCTTGGGGTAACATAGCATGCTGCAGCTGTGCAGATTTCCGTCTCTGATAAAACTTTGCCTGAGAGGTATTTGCTGATGATTGTCAACAATCAAGTGAATTATAGATGATATTGGTAAACAAAATGCTGCCTTGATAAATGATGAGTTGGCTCTCCTCTGACATGACTGCTAAGTCATTCAAAGTGCTGATTAAACCCATTACTGTAAAATAATCACTATCCATTACCTTTAATGTCGTGAACTGACAACCTAGTTAAGGCAGCTGATGGTGTCAGTGAAATGATTTGTTGTACTCCATGTCCATCGACAATAAATCACTTCGATAAATCAATGAACAGTAGCAATAAAACAATATATTTTCATATTTCCTGACATTCAATTACAGAGCATGTAAACTGACTTATTCTTAAACACAACACTGAGATGGAAGGATTCTGCATTCACCGGCAACAAACACAGGATTAATTCTATTTTGGCCCAGACTGGAGGAGGCTTGTATAATTACATTTGTGTGCGTGTGTGCGTGTACATATATGCCTTCTTCAGCTACAGTACTTACCTAGCTTCTGCTGCGAAGATAACACGTTACACAGGCATAACGATGATCCTAAAGATGTCCCTCGTCTTGAACTTAGATAAAGGTAATAACAAGTAGAATGTAGAGAAGTGCACCAGGAATTAAGAGACCTGAGAAAGTTTTTAACCAGCTGTTTGACTTTATGCAAGTCACTGAAGCTTTCTATGATTTAGTTTTTTTACCTCTAAAGTGGGGATAATATCTGCTTACTGCAGACAATGATTTCAACAATCAACTAAGAGAACATACATGAGAATCCTTTATAACACCTTCTTCTAAATTTTAGTTTTCATTTTTCTTATTCTGAAGTCACTATTACCTCTAAAACTCTAATTTTATATATCAAATGCTCTTCTAAGCTTTAGAGGTCTTGTAAGCAATAAGGTGTTAGCTAACTCAGTTTTTAATACAGTAGTGTTTTATGTACTGAATCCTTCTTTATTCACCCACGAGTTATCTAGCACTTGATTTTATGCCAAGCAATGTGCTAGGCCCAGAGAAGACAATAGTGAAAAGAGTTCACCATGTCAGGGTGGAAACAGAAAAGAAACAGAAAAGTAATAGGATCTGTGTAAAAATCAATGTGTAGGTGATAGTTCTCTAAATATAAAAAATATATTTTAATTACTACGGTAGAATTTTTGAAAATTATATTGAACACTCTGAGTCTTCTACTCAGTTTCACAAATATTTCCCAGAAAACTTCGATACAAAGGCCTGTGCAGGTGAGACATATAAGTATAACTCAGGCCCTCTGAAGGACCTTCTTTCTAACAGAGAGGAAAAATAAGTACACCAATAACCATAGGATGAGACAAAATTTGTGAATAGCAATAAAAAAAGTTAACTATCAAGCCTCCTTATGATTAGAATAAAGTTAAATGACATCTGATCATGTCTAGGGTAAATACCTAGACATGATTAACATTAGAGATGGTTCTGGAAGGGTAAGTAAAAATGTCAATAACTAGAATAAGGCCATGTGGGGATGGAGGAATTGGTCATTCAGAGAAAGATGTTCTCAGTGGAGAGATACACAAAGGCAATGGTAAGAATTAAGGGAAATCACAACGTGGTGCAGGAATTGGTGAGTTCATCCACTTTGGTTGATATACTAGTTTAAAGAGGCTAGATTATGTGTAGTAACGAATTAACTTCAGAATCCCAGTAGCACAACACACCAACATACATCAATGGTTTGTTTTTTGCTCACACATTATATTCATCATCGATCAACGAGGTCTCAGATTCCACCACTTTGTAGCTGCAGGATCCAAAACGTGCAATTTTCCTGTTGCTTCAGAAAGAGAATAAAGAAGCATGGAGAACTCACACCTGTTCTTCTAGGCTCTGGCACAGAAATGACGTATGTTCTTTCTGCTAACAGCCAATTAACCCGAACAAGCCATATGGCCTGCTCAATGGTAAAAAGCTGCATAAAGTGGGAGAAAGGAGATGAGTTGGCGAGCGTTGTTACCTGTTGCCTGGCTGGGCTATGAAACATATACAATGGAAAGTAAAAGATAAGATGAAAAATGTCAGCCACTTCTAGTCGTGAGTGTCACGATGAGGAATTTACACTAACCCTGGGAACTGGGGCGACACTGAATGAACAAGATCAGGAGGATGATCTGATTGGGTTTGGTGAGAATCTAGCTGTTAACTGGAAGGGCCGAAGGTGGTTTACTGGATAAACTGTGAGAGAATAGAGAGATTGGTGTCGTGCCTATCTCAGGTAAAGAGACAGAGAGAGAAACTTAAAGCCTAAATAGACCATGGGCATGACAATGGAAAACAGAGGACATATGTGTGAAAATGATGAAAGTAATAGTGATTCAATTTGGCCATTAATTCAACATGGGCCATGAGGAGTAGAGAGCATAGAAAGGGGAAATCCAGTGGCTTTAGTCATAGCGGTGTCATTGTACTGGCAGTCCACAGGAGAAGCCACTCTGAGACTTCATACCTAGGAGATAAATGTTATCATTATAAAAATTAAAGTATGGAGCTGGAGTACAGCAACTACAGCAGAAGCCAAAGATGTGAGTCAGATTTAGTGTGCCTTGAAATCTACTCAAAAATTGTCTAATAGGCCACTCCTCTGTTTCTTCACCAATGTAATGATCATGCAAAGCATCACTAAAAAGACAACATGCATCTTATATATCAGCAAACATGGTAATTTTCAAAAAAAAATCAGCATGTCTCAACATCCATAAATAAGTACTATTAATAATTAGATAATATTCTTTTGAAGTTTCCATTTATAGCATAGTAGGATCAGAGTACTTGTGTTCTACCTTTTGTTCTAACTAGGTGTCAGAACTCAGGAAAATTAGTCCATGATACTGTATTTCCATGTCCTCTTGTGATCTGTGTTGTTTGCTAAAAAGTTGACTTTTTTATGAGCTCTCTTTTGTGAGTTGACTCTTTTGTGAGCCCCTGGTCATTCTCTGTCAATTTTAGTTGTCCTTACAAATGTTGCATATGCTTTATGTTTTTCTCTTTAGTCCTTATCATACACTGTATACTTCCTTTTTATTCTATTCTAGTCAGTCTCTTCCACTAGAATATAAAGTCCATGGCAATGAAAATACTTTTTTGTTTATAAATGCTTAGTACATAGAGAGCTCTAAATGTTAGTAATAAGAAGAATGTCATTACCATCTTGTAATTGGACTTGGCAGCAATTTGAATACAGGAACTGCTTGTGCCATGCTTTTGGAATTCAAAGTGTGCATCTCTGATCATTAAATATATTTCAACATCATTTTTAATATCTACATAATATTCCACTATAGCTGTTCTTTACATTTACATGCCATTTCCTAATTCTTTCATATTTTCATTATCTTCTCACTATGCTCCATACTAGAACAAATATTTCTGCACATGTAATTTTATATTTTTCTCACATAATTATATTCCTAAAAGAATAATTTGTGGGTTAAAAGTATAACAACCTTTGTAATTAAATTGATTTTTGCCAAATTGTCTCTTAGAAAGGCATTACCCATTTATATTTTCTACAACTGAAAGTAGCTTTTGAGTGATGAAAGCTATAAACATGGCCTCTTAGTAGCTTCTGGGTCCAAATATTAGCTCAACCTCATCTGGTTGAAGGCACTGGGCAAGTTCCGGAACTTTCCTTAGTACCTACATCTGAAAAATACGTAAAATATCATATTGTATTGTTGTTCTGAAGATGAGAAAATATACATACAAATGTAAAATGGGATCTGACACATAGTACTTACTAAATAAAATTCAACGATTATTGTTTCAGTATTTGAAATTCTTTTCATCATACCTTTATTAACACAAGATATTTTTCTTTTATAATCTTAATGCCTTAATATGATTTTATTGTTCATTAGCATTTATTTGATCACTAGTGACAATATTATCTCTTTTGATTTATTATTTTATTTTTGTTTCTAGGGCTATCATTTTTCATTGGCCTATACAATTTATTTAAATATTAAGGAAAATCTTTATAATCTCATATATATATATATAAATGAATACATATTAAGAAAATCAATTTCTTATATGTATTATAAATGCTTTTCCAGACTGTGACTTGCCTTTTTATTGTATCTGTGAGTTCATTTGCCTTAGCAAATTTAAAATTTTTATGTTATCAAATGTATCACTATTTTCCCTTATGAGCTTTGTTTTGGGAGCTATGCCTAGGCAGTTCTCCTTTACCAAGTATAACATAATTATTTACCTACTTCTTCTATTGCTCTCAAGCTTCTGTTATTTATATTTAAAACTTCAGTCCATCTGGAATTTATTTTGGTTTAAGGCATGCAGTAAGAATCTAGATTTTTTTTTTCACATGTTAATTCAATTGATGTGTTGGCTGCTCATCTATTCTTTGGTTTTTTTACGGCTAAGATAGAACCAAAGGTATCAAGGATGAAACGTTACCCAGATTAATTAAATCCAGATCATTATTTTATGCAACAGTCTAATTCATAGATTCTGACTTGTCTTCTCTACATTTGTTAATAAGGCAAATAGGCTTTGTCACAACTATTTCCCTGAATTTATTCCTTTTTACCTCTGCCAAACTTGGTCTTCAGGTTGAGGTTGTTGTAAGAACAAGTACTGTAAGCATTACCTTTGCAAAAGCATTGATAGACTCCACATAACAATGCTCGTCTCTCTGGAGAAAGCTGCACAGAGAATTTCTAAATCTATCTAAGACTACCCTGTAGACACTCATTGCAGACACTCTGCTTTGTAAAATTCTGTTTTCCTCCCTAAAGGTCTCCCATTATCTCGAATGATCTGGGAGATTATAGGGATTAACATTTCCCTATAACTGTTAGAAATCAAAGTTTGATGCTCCAAAACATACTTTAATTATTGTTTTCTTCTGGACCATAGAGTTCAATCATTCCATAGATTCCTCCAAACATACTAGTATTCACAATGCGTCTGAAATACAATAAGACTATTTAAGGCCTCTTTCAGGCTTTATGGTTTTTTGGGTTCTATGAGCATAAAAACATTCTTCCTATGTCTTGGATCTTAAAGGGTTAATGTTACAATGAGAAATTTGATTATTGAGAGCTATTATTAACCTAATGGTCTCCCTTCCAGCCCCACCCCAGGTCTTTGAGTCAGCCTCTCAAATATCTTCCTTTGTTTCATAAATGCAAGTTATGATGATTAGCTGGCCTTGAAGACAAAGACTCAGGCCCCCACCCCACCGCCCAGAAGATTCTGCTCTTTCTTGAACTCATTAGACCTTGGTTTCAGAACTTTGAATTCTTGCTTCTTTAACTTGACTTTGACAGTTGATTCTTGCTCCTTTTAGATTTGGTCTTTTAATTTTCATCTGTTCATTTGCATTTGAAATATTCTATGTCAGGTCAGTCTTTTTATCCATCCTTCCTGTTATCTTTTAGGAAGATTCAGACATTCATGAATTACATAGTCGGTGTTTGATATAGGTCTTTAACAGCCAATGCCTTTTTGATAGGAAACTTCCCCATATCTGCTTACATAGGAGCTATAAACAAAGTTTATAAGTCACATTTTATTTAATATAGCCACCTCTCTTTCCATCATTCTTATTCTCTCCTCTGTACTTTTACTCATTATGTTTTCCTCTACTGAAATATCTAAGCTTTTACATGTTTTCTATTTTCAAATCATAACCATCTTTTTAGGTCCTATTCAGATCCTATCTTCTCTATGATGCCTCTTTAAACCTTCTTTTAATTTTTTTTCTTTCTCTTTAGGACTTTTACTGCTCTTGAAATGTATACCTAATTATTACTATATATTTTCTCATTTAATGACATACTGTCTGGGTCTTATTTCTTCAGTAAGATTATAATCTCCTTAAAGAAATAAACTAGAATGTTCTGCAATTCCCGCAATGGGTAGTGTCGTGTTAAATATACCATAAGTGCTCAATAGATGTTGTCAACTGGTGGACTAGCAGCTCCATTTTGCTGCACTGTTGCCTAATGAAAAAATAAGAGTTGCCTATTCTACTAGAATTAGCACAAAGAGGTGAAATTGCCAATGTGCTTTTCTTGGCCATGTGTTGTTGTCTTCCATAAAACTCATCCATTTTCTTTACCTTCCTCCGGCTTTCCGCATCATTCTATAGATGACTGCAGTGGATGCACATGTATTTATTTCGCAAGAAATACTGAAAATATTTACTAGATTTTAATATAAGACCTTAAACTTATTTTGTAATTTTATAAGTATTTTAGTAACCAGCCCCACAGATTAGATGAGGCATTTTTTTTTTCATCCTCAATATGTTGGTGAGAAAATGGAGACATGGCATTTTTCTTTCTTTCTTTCTTTTTTTGAGATGGAGCCTTGCTCAGCTGCCAGGCTGAAATGCAGTGGTATAATCTCAGCTCTTTGCAACCTCCACCTCCCTGGTTCAAGGGATTCCCCTGCCTCAGTCTCCCAAGTAGCTGGGATTACAGGCATGTGCCACCACACCCAGCTAATTGTGTATTTTTTTAGTAGAGATGGGGTTTCTCCATGTTGGTCAGGCTGGTCTTGCACTCCCAGCCTCAGATGATCTGCCTGCCTCAGCCTCCCAAAGTGCTGGGATTACAGGCGTGAGCCACCATGCCAGGCAGATACAGCATTTTCAAGGAGCTTCTCCAAGTTCATATACTTAGTAACGAGCACAGATGAGACAAAACTCAGTTTATCTGGCTTAAAGCCAGTTGTGGTCAGAACAAGAAGAGTGTGCTTTCTGCTAAGCCCTAATGCCCCCCAATTACCACAAGGTCAAATCACATTTAAAATCCTTTCCACCAAAAAATGCACATAAACATTAAACAATGGCCATGTCTCAAATCTTATAATTTCCATTCCTCTACAGCGCTTTACTGAAAATTTTAGAATTCAAGGCTATGATTTGTCTATTTTGCCCCCTTATTCTTTCCCCTCCAGAACTACCTATTCTCTGAATTGAACCAATCTTTAAACTAGATAACACTTTCGTTTTTCTGTCAGAGGTATTTCAGCTCATTTTTACTGAATTGGATATGAGGACTGTGTTTGAAATTAGTTAGGGAGATACAGTGGCAAGTGTGCCATGGCTACTTGCAAAATGCAATTAAGCCCTGGGAAGGTGGCCAGGAGCCCTGGCAGGCAGAGACTCCAAACCAGGAGAGAGATTATATTGGAGCCATATTAGTGCCGTCTAATTGCTGTTTTAACTTTCTCCCTTCAGCCATACTAGTTGTCCTGGCAGAGACTTGATGCTTCTAACACAAGAGTGAGAGCCAAAGTGAATTTATCATCAGTGCAAATGTGTTTGTGTTTGAATTAGTCTGAGACCTGGCCATGAGAAATTGTTTTCTTTACACCTCTGATGTCGTTCCAGATGTTCCAGCTGCCAGTAAGGTCATTAGGCTGCTGATTCAGCCCTGGCCCTAGCACTGGAAAATGATAGCTGATCAATCTTTGGTAGTCCATTCCCAAGTCAACTGTTAACAGATCAGTATGCATTCCAGCATTTGAGGCATTAGAAAAATACTTACATATTGCATTGAGAGAAATGAACATTTAAATTCCTTTTGGTGGCAAGGAAGAAGGTAATACCAGCATACCAGGATATAAGATACAGTTTGCAGGAGAAAATCCTCTTTCTCCCAAATATCTTCTCCATTGTTACCTGTGATTTTGCATTACTTACAGTAGACTATCATTCCCTTCAGACTCCTTTTAAAAGCAAACTCCCTTGGAATGGGAAGCCCATCAGCCCTGCCATGTCATTATGGATGAATAAGAAAGCCTGTGTCAGTGTGGATAAAATAAATATACCTAGCAAACATTGTACAGGCTGGAGCAAATCTTATGCTGTAGCCATAACTGTGTTCCAGAGTGGAAATCGTTAATGTGTAGCTTCTTAAGACTTAAATACATTTTGTTAAACCAACATTGTTCAAGTGTTATCTTATCCAGTTCACCAAACGTGGATATCAAGATCTTAAATGCAATAATCAGATACCCAACTCCAAGAACACCTCCTGTAGCTAAAATTAACTACCTGAATATTCTTTAAGAGATTTATTTCCTTTAGGTTGCTCTGCAAATGCCTGTCAGCTATTTCTTTTACTATTTGCATCTCTATTTGCAAGATGCTAGAATTACATCTATATGTTTGTTCTGAGTGCTTGATATAGAAACCTCAAAAAAAATCAGCGTTCGGCATTTTGCTTGCGGCTGCAGAATTAGAAAGGGTAAAGTAACTTCAGGTTTAGAGTCCAGCTTTCAAAAATATTAATCACGTGGAAATTGGATACCATGATACAGCCTATATAACTAACAGAAACATTTTCTTTGGCTGAAGAAGCTTGTCTGCCCCTCTAACCATTTCACTTCCAAGTCATGTGAACATCTCAAACAGGACTCGATGTGAGAGCAAAAGCATTTGCTGTACTCCTCCATCAACTCTAGCTTTTCCTGTGCCAAGCATTAATACCATGGGCCCCACCATAGACTGTCATTTTCTTGGAGCGGAAAAAGGAACCAAGAGGAGATTATGGAAAGTGGGGCCCTATTTAGAACTGAAGCACAGAAAGAAATCTGGTGTTCCACTAACTCCCCACACAAGTCCTCTTTCTGTACTCTGCTCTGTTCTCTCCTAGCTGACACCTCTTTTCTCTCCATTGCATTTTAAAACATGTCTTGATTTCAGTGAGTCAGCTGGAAAAGGGCACTGGACTGAGAGTTGAGTAACCACAGATTTAGTTCCAACCATTCAACCTATTTTCAGTGAAAACTTGGACAAGTAGGTCAGTCCCTTGCATATCACACCTCTACAACTAAAAAAAAAAAAAAATGGGTGTGCCCATTTCAGCTGGAGAGGCACTAAGCAGACCCAGCCCTGCTATTTGGCCACATCTCTACTCCTGGCACTCCAATATGAGGTTCACAAAGAGGATGTGTGATCACCATACTTACATCCCTAGCAAGAAATTACTGAGAAATTTCTCTGGATATTTTTCCTAGGTTGGTGTTCTGAGTTAATACAACAGGAAATTTTTTTGGAAAATGTTGCTGGTAGCAGCGCCTGAAATCTCACCATTATAGCTCTTTATTTTCCCTGTGGAATATTCCTATTATTCATGTTATTCTGTTCCCCTAAAATAACAATGCCATAATATGGATCCAAAAAAGAGTCCATAACACTTTCTCCTTAGCCATTGACAGCAGAATGTCCTATGCACCACCACTGCTTTGGTAGGATGAAGAGTGGACCCCAAGGATGTTCACGTCCTAATCCCCAAAACATACATATGTTACATTATCTGGCAAAAGGGGCTTTGAAATGTGATTAAGCAGAGAATTTTGAGTTAGGGAGATTATCCTGGACTATTCAAATGAGCCCAAAGTAGTAAGAGTCCTTTTAAGAAAAAGGCATAAAGGTCAGAGACAGAGAAAGTGAGTAGAAGATAATGCACTGCCAGAAAAGGCAAACAAACAGATTCGCTCGTAGAGTCTCCAGAAGGACTGTGCCCTGCCAATACCTTGCTTTTGGGACTTCTAACTTCCAGAACTGTAAGATAACAACTGTGTGACAATGTAAGTTCCTTCGTTTGTGGTAGTTATAGTATCAATAGGAAATTAATATGAACACTTAATTTATACTCTTTAACATGAATCGGTGTTGTTTGTGTTGGTCATCCTTTGTCATTATTTTTTTCTAAACATTAATGACTTAAATGTTCAACGTTATCCCATAACCTGCCAGGCCTGGTGGGGCAGGTGGTACTGCTAAAGCGGGGTGTTATACAAGAGGGTAAAAGCTCTAGATCGAGGATCAGACAGATCGGGTTTAAGCCCTTTCTCTGAACTATTCTAACTCTGAGAACTTCAATGAAATGACGCTGTCACTTTGAAACCAGCTTCTTGTCTGGTAAAATGTTATCCTAACTCATAAGGTCAATGAGAGCACTGAATAAGGTAATTTATATGTAAGAATTTAAAAGAAGTTCTAGTACATAGGGTACATATGGTAAGTTTTATTGTTTTTAAAAAGAGATGACTCACTGAACTAAAGTGTGTAGCAACAGCTTTATAGAGGAAATGTGATCCACTTTGGGCCTCAAATATTTCAGTAGACTTGGGTAGAGACTTTCTTTCAAAAGTGAAGCCATTATGTTGGGGAATACAGGCTTTAGGGTAGAGATTTGGGTCTGCCACTTATTAGCCATGTCGTTATCTCGGGTGAGTTAGTTCATTTCTCTGACCTACAATTTCTTCAGCTAAAGTTTGTATAACAATATCTATCTCATAGGATCATTGAGAAAATTAAATAGAATTATGGATGTGAAGCTTGGGGAAAGCTCAGCACGGAATGCAATCGCTGGGGTTAGGAAGGCAGCAAAGACAATGTTGTAGGGCATGCCTCTGATTAAACCAGCAGTCTTTAGAGGAGTCAGCAGACTGAAGGAGAAAAAGTGAGAAAGTTAGAGAGTAGATTGAAACAAGATTGCAGGGGGATCCTGTGTGCCTGGGTAGCGTTTTCTAGCCCGAAGGACTAAAAGTGATTTTTATAATAGAAGCTATCAAATATAAGCTATGGCAAGTTTTATGTAACACTCTAAACTCTTGTCAGTTTACCCATAATGCAAATGATAGAAGAGTTTATAGAGAGAGGAATTCCTGGGTAGTTCTATAGGTCAGTGTTTTCAAAGCTTCTTAGCAACAAAATACATGTATTACAACACATGTAAAGAGTAAAATATTAATGAAGAATTACAAAATGTTTTTAAATATAAATTTATATTACGCTTCATATTTAAACATATTCATTAGGCAAATATGTGTAGAGTACCTATCATTTAAACCATTAGATATAGAATAATGGAGCAAAGACCTCAGTCACTGTGTTGACAGAGCTTAGTTTCATGGAAGAGACAGACATGAATTAGACAGTTGTACAAACAAATATAAATATTACATTTTATGTAACAAGTATAATCACATAATATATATTCATATTTCATAATTATTGTGAAAAGAAAGTATAAAGGGCTGTGACATGTCCTAGAGGACCTGATACAACCTGTTACAGACTAAATGGTGTCCCTCCCAAATTTCTATGTTGAAGCTGTAACCCCCAATATAATGGTGGTATCTGGAGATGGGGCCCATGGAAGGTAATTAAGTTTAGATGAGATCATAAAGATCAGGCCTTCATGATGGGGGTTAGAGACTAAGACACGGTCTAGGGAATTTGTGTCCTAGACATCCGCTCCCCCGCCTCTCTTTGGTGTAGATGCCCTTAAAGTAGAACAGGATTTGCTTCTCTTCTCTCATAGGCCCTGTAATTGGTCCATGATTGATATAAGACAGTTTCAAGGCCAACCTTCCTCCTGTCTATAACAACTGCCTCCTCTCACCTCCAAGTTCACCCATTGACTTCACCTCCTTTGGCAATCATAATTCTCATCACTTAGCTGTTTTCTTATGCATGTTGTTATATGGTGAATGTGATATAATCTCACTGATCATATAAGAACTATTTCTTCTCCTGCTCTGTGCATAGTACATACCGTGGTTAGTCTCTACCCTTTGACTTGACTAGGATGTCTGAGAATATGTTTGAGTTGGAATATGAGGGAGTAGATGTGGCATGAGATAAAAAATATTATTTGATGGAATCAAGGAGGACAAAAAAATAATATCAACAACAAAGAGAATGAGGAGGAGGACAAAAGACGAGAAGTAGTATTGGACAGCCAGGAATAAAGACCCCAATGGGAGTTAAATGGACACTGACTTTCAATATTTATTGGGTCAGAATGATCTCCAGAAAAGCCAATGCCACTGCTCAGTTGATCCCTGAATTTAAAAAGTGCTTCAGATAAAGGGAAGCAAGTTAGACTATGGACTCTACTTTTATGATGTTACTTTTGCCAGGTGAAAAGCTTGTGATGTCCTCAACTGGTCTGTAGCTAAAGCCTCCAAGTAGTCTCGTCATTCTCTTCCCTTTTCAATCCATTCTCTACACAGTAGCCAAAATGATATTTATAAAAATAAATGGGATATTTATAAACATAAATTGGATCACCGCCTGCTTAAAACCACTCAGTGACTTCCTTTGCATTTAGAATAAAATTCTAAGCCCCTTACCATGGCTCACAAAACAACAGCAGTCTGATTCCTGCCCCGCTCTCCAATCCCGTATGATTGCCACCCTAACTCCCAATGTATCTGCCCCACTGGCCTTGTTTCCCCTCTTAAACATGCCAATCCCATCCTCACCTTTGTTCTCTATGAAGGCTCGATGCTGAGTGTGCAATGCATTTATCTTATGTCTTCACTTAGCTACCCCTTGTCATGTGTCACGTTTCAAGCATGAATGCCACCTCCTAAAATCAGCCTTCCAATAGGTATTCTGTCAAATAACCCTTTGTTATTTTCCTCTATAGCACTTGGCTACATGTAAGTCTTTCAATGAGGGGCAGGTTTTCCCTTTTTGTTTTCCGTTATATTAACAGAACTCAACCTTTTGTCTGGCATATACTAGGCATTCAAGCATTTATTGAAAGAATTAATGTATAGGTGGATGGTTGTATGGATGGATAGATGGATGATAGATGGATGGATGAATAGTAGCAGGCTGATATACCTGTGGAGATGGATGTGTGAATGAGCCATTATGAAAGAATAAGTTAGATTTTTTTTAAGGTTACATTTAGACCTTTCTGGAAATTAAAATCTGTCTCTATCTGGCCAAGTGAAAAGTTCTCCAAGCCCAATTTTCCCCTGCCGTCTGGTTTTCTTCCCTGCTTGCTCCCCTGGTCTTCCTCCCTGCAATCCTGCAGTACTAGAAGTCTGCACACCACAGCCTTTTTTAACTTTTTGCCTTATTTTTCTTCTTGTCTCAGATGACTTTGTTCACTGGTTTAACTCTAGCCTCTACACCTCTGTTCAGAATCCAATAGGTGCCTGATAAGTACTTTTTAAAAAAATTATACTTTATGTTCTGGGGTACATGTACAGAATGTGCAGGTTTGTTACATAGGTATACACGTCCCATGGTGGTTTGCCGCATCCATCACCCCGTCATCTGTGGTTGGTATTTCTCATAATACTGTCCCTCCCCTAGCTCCACAACTCCTGACAGGCCCCGATGTGTGATGTTCCCCTCCCTGTGTCCATGTGTTCTCATTGTTCAACTCCCACTTAGGAGTAAGAACATGCAGTGTTTGGTTTTCTGTTCTTGTGTCAGTTTGCTGAGAATGATGGTTTCCAGATTTATCCATGTCCTTACAAAGGACAGGAACTCACACTTTTTATGGCTGCATAGTTTTCCATTGTATATAAGTGCCACATTTTCTTTATCCCATCTATCACTGCTGGGCATTTGGGTTGGTTACAAGTCTTTGCTATTGTGAACAGTACTGCAATAAACATACATGTACATGTGTCTTTATAATATGATTTATAATCCTTTGGGTATATATGCCCAGTAATGGGATTGCTGGGTCAAATGGTATTTCTAGTTCTAGATCCTTGAGGAATTGAGATAGTGTCTTCCACAATGGCTGAACTAATTTACACTCCCACCAACAGTGTAAAAGCATTCCCATTTCAATACATTCTCTCCAGCATCTGTTGTCCCTTGATTTTTTTATTTTATTTTATTGTGTTTTAGGTTTAGGGGTACAAGTGCAGAACATGCAGGATTGTTGCATAAGTACATACATAGCAATGTGGTTTTCTGCCTTCCTACCCATCACCTATATCTGGCATCCCTCCTCAACTCCCCGCCCCACACTGTCCCTCCCCTAGTTCCCCCACACAGACCCCAGTGTGTAATGCTCCCTGCTCTGTGTCCATGTGTTCACATTGTTCAAAACCCGCCTATGAGTGAAAACATGCCGTGTTTGATTTTCTGTTCTTGTGTCAGTTTGCTGAAAATGATGGTTTCCAGGTTCATCCATGTCTCTACAAAGGACACAAACTCATCAATTTTTATGGCTGCATAGAATTCCATGGTATATATGTGCCATATTTTCCCTGTCTAGTCTATCATTGATGGGCATTTGGGTTGGTTCCACGTCTTAGCTATTGTAAACAGTGCTGCAGTGAACATTCATGTGCATGTGTCCTTATAATAGAATGATTTATGATCCTTTGGATATATACCCAGTAATGGGATTGCTGGATCAAATGGAATTTCTATTTCTAGGTCCTTGAGGAATTGCCACACTGTCTTCCGCAATGGTTGAACTAATTTACACTCCCACCAACAGTGTAAAAGTGTTCTTATTTCTCCACATCCTCTCCATCATCTGTTGTTTCCAGATTTTTTAATGATCACCATTCTAACTGGCGTGAGATGATATCTCAGTGTGGTTTTAATTTTGCATTTCTCTAATGACCAGTGATGATGAGCATTTTGTCATATGTTTGTTGGCCTCATGTATGTCTTCTTTTGAAAAGTGTCTGTTCATATCCTTCACCCACTTTTAAATGGGCTTGTTTGTTTTTTTCTTGTAAATCTGTTTTAGTTCTTTGTAGATTCTGGATATTAGCCCTTTGTCAGATGGGTAGATTGCAAAACTTTTTTCCCATTCTGTTGGTTGCCAGTTCACTCTAATGATTGTTTCTTTTGCTGTGCAGAAGCTAGGGAGTTTAATTAGATCCTATTTGTCTATTTTGGCTTTTGCTGCCAATGCTTTTGGTGTTTTAGTCATGAAATCCTTGCCTATGCCTATGTCCTGAATGGTTTTGCCTAGATTTTCTTCTAGGGTTTTTATGGTGTTAGGTCTTATGTTTAAGTCTTTAATCCATCTGGAGTTAGTTAATTTTAGTGTCAGGTGTCAGGAAGGCGTCCAGTTTCTGCTTTCTGCACATGGCTAGCCAGTTTCACCAACACCATTTATTAAACAGGGAATCCTTTCTCCATTGCTTGTTTTTGTCAGGTTTGTCAAAATCGGATGCTTGTAGATCTGTGGCATTGCCTCTGAGGCCTCTGTGATTGGTCTGTATTTCTGTTTTGGTACCAGTATCATGCTCTTTTGATTACCATAGGCTTGTAGTATACTTGGAAGTCAGGTAGCCTGATACCTCCAGCTTTGTTCTTTTTGCTTAGACTTGACTTGGCTATGTGGGCTCTCTTTTGGTTCCATATGAAGTTTAAGGTGTTTTTTTCAGTTCTGTGAAGAAGGTCATTGGTAGCTTGATGGGGATAGCCTTGAATCTATAAATTACTTTGGGCAGTATGGCCATTTTCACAATATTGATTCTTCCTAACCATGAGCATGGAATGTTTCTCCATCTGTTTGTATCCTCTCTTATTTTGTTGAGCAGTGCTTTGTAGTTTTCCTTGAAGAGGTCCTTTACATCCTTGGTTAGTTGTATTCCTAAATATTTTATTCTCTTTGTAGCAGTTGTGAATGGCAGTTAGTTCTTGATTTGGCTCTCTTTAAGTCTGTTATTGGTGTATAGGAATGCATGTGATTTTTGCACATTGATTTTGTATTCTGAGACTTTGCTGAAGTTAGTTATCATTTTTAGAGATTTTGGGCTGAGACAATGGGGTCTTCTAAATATACAATCATGTCATCTGCAAATAGAGAAAATTTGACTTCCTCCTTTCCTAATTGAATACGCTTTATTTATTTTTCTTGCCTGATTTCTCTGACTAGACTTTCCAATACTATATTGAATAGTAGTAGTGAGAGAGGGCATCCTTGCCTAGTGCCAGATTTCAAAGGAAATGCTTCCAGTTTTTTCCTATTCAGTAGGATATTGGCTGTGGGTTTGTCATAAATAGCTTTTATTATTTTGAGAAATGTTCCGTCAATACCTAGTTTATTGAGAGTTTTTAGCATAAAGGGCTGTTGAATTTTGTCAAAGGCCTTCTCTGCATCTATTAAAATAATCAAGTAGTTTTCATCTTTGGTTCTGTGTATGTGGTAAATTACATTTAAGGACTTGAGTATGTTGAACCAGCCTTGCAACCCCAGGATGAAGCCTACTTGATCGTGATGGATAAGCTTTTTGATGTGCTGTTGCAATCAGTTTGCCAGTATTTTATTGAAGATTTTTGCATCTATGTTCATAATGGATATTGGCCTGAAGTTTTCTTTTCTTGTTGAGTCTCTGCCGGGTTTTTGTATCAGGGTGATGTTGGTCTCATAAAATGATTTGGGAAGGATTCCCTCTTTTTGGATTGTTTGGAATAGTTTCAGAAGGAGTGGTACCAGCTCCTCTTTGTATGTCTGGTAGATTTCAGCTGTGAAACCATCTGGACATGGGCTTTTTTTGGTCGGTAGGCTATTAATTCCTGCCTCAATTTCAGCCCTTGTTATTGGTCTATTCAGGGTTTTGACTTCTTCCTGGTTTAGGCTTGGGAGTGTGCAAGTGTCCAGGAATTTATCCATTTCTTCCAGGTTTACCGGTTTATGTGCATAGAGTTGTTTATAGTAATCTCTGATGGCTCGTATTTCTGTGGAATCTGTTGTGATATCCCCTTTATCATTTTTTATTGCATCTATTTGATTATTTTCTCTTTTCTTTTTAATAATCTGGCTAGTGGTCTATTTTGTTGATCTTTTCAAAAAACCGACTCCTGGATTTATTGATTTTTTTGAAGGGTTTTTTGTGTCTCTATCTCTTTCAGTTCTGCTCTGATCTTAGTTATTTCTTGTCTTCTGCTAGGTTTTGAGTTTTTTTGATCTTGCTCCTATAGGTCTTTCAATTTTGATGATAGGGTGCCAATTTTAGACCTTTCCTTGTTTCTCATATGGGCATTTATAGCTATATATTTTCCTCTAGACATTGCTTTAAATATGTCCCAGAGATTCTGGTATGTTGCGTCTTCATTCTCGTTTCTTTCAAAGAACATCTTTATTTCTGCCTTCATTTCATTGTTTATCCAATCAACATTCACGAGCCAGTTGTTCATTTTCCATGAAGTTGTGCAGTTCTGAGTTAGTTTCTGAGTTCTGTGTTCTAACTTGATTGCACTGTGGTCTGAGAGACTGTTTGTTATGATTGCCTTTCTTTTGCATTTGCTGAGGAGTGATTTACTCCCAATTATGTGGTCAATTTTAGAGTAGGTGTGGTGTGCTGAGAAGAATGTATATTCTGTGGATTTGGGGTGGAGACTTCTGTAAATGTCTGTTAGGTTTGCTTGGTCTAGATCTGAGTTCAAGTCCTGGATATCCTTGTTAATTTTCTGTCTCATTGATCTGTCTAATATTGACAGTGGAGTATTAATGTCTCTCACTATTATTGTGTAGGAGTCTAAGTCTCTTTGTAAGTCATTAGAACTTGCTTTATGTATCTGGTGCTCCTGTATTGGGTGTGTATATATTTAGGATTGTTAGCTCTTCTTGTTGCATTGATCCTTTTACCATTATGTAATGTCCTTCTTTGTCTCTTTTGATCTGTGTTGGTTTAAAGTCTATTTTGTCAGAGATTACGAT